>NW_020897749.1:3560583-3952472 GCF_003984885.1 Neopelma chrysocephalum
AGGTCAGATCCATTCTAAGCTTCTCTAAAAGTTTTAAAATAGTTTCAGTTTTAAAATGTAGGCTATTTGTAAATAGATCCTGGGTTAGAAGTAGATTCCCTGAGTGCTTTATTGGCCAGAATCTGAATGTGCCCAAACTGGCAGGTTGGTGTTCTGCTTCCTTTGTTTGCAGAACAGGGCAACAGAGAAAAGGTCCAGTGGTGTCATCTGTGGTCTTTAACCTGCAAGAGGTATCTTGGGTTTAGTTTGATTGTTTTGACACTTGTATGCTAGCCCTCCAGATATTCACAGGCTAAAATACATATTAAACCAGATCTTTGGAATTTTAGCTATTTGAGGTTGACGTAAATTAGAAGTTCATGATGAAATTTCTGAGCAAAATTCAATAAATTGGGATGAGGTTGTTGGGTGATATTGCTCTCAAATTTTTAGACTCCTAAAGTGGAGATGGTTTGTATTTCCAGGTATAAAGAATCATAATGACGCACTTAAGTCAGGATGACATTTGAATCATTTTGCCTTTATCATCTTATGGTAAAATAACTTGACTTTTCAATACATATAAATTTTCATGTTAATATTTGATGAAGTTCCTTCTGTTTTGAGATATGAACTGAGACATTTTTTCTTGTCGTACTGCTTATTCCTTAGATCAAAGATTTATCTTGCTTTCACTTTTATTTCAAATGTGCTCTTAAACATGTCTGAAACTTGATTATGATTCAGTGCATAGACAATGCATTTGAAATAGTTCCAGCAGAACCTGACGACAAAGCATCCCATCTGGAGTACAGTTGCTCATAAGACATAGATGGGAATTAAACTTATAAGTTGCTGACAACTAACATTTTCCAGGTCAACCTCAACTTCATATTTCATTTGAGAAATCCATCAGTGGTGCTCTGGATTTATCATCTTTCCTGACATAAAATTTGATTAATAGAGTGTGCTTCATAGTTAGTTCTTATCCTGGCTATGCTGACCATATACAGTCCTGTGGTTCTGAAGCAACCCATGGCAGAGAATGCATTTAAAATGGTACATGCATATGAAGAATATCTGAAAATTTGCTTTTATAGTCTGTCTGATCAATATCAGTAACCGAGGAAAAAGAGATTCTCTATCTAGGCACACAAAGATGGGTATTTGTTATGCTACAATAATTTTTAAGACAAGGTGCATCTTGATAGATGGTAATTCATTGTTTAGAGCTTCCTGTTTCCCTCTCTGATTCCTGAGTTGTCATGATCAACTTGGCACAGTTCTGTGCCTTTGTAGAAAGTTACCTCTTGTGACAGAGGAACATGCATGTTACATGAGTATGTATACATGTCTTAAATCATTATTGTATAACACTTCCTCAGGCACTACTGCTTCTATTTGCAGAATGTCTGGGCTTTTTTTTTGCATTTTAATAAATCATCTCTGACCAAAATACTTGAGAAACCTCCTACTGATGGAACATCTTCTGATACATGCTCCTAAACCTCTCCTGGGTAAAAGATCAAGTGGGTTGAAAACACCCAACTAAGGAGACCAAGAAGAGATGCAAAGGAAAGAGAAGTGGTCTCAAGGAGGAGAAGACTGAACAGTTACAGTGTGGTGAGCTGAAGTGCTGCTAAACAAGGGAGGCCAGAATTTCTCCAGCTGTGGCAACTGAGCCCCACAACTGGAGCTTGTTCTGCCAGCTGCTGGTATTTTATTTGTGTTCAGATGGTGACAGAAGGCCTCAACAATGATGAGTTCAGTACCAGGAGGTGTTGGACAGTACCTGAAGATTCAGCCTGTTTCTGAACAGACTTCAAGCTAAACAAACCAATTGAGTTATCCCACTTTGTGATAATCATAAGGAAGTAAGTGCCCAAACAAGATTTGTGGATCTGTGTCAGCATGTCTGAGAAGGTCAGATGGGTGCGTAGGGACCGTGAAGAACTGAACCCTGTGGCCTCGATATGTTGGCTGGAGCACAGGCATCACTTCAACTGATCTCATTCCTAGAAGACTGTGAAAAGGGAATGGAGAATTTAATTTCACACTTCCTAACATTTTAAACAGTACAGGAATATTTTTGGTACACAAGGCAGTAGAGTACAGGAATCACTTCAGCACTGCTTATGAATAGGGGATGCCAAGCAGGTAACTTTCTTCCCAGTAATGTCTCATTTTTTGAGCACACTCTAGAAATATATATCACTTTCACTGCAGCTGGTGCTACAGTCACCCACTTTGGGGTAGAATTTTTACTTGTCATTTGCTGATGAACTCTCTGCTAAGACTATTGTTTATTATAGTAATTTGATATAGTAAAAAGATACAAGGGGAATAAAAGCAGTTCAATGTGCCAAACTAGAACAGTGTGAGAAAAATTCAAGTCACAGGAATTGAATTGTAATGACGTTCCAATCAGCCTCGCTAATGGGGCAGAGGAATTCTAGGAGGAATAGCAATACAGAGAATCAGATTTGTCTCACAGTATTGAAATATTACCAATGAGAAAAATTTAAAAGTCTAAAAAATTATTTGCACCTTCTCGGATTTCTCCCTAGCTCTGACTATCTCACATGGAAAAACTGTTCATATGAAAAAATTAATATGATTAATCTAAAAATGGAGAACAGAAAAAGAAGAGTTTGGAGTGATTAATTGGAAATGATCATGTTTTGTTTGTTTAAATTTTGTTTGCTTTCCAACCTTGTTGATGACAAAAGTTTCTCTCTTCCTTATGTTAATATAAATCAGGAATTGTAAAAGTCACAATTTTATGGTTTTATTTTTCTGACAGTGACTTTTTCTGCCTTTCTTTCTCAAAAATGAGGTGTAATTAAGAGCAAAGATTGTCCCTTCAAAGAATCTTTGTGCAAGTTTATTTTGTCAATATTACAGAAAGTTAAGAATCTATGGCAAAAAAAACCCCCAAAACTGTTTATGACAAAAAATTCCCCTTTCTAGTAGTGTATTAAACTAGTTGTCTCTGCCGCTATCTTTACTGTTTTAAGTAGCACCACAATTATATTAGTCAGTGAGTGAGGGTGCTTGGTACCCTGTCCCTGGCTGAGCTCTCTCACTGTTTTGCTTTCCAACCCTAACTGTAGTGGTAGTTCAGATCAGCTAAATTTGTATTCCTACATTTCATTACGCTCAGTTAAAAATAGGAGTATCTCTCTCTCATAAAATCTAATGTAGACAAGTAAGAATTTGGACCCAGTGTATTTCTGAGAGTTGGTGTTTACTTCAAGGGAGTTATTTGCAGCTGTGTTCAAAAGATGTAGCCCCTGTTTTCAGAGCTGAAGGTGTGTTGTCTTAGTAAAGAATTCCTTGCTCACATGTGTTGTTTTGGATGGTTTGTTTTTTTTGTTAATGGGAACAGGTGTACAGGGTCATAAAATATTTGCTTTTCACAGACCTGAAAGAAAATTCAGCTATGAAAATGCAGTTGGATACTGTGTAATGCTTTTGAAGGATGACCTTTCAAGATCTGTCCTTCAAGGATGCCTTTTTACTCTGGCCTCCATTATACTTGGGGGAAAAAAAAGACAAAACAAATGAGCCCCAACAGGTTTCTAGTTGGTAGCATGAATTCAGGAGAACTTCTTAGGTGAACAGATATTACTTTCAAATACCTCTGCAATAAAATTTTGCTGTCAGCAAGAATCCATATTTTTACTGAAAAATAAACCAAGATTTTTTAGCCAGATGTATTACAATAGACCTTGAAGTATGACAGGGGAAGAATACATGGATAGTAAAGAAATAAATCTTTAGGTTAAATGTATTTATTGCCAGTTGATATAATTCAGGTTTTTATGTACTGCATCAACTTAAATTTAGTGTCTAATCAAAAAAAAAAAAAAGCAAGCACTTTGAAAGGGATAATATAAAAAAAATAGAATAAAATGAGGGAGAAAAGGAAGGGAGAAATGATTAAAAATCTGTGCTAATAGGCTGAGTTCTGCTTTGCTAGAGGCATGTTTAGGATTGGAGAACAACCAGAATATACAAATGAGATTAAAGCTTTGCAGTAACAGTGGGGTTGTGCAGTCAATGTGCATTTCCAGAGCTGCAGAAAAATCAGAATTGTGATCATTTCTTAAGGAGGTTTGTTTTAAACAGACTGATACAGCTACAGCTTTTCTGGTAGGTATGAATCCAAAGATAAAATGCTCTACACTCTCAGACGTTTTAAGATTCGAAGATTTTCTACATACTTATTATACTTACTATATAAACCATCTACCACAGTGCCAAGCAGTACTGGCTGGGTTATTTGGGGTTTTTTGCCCCTTCTTTTAGTATAATATAAATGCAAGTGCCTCTTGTTTAACTGCACAATGTTCTTACCTTTCTAAAACTCTGGCAACTTTGAATCTTCAGGGAACATCAAGGCAGATGGTTCCAAACTAAGTCTCTCACTTCAGCCATGTGTTGAAGGTTTTTTTGAATGCTGTCTCCTCTATCTTTCCTGGAGTGCTCTAAATTTGAATGAAAAATAGTGTAATAGAAAGCTTCAAGGATTATTGGTAAAATTTGATAGTGGTGTGGGGTCCTATATAACCCATATATGCCTTGGGTTAAAAAAGGGCAAATCAGTGAGTTACAGACACTCTGCCTTCTTTTTCTGTCTTAAGAATCATATGAATACTTTTTGATTCCAAACACGTATTGAGAGGCTTCATAAGTACCTATTTCCTTCTACAGGAATACAACTAATGCTTATCAACTAAGTTTGTGTTGGCTAAAAGCTAGATATTGATTTTAAGTCAATAGTGACAGACCATTTTATTGAAGGGATTCTTGATATGATTTGGTAAAATGCTAAGGTTTAATTAAATTATTAATATTTTTTATGTTCCTAAGTGTTGAGTATAAGATTCTTGAGAACTGCAAATTACTGTTCCTTATTACCCATTCTGCTTTCTGCATGTAGGTTCTGGCAGTTTATCAAAAGTAGCAGAAAATTTCCAATAAAAGAGTCCTCTTTGATTCGGTACCTACAGTATATGAAACAAAAGACATTTCTTGCAGTTTAATGATCTTCGATGAAATAGTTGGTATTTTTATCAGGTTTTGCTTTTAAAAGAGGGACAATCTGCAACTGGCTTAATACCTGGTACTTGGTTACACTGGCAACTAAAAGGTAAATCTGCCAGGTGGGAGCAGATAACCATTCTGCATTGGCCTAGGAGAGGGGTATAGTTTCAGCAGAACTGTGCCACAGATGCTGCCACAAATGAAGTTAAAGATACTAGCAACCATGGTTTCCTGTTAATTGTCCTGGAAATAATAGTGCAAATTATGATCCTCCTCATGGAAGTGATTAGTTTTGGGTGCATTCCTCCCATTGTGGGGTTCCATTTCCGAAGGCTTGAGGTGGATAGGGAAGGGGTTACTCCAGCTCCAGGGGTTTCTTCAGGGTCCTGGACGCATGGAGGGGTTAGGTGCTCACCCCTCCCCCCATCCATGTGGTCCCATGGCAGCCGCTGACAGACAGCACACAGGACTTGGAGAGGAGGCGAGAGAGGGAGTTTATTGATGAGGTGGTTACATTTATAGGGTTTTGGAGGATTCAGAGAGTGACCAATTACGGGGTCAGGGGTCTTACAAAACACCCAATCGCAGGCAGGGGTTAAAGGTCCAATGAGAAGACTTCTTGGTATCTTCCAGGACATTCCTGGGACAGAGATAAGATCTGGCCATGGGGGATTTTGGGAAGAAGAAAGCACAGGGACCACAAAAAGCCATTTTGAAACACTTTCAAACCACAGTTTTCCCATATAATGCAGGTTTACTGCTACAATTAGTCTGCATTCAGAGGGTTTGGGCTTGCCTTTATTGAGTTCAGAGGCAACTCTGGAAGGGGTTAATGTCAGTGCTAAGAGTACGTTTGCAGTATGTGAGCACACCTTTACCCACCTCCTTTCTCCCTTCTTTTATTTTTTTTTTAACAGCAATCAATTTCAGCAATTACTCTTCCTCCTTTCTGGTTTATTGCTTGGATACCACTAAGACCAGTGTTGCAGCAGTAGTACCAATTTTACTGGAGGTTTACTGCCCAGCTCCCACAGACCCTACCAATTGCTGATGTGGGGGATACTTGAGGAACACGAACAATATAGAAAGTACAAGGGAGGGGGAAGTTTAGGGCTGGAGCTGCTGAAAGGAGCCTTTGTGAAGCCCTCTGAGGATGCCTGTTCCCAGCAAACAGAACTGACTCACAAGCAGGCTACAAATATACAGCGTGTGTGTAAACTGAGCATCCTTTTCAGAGAGTTAGTATTCCTGTGACAGCAGCAGTCATGCATCCATTCAGCCCACACTCAGAGAGGATCAACTGGGATCTGGAAACCTCTCAAGTGCATGAATTCAGGGCTGGCCCTGCCATGAGCTGGATGAGAAACACTGCATTTCAATTTGGATCGAACTCCGCATCACTGTGGCTTCCAGACTAGAACTGGCTTGTTTCTTGTTGATTTGGAGGACAAGCCACTAGAATTAGTACTCCTGGGGAAATGTGTTCTGCTGACTGATCTCACTGGTAAGATTAAAGTGAGGATAACCTCATGCAGCATGTAAAGATACAAAGCTATTAAAAAAACTCGATGTCTTCAATGAAAAACAGCGTAAGAAATACTTTTCACATTTGCCATATTATCTAGTGTGTTGCAACTGAAAAATATTTACTTTTCACTATTATGTGAAATAAAAAATATTATTTTTATTCAAAAGGTTTATACCTATTTTTATTCAATCTTTAATTAGCTTTTTTTTTTACAAATTCCTGGAACAGGCAAGTGGTAGAAAAATCAGGCTCATAATGTTTGGAGAGCCATCTTAGAGTTTTCATTCTGGGCTGTATGCAATGTGGAGAAAAATCTAGGCATGTTAGCATTGCTCAGAAGGTTTCTAAGGTCAGAATGGATTTTTCTGATAAGAATGTGACCTCCTGTCTGCAGCATGTGCCACAAAACTTAACCTGTCAAAGGAGTTTCATTCTTTTTTCTTGCTGCCTTTAGATCACCTTGCCCAGCTTGCCCTGAATGTGAATATTCAAGATTTGACAGGCTTCAAGGAAAATATGCTGGATTTTGGAAAACATATCCATCAAATTGAATGGGTAGATAGTCTGACTCTAATATTATATTTCTGGGGGAATCAATAGCTACAATATTGTTCTTTGGTTTAGGGTGTATATGTGCACAGACTTCCTAATCATCCTGAGTGATTAAACACTTAACAAGAATGGCTGACCTCCTCGTAGACCTTTCTGACCCAATTACTGCAGTGAATGAATTCACCTTTCTAAAGATTTTTTTCTTCACATCTCAGGTTTTTCAATTGAGGACCATATTCTGCTTTAAAGATATCCTTCGTGGACCTTATGGTACACAAAATGGATAACCAAAAATTGTTATTTTCACATCAGAAAAGAGGATATGTAGCAAATATTTTGCAGTCGCCATCACCTGCTCCCACTTTTTAATGACATCTCTTGTATTCTCAAAAAACAAACCAAAACAATAAACAAAAAACCCCACACCCCACAAGCAGGCAATACTCATTTTACAGATATCATAGAGTGTATTGTCTGGATGAAGGATTGCAGTTGAGATCCTGTAACTCCACTAGTTTCTAAAGCCACCTCTATGACCACTAGGTTTTTTATGGTGTTTCATAATGTTGCTTATATTTTAGAGCTTTTTGTGCCAGAAGGTTTGGGGGAGGGTCTGAGAAGAAATATTGTATTAAGTCAGGTTAGGTAGAAGGGGACACTTCTCACTAAATTATCAGTCTTTTAGTCTCTAATGTTTTCATTGGGGGAAAAAAATATCATTTGGGCAAGCTTTTTTTACCTATTCAGGTGTTGTTTAGGGGCTTGTCTGTAATGGAACATGATATGAGTGAAAAGTGGAACAAGCACCCTTGGCCAAAAGCTATGGCATGGACACAAGTAGCCGAGTTACCTCTTGACCAAGCCCAATTCTGCTGATACCTGAGGAAAAAGCGACAAGATTATCAGGCTGGTTTTGACAGCATTTAGCACAAATTGGCAGCTTTTATGTCTACTCAGGGCCTGCAGCAGAGATGACCCAGTTAAGGGGAGCGCCCCAGCTGAACCACACCAGCGCTTCCCATGTCTGTGTGAGGAAAACAAGCAGATCCCCTTAACTAATCATGTTAGTGCTGCTGGCAGCCTCCACTGCACCTCGAGGATTTTCCAGCTTTGTTCCTTTGCCAGTGGGGTTGTATGTGGGGGCTGGTGATAGCAAGTGCATCGGGCTCTCCTTTGGTTGTCGAGAGCATGGTGGATTACTCTCCTTCGTGTTTTGCCTCCACTTGCTGAGAACTTCTCCAGCAGCTAAAGCTGCTATTTTTAAGCAGCCACAAGAAACTGCTTTATCTGTCAGTGCAGGGGAATGTGCTTTGCAGAGCAGTAAGCTAGATATCTGGGTCACACACTGCATGGAGTGAGACAACTGTGTGCAGTTCAGTCAGGAATTAGACAGCAATCAAATGCTGGGTTTGGGGGAGAAGGAAAAAAAATCCTCGAACAGCAGGGAAGGAGTCTTCTTTGGGATAAAAATCACCGTATGCTAAGCTGCTTTCTTGCCACCAGCTAGACAGCTGTACTTTGCACTGTCTGGAGGAATAAAGCAAACCAGCTTCCTTATTTCACAATTTTTAAAGAAAAAGGAAAAGCACTTTTTCATTGTTTGATCTTCATCAATAACAGGAGAAGGTACCCATAAGCCCCTTTCTTAAACCATCCTAGCCTACTTGTACTGTTAGTGTAATTTTAAAAGTGTTGGAGGTTGTGTGTATGTGTGTTTTTTCATTATTAAAGCAGCCTAGCCTAGCATCCTTTGGGGTAAGAGAGGGACAGAAAAGTAGTCTGTACCTCCTGTGGGAGTCTGAGACAGGCCTTGATCAACTTCACTGGAAAATAAATTCCCTAACCATTAGCTATACCAGAATAAGAAGGGCAGAGTTGTGTCCCTCTGCTTCCACAAGGCTCCCACCCCAAAAGCAAGTACACGTGCAATACAAAGCAGAAACAGAGGGAACTTATGACTTTAACTTTCAGGATCTTGCAACAGTGTGGCAGTAATGGTATCATTGAGATGGTCAGAGCCCAACTGTCCATCTGAAGACAGAAGGAGAAAATATGGAATACCAAGCTCCAGAAGATGATGAAGTCCCATCGTTGTGTCATCCTTACCTGGCATGGCCAGGGCTGGTGGACCCCAGTCACCGCACACCTGGGAGGAATTTTTGTCTCCAAACAGCAGCTGTCCAAGGGATGGGTATAAACAGAACAGAACATGGCATGAGAAAGAAAGTGTAACTGCTGGATTGTTGAATTCTATCGTCATCCTTTTTTTCTTCCTAATTTTCTTTAGTACAGCGTATTATTGTAAGTTTTTAGCTTGCGTGTACTCTAATACAAAATCTTTGAGGACAAAGACATATCGATTAGATCGTGTCTACAAAGGTAATGAACGTTTCCTTTAGAATTTTTGAGTTAAACTGTTTGATTGGTTTGGACAGGAGTGAGTTGGAAAAGGTAGGAGTTTTATTTATTTTTTCGTATGAGCTCATCAGGTTGTATTGATGTTAATTGGTCTATGTAAAAAAAAACCCAAAACAACCAAACAAATAACAAATTGTACAAAACCATGAGAAGTCCTGCACGATTATTTTCAGGAACTCTTTTTACTTCTTTATGATAGTGAAATGGCAGTGAACTAAATTTAGCAGCTGCAAACTAAAAACTGTATTTCCTGTATTCAAGGCAGGTACATGATAGCAGTATGAATGCTTTATTAGAAAACTACTTTTTGCTTTCCTTCTTCTTCCGTTTTCCCCCCTCTTTACTGGTCCCTAGTCAATATAGCCAACTTTTAGCTGGTAAGAGCACTGACATGTGGCATTATGGTGTCAAGACTGTAGGTTCTGAAGAGGCTCATAAGGTACCACTCTGTTCTCCCAAATACACTCACATTCTGTACTTTATTATACCCTTCTTCTGAAGTGTTGGGCTGAATTGAAACTCCTGTTTTCACAAGGCCTGGCTTTCTGAATATAGTCCAAGGCTCATTAGCAGTATTTAATTCTTCAGGGGGTTGTAATCTAGTCAAGGGCAAAACAGATTAAGTCAAATTGATGTCTACCTCACTATCATGGTTTAACCCCAGCTGGCAACTAAGTACCACACGGGAAGGAGAGAGAGAAGGAGGAGAATCAGAAAAAAACCTGTGTGTTCAGATAAAAACAGTTTTATAATTTAAATAAAGTTGTTAATAATAATAATAATAATAAAGACATAAGAAAAATAGAGAGAGGAATAAAGCCCAAGAAATACAACTGGTGCACAATACAGTTGTTCACTACGTGCTGACCAATGGATCTATTGAGGTGCCTATTACATTCTGGTATGTTTTCCAAGATAAGATATATGTATATATACATACATATACATATAATTTAAAAGATGCAACCTTGTTTTGCTACTCCAAATTCACCATTGCAGTACCAGTTGTACAATCACTTAAATGGCACCAAGATGCATTCACTGGATTCAGACAAGAGTGTCTCATTTGGATGTTTTTGAACAGCAGCTGATGTCATAGAGTTTGGGTAGTTCTGTTTCTGAGTTTGGTGTGCCAGGAGAATTAAGGCTGTAATGAAATGGTTTAGAATCATCCTTAGTCTGTCACATAATACTTGAAATACTATATGTAGCTTGTTTGTGTTTTGGCAAAAGTCCTCATGGTGTTCAGGAAAGGGAGGATTTTTCTGAGGGCGAAACTTTATACACCTGACATATTGCAAGTCTCCAAAATAGCTCAGGCATCCTTTAAGGGATTCAAGCACACCTCATTTTCATAACCTCTTACATTCACCTCAGTAAAACTGTGTGCTGGAGCCAGCATGTGGAACAGCTTGCAAGGAAAACTTCATATCTTTGCAGTGCCTTTATACATAAATGTAAAAATCTCCATCAGGCAGTGTGCAGTGATACCTACTGGCCAGTTCTGCCTCTGGGAATTTAAAGTCTAGAGCCAAGGTTAACAAGTACATTTTAAATATTACATTCAGAGTCTGAAGGTCATACAACATAAAATGTCATTTCACTGATGCACTTTTTACATTCACATTGAAAGTCTTTGCTGAACTTGGATTTAATTGTTCCTTTTTAAAAAGGTTGGTAAATTTGCAGGGAATATAGAAAGTGGAGTCAACCCTTAAATATTCCTTGGGGGGCATAGTATAAAACTTTCCCTTTGATCATGGCCATGATTTTTATTTAAAGAATAATAAATAATGTGATATCTACTCTGCAGAGCTGCCATGACTTTAAGCAAGTATCTGAAAGCTTCTGTACCATTCTAACAAAACTAGTAATTGAGCTTGAATAACATGCATTTAGGAAGGGATTGCAGGGTAGAGGACCCACTTGAATGGAGTGTTTCTATGACAGAATTAATACAAGCTACTGTAGCTTTAGCTCAGTGTTCACTGAGGTAATTACATGACTTAGGAAACCTTGTGAGTGATGTTGAACTTGTAATTTTCATTCAGTTTCCTCCATTTTTTTGGTCATATCTAGTGCATACAGACTTCAAGTTGAAATAGTACTTATATATTGAGTGACTGTAGACTATGTTATTATAAATAGTACTGTACACATTTATAGATTATGGGCAGATAGGGTTACAAAACCGGAATAATAGTTTGAAAGGCCAGAATAGTAGTCCCTCAAAGAGCACCAGGGAAAAAAATCTATTATATGTATCCATGTATAACTTCAAATTACATTTAAGTTTGGAGGTTTGTAGCAAAATTAAGTGATCACTATTCTTTCACTCAAATTCATGTTGGAGTAATGCAAAACAGAAGGGGGGAATAGCCAAAGCCTTGGATATCATGTTGTAAAAAAATGTGTATTTCTTGTTTTCTTGTTTATTTCACTAGGCAAATATGCTCTATATGTCAAGTGTGGAAAACGACCACAACAACAAAGAAGCACCTGTCATTAGCAGAAAAGAAAGCAAGCTAACTCCAGGAAAAAATGTCACATTCAGGGTAGAGCCAAACCATGAAGAAAGGTGACTGCACATGCGATTAAAGCTGTTGTGTGGAGTTGTCTTATGTAGACATTTGTCTTAGTAGGTTTAGCCAAAATGTCTATTCCTGAAATCGTTCCCAGACATCGGGCACATTGTAATTATTGCATTCTGGTCCAGTAAAGGAAAGCTTCAGAGAGAGGGAGATATGTGAGTTTTACTTCCAAAAACTATGAAGGTGTTTGGGCTAAAATAAATACAAGTAAAAAGCATCCTGTTGTTCACCACCTCTCCAAAGGGAGAGTTTACAGAACAAGGTAAACTGTGTTTGTGTTCTGGCAGGAGCTTTTCAGATGCCTGCCTTGAAATCTCTGCTTCAAATCACACTGGCAGGTGTGATGGTGGGGTTTGCAGAAACCCTTAGTGACTGATCTTCACAGGGGTGGGGTAACTGCCTACTGGTGACCCAGTCACACCAGCAAAGACTTCATCTCCCTGAAGATCAGATTATTTCAGGACATGAGATCTTTCTTGTTAGTGGAAGGAGTTCTTTGCTTCCAGTAGGTTTGCATGGACTTACAGTGTTCCCTGCCAACTGATGGTTTTGTCTGCAGCCCAAAGGCAGAGCATGAGGAAGGCTCTGGAGATGCTCTGCGAGGTCCTTCTGTGCCCCTTTCCGGGGCCTGGTTTAATGCTGCTCAGAGCCTGTGTAATTATCAGTCTTCCAGAGTGGAAGGCCTGGCAGTGAGGGTGTGAAGGCTTTGAGAAAGGAGTAGCTTCACCCTTGCTTTAGGTGGGTGGAAGCCAGGCTCCTTTTGGATGGCCTGGCACTCCTGGATCCTCCTGAAAACCAGACAGATCTGTGGTGCCACTCACATCCCAAACTAAGCAGTAGGCTTCTGTCCCACAGATTTCACGACTGTAAGAAAATCTTTCTCTTGGAGATGGCAGTCTGAGGCTGGGAGTCATTTAGGGAAATGATTTCTGACTAGCTGTTAACATTCCTAACTCTATGTGTTAAAATTTTATACCTTACAAGTCTACAGCCTTTCTAATACAGAAATATATTTTAAGTGACTAATCACATTTATTTTCAAGGGTAATTTTGCCACAACAATTCTAGACAGTTGGTATTTTAAAATGAAGGCAGAGATTTTTCTCAAAGCAGTGCTGAGTAATTACAGTCTTCCTGGTGCTCATATATTGCTCTAACTTCATTTTATTATCCAATGCATCTTTCCTTCTTCCAATTAGCTTCAAGTAATTCCCACGCTTGAACCTCAGAGAAGAGTTTCAGAATTATAGGAATGGCATTATAGTGCCTGTACTCTAGGTTTGCAAGGCATATTTCTTTCAGTGCGCAGGGAAAATAAATGGAATAACATGTTCTGTAGGCTGTTGAAGAGTGGAAATACTTCCAGGTGTCTGTTGACTTCAGATTACCGTTTCACATCCAATCAGAAAGACTTTGAAATCAAAAAGATTCTTTACTGATGAAGGCACAACCTTACTAATTTTAAAAGACTGCCTGTTTGCAGAATCCTTACTTATGTTCAGATCTGACAAAAATAAAAATAAACACGTGGTTTGGAAAGTTATGTAATTGGACGCTCTAGTTCTGGGCAATATTTTTACACCAGAAGAATTTCCTGTTTGGAGAAGTATTACCAGAAGCTCCAGGTAACTTTGGACACCTCTAAGTGGAACAAAGAAATACTGAACCCATTAGCTTGTACCATGATCTGTTTTCATACTTCATTGTCATGTTCTTGTGGATTAGTTTGCTCCCCTGCAACCCTGCCAGTGACTGGGAAATATCTTCATCAGTGCTTGAACCTGAGTAGTTATTTTGCCTTTGTCTCTGTGTAGTAATTACTGGTGTAGGAGGGTGGACCTGCTGCACCTGTGCTTCCCACATCAGCTGTAGTTAGTGGAGTTGTTAATCTGTCATAATGAAGGGGAGGACAAGGAACAGGGTGACAGATGGAAGAGGTAGTGACCGTGGCACTGTGTTGGCCTTTATATCAGAGTGGTGGTGGGTACAAGGAGCAGACGGTGATGAATAGAACTGATTGCAGTATTATGTTGTTTGCTGTGATTTGAGGGATATTTTGATGCCTTAATAGCACAGGCTATTTAGAAATTTAGAAAAAAAGCCTCTAAGTTTAAAGTCCTACACAAACTTACATGAAATCTGCACTTGGACTGGAACTTTAATTTCCTGTCTGATCTGCATAATCTAAGGCACATTTGTATGTTTACACTAAGTTTATTAATTCTGTAACCTATTTTCTGTGATGTATAATCATCAAAGAGTGGAGATGAAAATGTGGTCATAAACATTACCTTTTTCCATAACTGTCATCCCATGTCCTATCATAGAACAACATCCTTATTGGTAACAGGAGATACAGACTGAGTCGCTCTCTGCACTGTATTGTGTAACTGTTTTAACTGTGTAATTACTTCGATAGTTAGCAACATTAACTGCAATGTGATTTGTGGTTACATTCCTGAAAGCATCTCTCAGTAAATCAAAGTAGATGTGCCAGGGCTGTTACTCAAGTTCCATCACAAATATTTACCGGAGTGTATCAAGCCCACTGAATTATAGCCACTAAATTGCTGGGAGCACACTCATGAGAACAAATCCTGTTCGTATAGGAAAGAAGGCACAATCATTCCTTAAATGGTACGATAAATCTCACTGCTCTGAAAAGTTTGAAAGTCATTTGCATTTGGCAGAGGTATTGAAATGCATCTTAATAGGCTTAAATGTTCAATGTTGTTACTGGTGAACAACAGAATATAACCATTTTATGATCAGGTGGGTTCAGGTCTGGTTCTGCAGTTGGATCTTGTTCATTGCCAAAACTCTAATTTCCTTGGGCAGCAAATCATGCAATAGACTTGCAGACAAATATAGCATCAGAGCTATTATCTTATGGAAATAAACAGGAGACGTTTGTTTAGTCAGCAAATGTATGCTTAATAAAGAATACAGATTACTACAATAGAATTGCTGTGGCTTGATTGGTAAAATGGGCTCCTTAAAGAATTTCACTGAACTCAGGAACAATAAAATATAATAGAATCAGTATCCCCAGGGCTTTGCATGGTACTCTGTAATTGAGAGAAATTAGCCTTACCACAGCAACTCTACCCAAAGGTAGAGCTTTATGCAGCCCCTCTTTTAAGACATGGTTACCATTCTGAAAATGTGCAATTTCTTTTGCTTCTTTTAAAAATTACATTAAAGAAAGAGGCTAATTTCATGTACAGCTTTGCAAGCTCAGTGCATTCCATTGCTACTAGAATATGAAGCTATGCCATAATAAAGTCTGAATGTTATTTCAGAATTAATACTCAGTGTTCTTTGGTGTCAGGGAACTTGGATGTCTTTTGTCATAAAAATAATTTTTATTTGTCAATTAGGTGTTTATTCTGTCTCAATACCAGTGAACAATAAGAATAATTTCATACCTTAAAGAACATTTTGTTATCACTTATCTACACTTTCATTACTCTATATGTGCATGGCAATGGCTAGACAACTGTTCACCCAGGGAAGGGGAATGAAGTTATCACAAATTCATTTCATTCTTACTATAGGAGTCTCTGTATGGAAATTCAGCTTTTTCCATCTTTTCCAATTTATTGATACATGTTGACATTTAAATTGACGAGATGTTTCTTTTTTAGACTCTCACTATGAAAGGTTTGTTTACTGAGGGCTCAATTCTTCACAAATTTTGTAATATTTGTTTGAGTGTTTTCCTAATTAACAGATAGACAGGCAAAGAAAATACAATAATAAATAACCAGAAATAAAAGCAAGGAATAGACAGTCCTAGAAGTGAGCACCTGCTTATCAATTTTTCTTGTGAGTTATTTGAACTCCAGAGAGGCAGATTGAAAAGGACTTCACCCTCTCCTATAAAAAAACCACAAAAATCTACTACCCAGGTGATCCACTTCTGCAGCACAGCACTGTCTTTCAGAAGGGTCAGAGGGATTCTCATCTGAGGCCCAAGAAATGGTAAGCTCGGCTTGTTATTTGTGGCTGTTTGCACTCTAGGGAAATCTATCATCTATTATAGAGGAAAGTAAACCCAATATATATCATTATATCATTCTTCTGCCAGAGCCCGTTTAAAATTTCCAGAACCTCAAGCAAAGCAAGAAACCCGTCAGTGCTCCCTTGAAAGCATGACCTCAGTTTATAAAGTCTTTTTCTTGTCGCAAGCACCTCTGTTGCCTCGTCTGTTTTTGTGCCAGCTAACCTTCCCCATCCTGCCCTGCACTCAGGTTGCCAGGCCCACAGCCATGGGTAGGATGTCCCACTGATCTGACCCCAAGGGAGCTTCTTCTGCAAATCCCTGCAGCGCACGGCAAATACCACCCAGCTCCTGCACGGGCTGAAAGGTCTGCTGAGGTCTCAGAATTGCTTCAGCCACCTGAGCTCTCCTTTCTGAAGAGAATGCTTTTGATGCTCTGAACACCGGTCCCCAAAGAGCAGCATGTGTTTGAACTGGAGGATCAATGATGTTACCTAGGTGGGTTATTTGAAGAAAGTTTTGTTGTTGCTGTGTAACCTTAGTTCAGTCACAGACACTGTATGATGGGGTGATCCTTCTGATTCATTTGCTGTCCTTTTCTGTTTTATTGTGTTTCACGAACCTGTCCTTTGCTTCTGAAAGCTTGCATGAGCTTTCAGTTAAATCATCTAGTATGATTACAAAGACATTTGATTAATTGCATTTGATTACATATTGCATTTGATAATGCTTCTCTATGATTTTCAAGCAAACAGTACAACAGAATATACACCAAAGTGCTTTAGCTTAAAGACAAACGGAAATAAGAAAAAAAGATGGTTTGTGAGTTGGATTCCTTCGACAACACAAGGACTTTTTGTGCCATATGATATTGTTTTAAGTATAAAGCATGCATAAAAGTTACTTTAATATTTAAGAAGAAGACAGCTGGGTATGAAGGTGGCAGATGAAGCAGTATAAATAATGTAAGGCTGAATGCAGAAGAATTCCTGTGGAAATCAGCAACCTCGGAATGTATAGCAGTCAAGTCTTTTAACTCAAGAAGTAACATGGAGAAATACCAGCAGAATTATTCTGTGACATTCGCACTCAGAAATAACAGCAGAAACAAGTAGAGTGCTTTGAAATTCACCACCTGTAACAGGAGCATTTTTAAAAGTGGAATCACCTTTTCTCCCTCTTATTAAATACTAAGCACTACTATTCAAGGAGGGAGATGCATTTGAAATGTAAAGAAATTCAAGAAGTCACTTTACAGCCACAGCTACAGAGGAATTATATTTTGAATAACAAAAAAAATTTCCTCTTTCTCTAAGATCACAGTTTTTGGTCTCAGTGCCACAGGAAAGGTCAATCTCCTGGTGCAATGCATTCAGGGGACAGCTTCAGTTTGAATTCTGAGTTCGGTTCTTGTGATGTGAGGAATGTTCAGAATATTTACATGTGTTTCTTTTTTTTCTTTTTCTTAGAGCACCATTGTCCTGAAATGCTCTGTTTCTGGATTGACATAATTGCTCTGTAGGAGCCATTTGAGTCTCTCAGGTAAACACAAAACTCTTAAAATGTGTATTGTGTGAATTCCCTTACCTGACTAACCTTCATGTTCAGAACTATTATAATCTGTTGTGTACGCCTGTCATTAAAAACTCGTTCAAAAGCTCATCTGTAAACAAAGAGGTTGTGACAGCTTCTTTATTTTTTTGAGCAGTCCTAGGATAACATGTGCATGAATTTCTACAGACCTTGAAATCATGGGTTATTCATTGATCATGAATATGTGCTGGACTGCAAGTTGAAAACACCCTTGAGCATTTTATTGGAGATGTTACTGCATTTTCAGCCCCATTTTGAGACAAAATAACATCTCAATCATTTTTATTTTCTCCTTGAATACTCAGCACACAGCATTTGAAGGAAGGTCTGTGAAGGTACCTTCATCACCATTGTATTAGAAAAGTAATTTCTCTGTATTTCCCATCCCATTTTGGGTGTTGTATGTTTTCTTAGGGAAGCTGTCCATGGAACTGTGGGGTGGAGTGTCCTTGCTGGGCAGCCAGGATAGTCACAGCAGCTGGCTGGAAGGGGGGGAAGGTGCCATAATGAATGAAGGAATTGTCTCCCTTGGGACAGGGAGAGAAACCATCACAAGGACTTACAGAGGTGCTCAAATATTTTCACAGGGTGGAGTTGATTGCATGGAACCTCCATTTTGAGTGATCAGTTGTTAATTGAAATTATTTTCTTTCACTAGAGTTTTGGATTAAAAAAAATAATTTGTTGACTTACTGGCAAACCCAACATGAAAGAAAACAAAACATACCAAATTTCTAACAGCTTTATTCAATTTGTTTATTCCCTTTGTGCAATTTACACAGTTTAAATTTTTTTGCTGTTGATTGCAGGGGGTGGAGGATTCAGGAGGAGGGAAGAAAAGATGTGAGATCTTCAGAAAACTCTTCAGGGACAGGAATCTTTTTCTTCCAAGTTTTGACTGCTACTACCATACCAAGACATGAAAGGAATACATCTCCCCTCTCTTGCTGTAATTTGAATGTGAATTTGATCTTCCTAAGGTAGGAAGATCAAATATCTTCTATCCGAGCACAAACAGAGAATGGGAAGTGGAGAGAATAATACTGTTTGACATTGTCAGAGGTAACATGTAACCTGCTGCTGAGCATGTTACAGCCCTACCTATGTCAATATATAGAGAGTGTGTCTGTTATAGTCCCATCTAGAGACCTCAATCCTTCACTTCAGACAGTAGCAGCTGAAGTTTCCAGCCTCAGAGATACAGCTGTAGTTTGACAGCCCTGACCTCAGTCTGTACGCGAGGGATTAAACGCGCTCATTCAGGCTGCAGACTCTGCAGAGAAGGACTTAGGCAGAGCTCAAGCTCACCCCCTCTTTCAGTCTCTGTGAGAGTGGAAATGGCAGCAATTGGAGGAAGGACACATCATCCTGGGGAGTCAGAGTGCTATTTGATACAATATTTGCTATTTGAATCTCAAGGCTGGCTGCAGGTCGGCCCAGGCTGTGCCTCTCCTTGTTCTCCACGCTCGGCTGGAGACGATCCTGCTATTCCTGGGTGGCACAGGCAGCTCTCATCCATTTGGCTCTGATGGTTTTACAACGCTGGCGATGACAATAAATCACCTGCGCCGCTGGGAGGAATAACCTGGCGAGGACAGTTACATTGTAGCGGAGCTAAACACCACATGAGCGAGGAATTGAAGAGCATATATTAGGGGTTTTATTTGACAGGCTAATGCACTGTAAAATTTTGTTGGTCTTTGAGAGAAAGAGATTCAGAGATGCTCTTGGAGAGGAGAACCAGACTCTGCTGGAGTCTTGTAGCTCCTTGTTACAATGTCCTCGCAGGACCAACAAGAAGAAGAGATGCAGGAGAAGCATGCATGTTTTTTTTCAATTAAGCACCTTTATTTTTCCCTTCCTTTGGAAAAATCTTACAGTAATATAAATTGAAGGTTTTCTCTGTATCGCTTAGGGGTGTTTATTTTATTATTTTCAACCTAAATGTTATGCACTAATAGCAATTTGTTTCTAACTAATAAGATAAAAAAACCCAAACAAACTCAAACCCTAAAATCCAAATAAACTTTAAGTTCCCAGTGATTATGGCTTAGAGGAAAGATATTTTCTCTGACCAAGTCTAGCTGTGAAATAATTGGTCTGGAGGAAACTACAGTCACACTCTGCCCTCATCATCATACAGGTTCCATTCCACAACTGTTATAGATGTGCACTGGACATGAGTAGCAACACAACTTTAGCAGGTTTTATTATCTTTCCCTCAGGCAGATATGAGCATTGTATGTTTGTTCTTTATATGTTGTTTGAGCCTGAAAATCAATAAGAAAGTTCAGACAATGCAGTAGTCTTATTTCCTCATGTTTTGAAACAAAATCCCTTTGTAATGCCTGATACATCTTCAAATGTTTTCTCCTGTCCTGTTTACCTTCCAAGGGCCAAAATATGCCATTGACTATTTTTTCCTTTTTTCTTTTT
This sequence comes from Neopelma chrysocephalum, assembly GCF_003984885.1. NCBI lineage: Eukaryota > Metazoa > Chordata > Aves > Passeriformes > Pipridae > Neopelma > Neopelma chrysocephalum. The sequence goes on from NW_020897749.1 coordinate 3,580,733, forward strand.
TCCCTTTTAAACTTACAGTTTCCTACTTAAATCAATGGGGAGTTTGTTTCAAAATCAATAAGGCATTATGGCCCTGAAGCTTGAGACAATGATGGCTCCTTAATCATACCAGAAAAGGTGATTGTGATGCCACAAACAAACCACTAGTCCACAGACATAGGCATAGCTGCTAAATTAAGAGCAACCATCTTTACCAGGGCATAGCTCTATTTAACTTTACTGGGAACTTTGCCTGAAAAAGAGCAATAGAATCAAGCAAGAATTGTGAAAAAAGATCATCAGATTTATCAATCAAAACCTTGTTGTTGAATGATGATAACTCACGAAGAGCAGGTTGGTCTTTCACTGCACAGGCAACTGATTTCTTGGTTTGAAGCTCTTCTGGTCCTTGGGGACTTGGAAAGCAAGAAATAAATGTGGATGTTCAGAACATCAAACTACCTGTTCCCAAATTAATTGGCTAAAATGATGAAACAATTCCAAGTCTTTCTCAAAAGACATTTTGGACCTTCAAAAAGCTGACTGGACTTCATATAACAGGGATTTATAGATTTACAGTTGTGGAATGGAAGCAAGTGGGAATACAGATTGCTTCTGGTTATTCCAAGCCTCCTCCTAGTCTCCTAAAGGGTTGCATTTAGAATATTTTTCCTCTAATATTTCTTATCAACTTCCTTTTACAATCTACAGATCTGATTGTTGACATTTGTGTGGGAGTCTGCCTTTTGTTTTTAGTAAAGCTCTGTAGCCATTCCTGTGGGGACAGAACCTAAAAGGACCCTGACTAGGAATTTTTGTTCACCAGTCCCATGTGAGGGTATATTTTCTACAATTCAGAATTTGCATATGTGTATTTTTGGCAACTGAGTAGTAAGAAAGATCTCAGTAATAGATTTTTAAGCCATACGACAAGGAGAGAGTTGGCTATATTTAAATAAAAATGTAGAAAATAAAAACTGTGTGTCCCATTTAAAATGTTGAATAAATCTATCTACAGTATTAAAGACACTTCTGGGGAAATTGCTCTCAAGGGAAAATGTAGGCAGAAACTGCGTGTGGTTGCTCTTAAAGAGCTGGTGCTTCTGTTTTCTCCTATATCTAGTTGTACCCTCTATGTAAAGCTCTATGCATAAGGCTAGAAAGCTGGTCACGGAATGAACTTGGCTTTTATTACTCCTCTTGAGTACTTTTACTTCATCCCTAAAAGTGAGTTTAAAGAGTTATCACAGTTTTCAAAGGCTGAAAGAATTGGGATCCAGATTATTAGTTCAGCTTGTGAGTCAAGAATGATTCATTTTCTAAAATCTGCTTATATTACTTTGCCAGTGAACACAGAGCAAGGCTTTTGTTTATCTTCCACACGTGGTCACTACTGCAAACAAACAAGTTTAATTTGCTTTGTAAGCTTATTATGAGAGGCTCAGTGGAGAATCAGGGCTGAAAAGAACCTCTTGCCTCTGTGGTTTTATTAAGAGCTGTTTCCTCCAGAGAACGCTCAGCCTGTCAGATTAGAAATGCAAAGAGACCTTTTACTCTAAAAGTCTCACAGTTATCCCCTTAGTAAAGTTTGCTTTTGTGATAATTACATTTTACCATCTACAGTTGTTTACTAAATGAACAGCTTTTCTCTGCTGCTTCCAGCCTTGACACTTTTCCTCTGATAATTTGTGGTTACAATGAAATATTTAGAAATACGTGTTTGCCTTCTGTTTGTTGTCTTCCTTGTTTTGTTCAGATAGCAAATGATTTTGATTGTGGTTCTGGTGATTATGGACCACAGGATTGGTTTAGGAATTATGCCTGAAGCAAGGTAGCATTAATGCTGTTGGTTGCGTTGAGGGGAAAACTGCAGGCTCATCCATTTTCCCTGTTAATAGGAAAGGAACCATTAAGGATGGAGTTCCCAGCTGCCAGGATGTCCTGAAGAGGCAGATCAACATCCTCTCCAACAGTAGCAGGTTTGTTTCTAGGAAGTATTTAATGTGTGAATGTGTGTGTGATAACTCCCTACAAAAATGTTGCTTTTTTTCCACTTTGTGGAAAAATGAAAATAATGAATGTCTGCTTGCATATAAAACTATTATTATATATCAAACCATGATGCTTATTAATACTGATAACTTAAAAATAAAAACCCCAAACTATTTCCTGTGCTAGCGGTATCATTGTTCTTTAGAAAAGAAGTAAGTAAAACTGTCCATAGGTCAAGCTAATCAGACACATCTATATAAAATACAAATAAATATTTTTTCTTTTTAGTTCAATAATTTTTTTTAATATTAAAGTAGGTTCGTTTAGTTTTTTTGCATTCCAACTGATTCCAATTCTTATTTTGGTATCACTGCTTTACATTGAAAACTGAGTATCATAAAAAACCATGATGCACACCCACTTTCACTTACAAGTCAGGATGATTAACATTTCAAATATTTGAGTGTAAATTAAAACTCAGCTCTAAGCCTCTGATTTTCATGAATACTTATGAATGTCACCAGAATTTCTGCTCTCTGTCACTTCATTGTGTCTGATCAGTTCTGAAAGAACCTACCCAGAAAGAGCTGACAGAGAACAGAATTCAAGGAAAAACACAACACTCTTGGATGATTAGAAATAAAGCTGGTATTTGAAACTCTTAAAATATGTTTCCCTACCTGCACTTCAAAGGCAGCCTTTGACTGCTGAACAGTATGAGCCTTCAGCCTCCGAACTTCCTGGGAACCTGGGCCGTCAGCAATACACAGCTCTGAGTCAAAACTGAAATGGTTTCTGTACTGTCCCTGTGATTTGGAACTTTGCTATTTCTGCAATTGTAAGTCACCATCTTGGGTACAAAATTCAGATTGCACTAGTAAATTTGTATGTTGAATAAATCTGAGTGTGACGCTAAAAAAAAAAGGTAGTCGGGAAATAGCTCAGTACAATCTTCTTTTAAAGTTCACCTGTAAGAAAGTCCTAGCTGTCTCAAGAATGGGGAAAAATATTTTTCATAGTGGTGGCATATCTAATTGCTGATGCTCTTGTCATCTATGTTGTAGCCTTTGTTAGAAAGCACATTAATAATTCAACAGTACTGGTAGTTGGATAAGATGCATTTCTTCATCACAGTCCCTTGTACTGTCTTTCTCCCTCAAGATCTTAGTGTGAATTCACTAGGAAGGGGGAATCAGCCTTGCTGAACTCCATAAAATGGGTTTCAAGCCCAGGTGTAGCATCCCATGCTATCTTTGGAGGGGTAGGAGCTCACATAGAGGAGAACAAAACCATACTGACTGTGGCACCTCAAGTAAAGCCTGTAGACACAACCACACGGTTGACAGCCTAAAAGACAAATGCTTTTCCATTGCCACAAGGTTGTCAGGCAATTCTACCATGTTCCATGCTGAGTCTCAATACAGATTAATATGTCCATTTCCCCCATTCTCAAAAGTCACAAATCCTCCTGCTGAAGGTGGAAGGTCTGTGCTTGAATATAGATGCTCACAGGGAGTCAGGGATCTTAGCAAGCCAGGACACACATTTCTTCTTTCCTTGTAATACAAGGTAGCTGGGTGCATTTAAGTGTTAACAGTTTAAGCCCCCAAATTGTCACACCATGTCTGGACTGAAACAAGAAATACTGTGCTTCTTATGGCTACTCTGCTTATTGCATCAAACAAGAACATACCAGTGGCAAATTTACATCAAAATTACATAAAAAACGCACTGAATGAGAAAGCTGGGGAATTCAGAGACAAGGCAGTCCCTAATCCCCTCTCTGTCTGTAAGATTCTCAGCTGTCAGAAATCAGGAATCCAGGCACAGCAGTGCTGCTTAAACGCCACTGTTAGAGGCTGACAGCACAGTGTCTGTAAGCACAGGCAGTGTGGAGCAATTTAGTTGCTTTTTTAAAAAGCATTTGAACATTTTGCACTTGCTCAGATAGTGCTGAACTTCCATTCATTCTATGAAAATAAAAATTCTGAACTATTTTAGACGAGCAACTGATATCTTTATACTGATAAATGCTACAGTCCCTGTAACTTATTGCAGATAACCTCCACCCTAAAAGAGCTTACAGTCTAAACAGACAAAATGAATAAAAGGTAAGAAATGCATTGTTATTCTTCCCATTTTAGAAAAGGGGAAACCAAAGCACTGAAAGGTTAAGTGGCTTGTCTCTGGTCACACAGGGAGCCTGTGGCAGGGCTGTGAATTAAATGCCTCCTCTTGTAAGAACTGTGCTGTCTCCTTAGGAAATATGAATGGTAGAAAGGAGAGAAGCTGCCTAGCACAAATTTACTGTATGGTACTTGAATAACATGGCAGGTAGTACTGGAGTTGAAATAATGAACTGATAGCTGAGAGTGGACAAAAATGTATTATAACAGTGAAAAATGTAAGAAACTTGGTAATTTCTTCTCTCTCTCTCAAGCCTTTTCCTTACGGTAACAAAATTCATGCATTTGCTCTGTCAGTTCCACTTGCAACCGATCTTTATGCAAAGCACAGCACTTCTGAGGATACCACATTCCTAGACCCATTGCCAAAACTTGTCTCCTCAGCAGGGCCCAAGAAAGCCTCTTGATGGTGATGGACTGTGGTCCACAGGTAAAGAAGAACAATCTAAGATAATTTAAATGTGTTCCTTATGGGGTTCATTATGATTTTTTTTCTTATTTTCTCCAGTCTTTTATTTTTGCCTTCCTCTACCACCATAGGCAGTTCAAGTAGTGCTCCTAATTGTCTTCAGTTTACACAAGTATAAATTCACAGCTTGACATTGAGGCTTATATTTCATAGACTTTGGTTTTGTTATTTTAGACTTTTCAGGCAAGGCCTGATTTCGACAACTGCCAAGGCTACCTGAGCTGTACCAAACAAATACGTGACTATAATTAGCTAAACCTTGATAACAGGTAGATAGATCAGCTAGTGTGAAACAATCATCACAAGCCAAGAATATTTCAAAGTATCTAAAAGAGTTTAAGGACATTTAAACTTCAGCAGCTCTTCTAACTTCTGTACAAAACTTCAGTCACGGCATTTCATTGTAACAGTGAATATGAAACAAATAATATGAGAAATAATACTTTTGAATTTTATAGACTAGCTTGATTCTTACACAAGCAAACAGTGTTTTCCAGCCAATGTTTCAAAAATTCAGCCTTGAACTTCTCAATTATTTATAAGGCATTTTTTCTTCCTATTCTATTTCTGGAGGTTATATGTTTTACAATGTGTATGGACTTCTATCATAATGCTATTTCAAGTCATTTGCACAAAACACATTGTATTTAGTGCCAACAGGTCTTTACCTCTTCAGATAACTCATTGAAATACCTAGAAGGATATCAACTTTCTGACAATCATTTTATTGTCAGGATATTTTTTTTTCCCCTTTCAGCTTGAGGTTCTTCCCTAGAAACGACAAAGGGCATGTACTTCAGCTCCCGATGGTGATTTATTGGCATATTTAAAGATGCAGCTTTGAGATGTTCTGTGTTGGTGTGAAAACAAAACAGAACACACAACACACCTTTATTAGTAACTTTCAGGTATGTTGTCTTTCATTAATCATATTCTGTACACATGTAAACAGCATTTCTCAGTGTCTTCCTACAGAGAAATGTGCTATTTCTGTCTATATTTATAGTTGTGAAAATGTTTGTTTGCCTGCACGTTTGTTGTCAGGCTCTTGTTCATGCTAGGAGAAAGAAACAGGAAGAACAAAAGAGCCTAAAAGAATCTAGTATTTCTTCAGAACGGAGAATGGACTAGGGTAGCTGAAAAAACAAGCTTTTCCCTATGAATAAAATGCTAAGCAGTGAGGAGCTGGATAATTCAGTGCTTTATCTTTTTGCCTGCTATAACTAAACTAAGAAAATAATTCAATAGAAAATCAGATATGAAATTGCTCTTCCACTTCTAGTGGTGTGAAAAGAAGGAAAAAACGGATATAGCAGGTCTTTTTCAAGAAGCACTCTTCATGTCAAAAGAGGCATTATTCAAATTGTTTGGTGAACAAACATCAACCTAAATTCCTGGATCTAGTGTGTGTGACCCAAGCTTTTCCTTGTCTCCTATGTGTGAACATGAACTCGGGAGGCATTTCTCTGCTCTGACACACGCTGACTGCCTGTTCTTTGTTGCACCACTTGTTATGCAGAGAAGCACAATCACTGGGATATGTGGAAATGTTATTGCTGCTTCAGCGTAAAAGATCAGCTCAGAAATTTCTCTAGTTTCTCTGCAACTTACTCTTTGCTACTTTAATGTCCTCGATTTCATTGCGTGATTTCAACTCCCCACAGTGAAGCTTTTTCCGAGGCTGCGAGCGAAGGGCAATGGGATTGCACTGGTACTCTTGGTGCTAGAACTGGAAATAGCTGCTTCTCACTGTGCCTCATTTCACCTACCACTTCTTCCAGTGAAACAAAAAGCTTCTGTAATATTTAGTTACTGGAATCTTCCATTTTTTAACCTCTCTTCCTGTTCAAACAGCTTCCCAGTAACATTTCTCCATACCTTTTTGAGTGCTCACTGTGACTTGTTTTGTTTATTTTTTTTGTTTGTTTGATCCTGGGCCAAAGGTATGTTTTGAAAACTAGTTTGTGGGAAATTCTTCCTGTGTTTTATATAATTTACTCTGAGCAGCATAGCCTGCATATTCAAAGTAGTTGTCCTCTTCAATCATGTGCTATTACTCCAGTACCATTTGTCTGCTCTTTCCATAGATGTCTGAAGATATAATCTTAGACCTTTGTACCAGCACACTCAATCTGATGAAGCTGTCTTAATATGTGCACACTGCATTTCAGATGAAATACCTGTACCTAGCAGAAAATGTTCAGCTGTACCCTTGATACTAATAAAATACATGGGACATATTTCTGCCCGTGTCTGAGCAAAAGAACCAGCCCTGGTTGTTAAGTGCATGCCTAACAAGGGAAAGCTGGATGTTCCTGGTAAAAAGAGCACGCTGCTCTTTCCTCCAGTTTTTTTTCTGGCTGGCAACTTCTGAAAAAACTTTTGAAAATTTTAAAGAATGGCACACTGTTACACGCTACAGGCAGAGTTTATTGGCACGTACTTTGTGGTGACCTGTGATCAAAAGGCTGCACTCAGCGTTGTTTAATGTGCTCATGAGCATATATACCTGAATGAGGAAGGCTGGCTTTTTTGAGGGGCTGGCATGATATACTGAGTAAAGAGAGGCTGCAATAAAGAGATTTTTTTCCCACTTCTCTCCTGTTTTCGCCTGCTCTATACAGATTTCCTGCTGGTCAGAATCTGCATCTGAGACGTACATGTTCAGATTCCTTCCCTGAACTGGGTGGGGAAAAAGGGTTTAGATCCTGTATTCTGAACTCTGCAATGAGCTCTGGTCATGGGTCATCTTGGACAGGAGACGTTTCTTTATTAAATTCTTGTTCAGTGTTTTTCGTTAGAAACCATATTGTTAGAAACCAACAACCCAAGGCAAAGGTAACAAACTCCTCCTCTGCATCCCATGCAGCTCTGCTCTGTAACAGTTCTTGGAAGTGGTAGTGGAAAGGATGACAGTTCATGATGGACAAGGCAAGAAAAAAATAATGCAAGGGCTCTTGAGATGACTGTCCCATTTGATTTCAATATCTTTTGCTTTTCAAAAATTGTGCTTGACACTGAAACCCCCCTAGCATTTCTGCTAATACTCAAGGAAATGTTTTTCCTGTATTAACTAAACTTCTACTTTTAACCTAATGAAATTTCTGCATCAAATTAGTTTGATAAAAAGAAAGTAAAATAATTTTCATTTTCACCACCAGATAGATAGTTTATCCAAGTGAAACTAAATTAAATAGAGAGGATATTTGTGTTTGGTTTTTTTCTCAGTTTTGCTGTTTGAATCTATCTTAAAGAGAAAATAATTAATCTCTCCTCCTTCCAGAAATGTATGGGTCCTTATGTGAAATAATGCATGTAACTTTATTTTAGCTGCATCTACTTTCTACTTCTTTCTTTTGACAGTTGATAAAATAAATCTAAGCCTACACCTGCAGAAACAGTTTTAGGTGGCTCCAATAATGCAAGGAGATCCATATGGAATGCTCTTTTCAGTTGTGGGGAACTTCACTGACCTTCTGGGCATCTTGTGGGCCTCAATGAAGATACAAAGGGGATAAATTTGACCTGTTCTTTCCCATTGTCATCTTCTCTGTGTAGAGTTCACATGCTCACTTTGATACAACATCCCCAAAATTTGCGATTCAGTACACCGAAAATCGGAGTCTTCATTCTAATATGCTAAAAATATGAATGTATATTTTAAATTAGGATTTTGTTGTTGTGTTTTACCAATTATGAATGTTTTTCCAGTCAAATTAATGAATTGAATGTAGCTGTGATAATTTACTAATTGTTAGTGTGACTTAAACCTCACCCAAGTAGTTTTGTTTCACTCACAAAAATGATGGTACTGAGATCCTGTGCAGTACTCAGTTCTTCTGTCATTGAGACAACATTAGTCACTTTACAGTTTGAGTCTCTAAAAATAGATTTTTCTAGCATTGGGGAACTTCTGTGCACATCAGCCTTACCTGTTTGGATAACCTTTTTTTTCATCCAAGTGCGATCGCACCTTGTGCAACCTAATTTCTGATGTAATGATTATGAGCACACTGACTCAGGTATTTTTCTCACCTCAGGATGTTCTCATAATTATTTGAAGGGATAATATGTAGGGTTCTCCCCGTTATGTAATTTTTCTATTAGATTTCAACTTACCTTTTTAATCTCTTTTCCTCAGCAGTCTCATCTTTTTATGAATAAACAATATTGTCAGAGACGCAGAAAACAATACCTTAATGCCTCTGGGAAATACTCTTGGATGATCACAGAAATGATATAAGAAAGACATCAAATTGCCAGTATTTGATGAGAAGGAACTAAGTGTATGAAAATAAGTCCTATTCCTACCTCTTTGTTATCCAACAGGACCTGGCACTCAGCCTGCTTCCTGAGGGACAGAAGAGGCAGCAAAACCTAAGGTAGATAAATCAGGGTTTGGGGATTTCCTTTCTCAAGGATATTGTATAAATTTGAGATGAGAGATAAATACAGTGCTTCTATCTTCAAGCTGACTTTAACTGTGATTTTAATGCAGGTAAAAATGGATAGAAACTGTGAAATCAAGCAGCAACTGGATTTGGAAAATTGTAGATATGTCATATCTCTATGCAGAAGAGCGGAAGGTCCTTTTCAATTCAGATTCCCTTCTACAACTTGCCATCTCTTTCTGTAAGTATTTGGTAATTTGTGGGTTAAATTTGCTATTTTCAGAGAAATTGTCACTTAAAATATTCAAATAACAAAGTACTGTATGGTTCTATGCAAAGTAAGACTCCTCTTCCAAAGTCAAACTGTTTTCTCACATTTTTATTTTTTCTAACAACATTTCTAATTTGATGGTCAGGAGGTGGTCCGAAGGTAACATCTCAAAACCTTTCTGCTCTTCTCTCATTTCAGCTATCTCTGCAAAGTTTCTTGCAAATTTATTCCATGCAAAGTCTGACAAAAGTAAGTTTATCTTTCCTTCCCTTCTCTCTTCAATGCTGTGCGTATTAGTGTTTCTGGTTTGTTCTCTGCTCTTTTTTGTCTGTTTGGCCTGAACGTTTTGAACCCATTCTTGATTACTTCATCTGTATTTCATCCTCACTCTCCTTTTATTCATTTTTTACCACCTTAAATAAATGCTGGTGTCCCATTTGCCTCTGCCTGGGATGTGTCAACTGTGTTTCTGTTCCAGATTTTCTAAAATTTAGCTTCAATCCTGAGTAATCTACTTTTCCAAATTATTTCCAAGCCTTCTAGTTTTGTTCACAGCCAAAGATCTGTTCCCTGAACTGCTAATTGCCTGTTATGCTGTCATCCACACATGTCCTGAGATTTGTACTTTCCATGGCTTTCTTGCCTCTGTTTTCAATAGATTGTCCTCTGACTCTTTCAGTTTATAAACAGAATTATTATCCTCCTCTTTCCTCTTGATATTATAATGTTTTACAATCATTATAAGCAAGAACTTCTAGACCCAAAACCTTAAACAACAATAAGCTCAATGTGTTCACAGGATGTAGAGATGTAAGTGGATTAGTTTTCTGTAAGAATCATAAGTATCTGTAATACATGTTTAAAGGATAATGATATTATTTTAAAATACTAACGTGGAAAACCAAAGAACTACAGTAAAAGATTTTCCCTGGTTGTAATAAAGGATGCAACTTCCAAGGGAATGTTAAGGGCATATACATGGTAAATTGTATCCACATTGATTTAAACTGATTTTAAAATTAATCTGTAACCACAGAATACTCCCACTGTGCCATGTGTTGTATAGCTAAGCAGAAAGGAATATTTTAGAATGACTAAGCAGAACATTAGAAAAGATAAAATGGTGCATTAAAAAGAAAAAAGGCAGTAGTTTACTTTTCACAGAAAATTCCCAGGTTGTCTTTGACCTGCAGATGATTTTGCTAAGCTATAACAATTGCTTATGCCAAATGAGTACAGGTGACTGACCTCTCTGCCTGTGTTTTGTTTCTCTCCTGCTCTGGCAGCCCCCCTTAAGGCTGGCATTAGGTGGCCTTGGTGCTCCCCACCCTGAGATGACTATTCTATTGCAGTCCTTTGTAGCAGGTGCAGGATGAGCCAGAGGAATGAAGTAATTGAAGTGATGGGTCTTTGAGTAGTCGGGAATAAACTTACCAAGAGGTCTGATCCTGATCCCTGCTTCCTGCTTTCTTCAGCTGTTTCTCAAAGCTTATTTTTCTTGTCTCCCTCCTGTTGTTTGGCCCTTGGCAATATTTTCTGCAAACATTTATTTCCCTCTTTCTCTCACCTAGTTTGCTGCATGTTTTCCTTAAGCTCACATCCCCACCTTTGGCACCTGCATTTGGCACCAGGCAACCTCAGCAGTGCTAGAAGAGCTCCTGCCTGCTGTCCTCACCCACACCCGTCAGGCCCACAGTCTGCTCACTTTGACTAGAGAGGCTTCTGGACAACATCTCAGCCTCACAGCTTCCCCTTCTTTAGCACTTCTGAAAAAGGTTTCACTCCTAAAGATTTTATACCCAGCTCATTCAACCTCTCTTCTGCCTCAGCCACAGCAACACGCCTCACTCTGGCCTTGACAAAGAGCATTCTGCTGCACTTGTAGCTGTGGAGGATAGCGCTGAAAAGATCAGCTTCTTTCATTATCCTTTTCTCACATCTTTTCTTTTCCTGTGCTGCATCAGAAATAACTGCTTTTGCCTTCCAGGTCCAACCCTATCATGCTGTTACCTCTCATTCACTGTCAGGATGCTGGCTCTTGCCTTTGATCAACCTGTTACAGCAGCCTCCACTGCCTACTTGTTAAATTTTTAAACAGCCACTTGTGTATGTATTCCTGAGCTGCCTGTGGTGCTTGGAGGAGCTTCTCCATCCAGAAACTTGAACTAAACAGACGCTTTCCCTCCTACCATTTGTAAACTGTAAGTTCAAAGCCCTAAATAGTGTTGTCCCTTGGCTATTGTCCACAGCATAAGTGGCTGGATCCCTGAAATGCTTGATGACGGGCATTTAGCATACAAACCCCAGAGGGATGGACACTGACCCCCGGGGCACACAGCATGGAGGGGGGGGGAAATTCCCTTTTGCATTCCCTGATGCAGCAAGTATAATGGTGCTGTGGGAAATTAAGAGGATCACAGTAAGAAGTTATTTGTCTTCTGATGACACCTTGCAATCATCAGTTTAAAGCAAGTATTCTGGCTCGATGTGTAAAGGGGTCTCTTCAATAGGCCTTTGTGAAGTAAGGTAATGTTGCCTAAAAGACCCAGGAAAAAAAACCTCCAGGGCAAACTAAGTAGGAGGTAAGATAAGGGAAGGTTTTAATGAAGCCTCTCAGGCTCTGAGAATACAAACCACACGCACACCCCCGACCCAGGTGCTACAAGTTTTACAATGATGTCCATCCAATCCCTGTTCATCCACCCCCCAGCCTTTGCTCCGTTCCACCCCCTGACCCGTCCCTCCAGAATTGAGTCTGGGGGACTTTTGGGCCCCCCTCTTCCTCATCTTCATCTTCCTCGGGGTTCTGGGTTTGAAGGTTGCTTTGCCTGGGTGATATCCTGTTGTCCAGGCCAGGGTGCAGATGTTCTTAAACAGAATGAAGGCCTACCTTGAAAAAGAGACTAAATATACTACTGGAATTTAGGGGGAATTGATATGGAATGGGGTAATAGGGTTGGGTATGTGTAACTGCTGTGCTAAAGAGTGAGGGATATAATAAATACAACTACTTCTAAAATCTACAAAAATTAAAAAATCAAAAAACTCCAAAGCAACAGTAAGCTATGCTTTTCTGTCTTTCACAAGTGAAAAACCTGGATGTGTTGCCTCTTTTCCCTTCTCTGGTACCACTGCTAATCAACTTTTGTATCACAGGTGCTGAAAAGCGAACCTGGATACAGCCTAACACATGTGATAGACAGGGCAGAGGCAGCTCCTCACACTAGTTTTAAAATAAACACAACTGAAAAAGGAGAGAGTGGCTTGCCAAAGCAGGTGACAGTATGATGGTTACTGAAATTGAAGCAATTTAGGCAAGTTTAAGCAGAAAGGAGTAAGTTTAGTGAAAGGCAAAGTGAAACAGAGAGAAGTAGATTGAAGGAGAGGCAGAGGAAAAGTTAATGCAGTACAAAGGAGTCTCACTTTGATTAAAATCCTCTCTGGCCTCCATAAAACTGACTCCTGCCTCCAGACAGTTATGCTTGCCACCATTCTCCCAAACCTGGGTGAGGTGGGGTCTGACCAAATAGCCTCAGGAAGATAAAACCACACAGTTCCCACCAGTTACACCTTCAGTGCTTGGTGGGAGAGCTTCTGCAGCTGGGGCAGGTGGCAACCTACCCCTTCAGGCTTCTTCTGACCTCCCCTATAATGGTTTCAAAACAGACACAGGGAACTCGCAGATTTTTTACCTTGTTCTGCAGCAAGGTTAAAGAACTCCTCTGTTAGATATGGAGAGGAGAAAAAAAAAAAGAATCATTAACATGCTTCATTCATGTTAAAGAAAAAAAAGATGAATTTGTTTATTGGAGTGTTAGTAATTTTGTAATAAATTAATACAATAAAGCCATTTAATTTTCCTAAACAAGAATACTCAATGGAAGGCATTTTTCTTTCCTTAACATTTTTATATTTAATATTAAAAAAATTTCCAGGGATAAACACTTTTGGCAGAAAAAGTGTTCAGCCCAGCACTCAGTCTCTGTTTGCAGTATTTATCCATTATGAAGTAAGTTAAAATGTGAAATTCTTATTAAAGTGAAAATCAATTAGTGAATGAAAAAATATATATGGATCTGTTTGTTAAGTACAAAGAAGCATTGTCTTCAACCAGTAATAGACTTGCTTCAAAACTGTACTGAGGAAAACTGTAGTTAACGTTGAATCATTTCTTTTTTGCAAAGTTAGAGAAGAAAATTACATTTTTGAAATGGTGTAAGAAGGCTTCACCAGTTGAAGGGGGATAATGTTCTTCATTAAACCCAGTGTAAAACATTCGGGAAGCTGTTGGAGTAATGTACTTTGATAAATAGGAGTTATAGATATGTGTGGAATAGTTAGAGCATAACAATGTGGGACAAAGAGGAGGAAATTCTTTCAGTGCAGCAGAAACATGGAAGACTAACAGTGGCGCGCTGCTGATACTAAACAAGGAGGTAAAGCTGTCAACCACGGCACAGAAAAGGTAAAAGAACCCAATGAATGTTTCTGTTCTGATTTGGAAAGAACCAGTGTGATCTGGTCGTATCTGACAGTGATAAGGACTACTTTCTACTCGATCAATAAAGTGGGAGATCGCTAAATGGCAACTGTCAGAGCTAAAGGGTGTTTTGAATTTACAGGGCCAGATAAGGTGCACCTGAGCATTAAAAGGGCTTGCTGGGAAACTCTCTGAACCATACTGCTGAATTTAAAGAAACCACAGAACAATGAATAAGTTCCAGAGCGGTAAAGCAAATTCGATGCGCAAATAATTTATGAAGGTAAATGTCTTGCTGTAAGTTGAGTTGGTAAACTGCTATTAATCTCAGATCAAAACTTGGAAAGGCTCACCTGGAACTCAACGAGTAAAGATAAGTATGACAAATACATGTACCCTGTTGTGCCATGTTTAACTGGTGGAGAATGTGAATGTAAAGGAGAAATCATCATCATTAACTAGTTTGTTCTGTCAGGGTTTTCCCTTCATTAGCCCTATTCAACATTTCTAATCATACAGCAACAAGCACCACTGGGCAATTCTTTTCATATCTGGGCATACGACACCAGGTAGGTGTTCCCAAATGTTTGCTCAGAGAGTAGCTGGAGCTGAGCAGTGACCCGCGGCCTGGGTTTCGTTAGGATATACAAGGCTTGAGAGATCACTGAAAACTCAAAGCTTATTGAGTTTATTAAACTCAGTCAGGGAATAGAAATAATTGGAAGTGCAGCCATTTTACATGATCACAAAAGAAATCTCCATCTCATACACACTTCCCACAAATATGCTCTTCTGAGGTAAACCTGCTTTCAGAACTATCACTTTCTTCACCCTGAAGGGGTGAGATGAAGCTTAGGTCACTTGGATGCAGACTCTGGGTCAAGATTACATCTGCCCTCAGGAGTTACAGTCCTAATATGCTTCAGAGCATCTTGAGCTTCACCTCAAAGTATTCAAATAATGTGTGTGCTCCTGCAATAAAACATGTTTTTTCATAACTGATAAAAAACAGACTGAGTGTGTGCAGGGAAGACATGGTAGTACCCACTGATAAAAAAGAGACCTTGTCTCAGTCCAGGGTTTGGACCCTGGAACACCTGAGTCCCTTTGCTAATGCCCTGCTGTGGTTTTTGACTCTCTGCTTCAGTTTTCTTGAGCATAGCACCCAATTAGGCCGCAAGGCTAATGTTTTGTAAAATGCCCTTATGACAAATTAGATTTTTATGATATGCCTACTCAGTACTCCACATCTGATTCATAATATGTTACTAACAACAATGGGAACTTCTACTTTTGTTTTCAGAGTTTGGGTCTGCACACCATAGCCTAAGCAGATGAACTCATGCTTAACCTAAGAAAAGAAAGATAAAGAAAGGTAAGTCTTGAAATCTCTATGGAAAGCCAATAAAAAGGTGATTTTTTTGTCTTGACATTGTCAGTGTATCATCTGTAAAGAAAATAGAACTATTTTTATGTCAGTAAAGCCTACAGCATGTGTCAGTAATGGATCAAATAAGAAAAGTAATTTTTAATATGTGCGAATCAAAGAGGGATTAGAAAAGCTCAGGGGATTTGGAGATGAGACTTGAGTTCAGGGAATTCCACAGCTCAGGGGCATAACAGGTGAATGCTCTGCTACTCATGGATGAGAGACCTGGCAAGGGGGCTGATGAATTTGAGATTTATTATTAGAAAGTAAGGACTGAGGGTATGTATCAATGGTGACCAGTTTTTATAGGTGTGAAAGAGATGATTCAGACAGGTAATGAAAAACTCAGAACAAAATTTTAAAGTCAATGCATTGACTGATAGGAAGCAGGTATAAATCTGCCATGGCTGAAGTAATGCAATTGGATTTATTGCCATAAGCAAACATATGGGATGCAGCATACTGAACAACGGGGTCATTTGTGAATAGTGTTCCGTATAGTGTGTGCCTATTACTGTAATATAAAAGCCATAAAAATGGGGTTTAGAACAGGGCAGGCAACACAGAGAGCAGCAGTAATACCTGCCTTACACCTGCAAAGAGGAAACGTGTCACCTGAGCGGCTGCTTTTGACAAAAGCTTTGAAGAAGTTAACAGTAAACGAACTGAGGAGCCAAAGAAGGGTACAAAATTGAAAGTTTTGGAGGATTCATTAGGTGTACACAAGTGCCACCAGATGGGAAAACAGAATATGACAAACAGTACGCAGTGAAAGACAGACAGGAAGGGGGAGGGTGAATTTGGTGATTTGATTTCAGAAAGCAGTGTCTTATGTACTCATCACAAGGAATGCCTTCTAGCTCCTTCTTGTGTGGAAACGTGCAGGCCTTTTTATCCCCTACCCTCCATCCCCTTCCCTCCCTTGCTTTTTCTTTCAGTGATTGACAGCTCACAGTTTGAAGAGAAGCTTAGAGAGAAATCCATACCTTTTTTTGGTCATACATTATGAGCTGAGTAATCCCTTGAGAAAGGGAGTTTTAATGTATTAGGGGCCTGTGAGGAATTTGGGTATGGATCCTCCACAAAAGATTTTTGTGCATTGGAGTAGGTAAGAACCAGATCACTGGGGTCAGTACTGAAACTCTAATTGTTTAGAAATAATGTTGAGAGTTATTACTCTTTGAGCAGTTGTTCAGATAACATTTACCTAAAGCTCTACTTTGCAATGTTGTAAGTTCTTGCGCATTTTATTACCATCACTCTTGGCTTAATTTTTTATATTTTCCATGACTTAGAGAAATAGGCATTAAGTAGTGATTTTTCTGTCTCTGGATAAAATTCAATGCTGGACAGTTACAGCTGTCTGATATTACCACTGCTTCCTTTTTGAAACCCTTTTTGTGACAGGTTTGTGATCAAGGTGTTGCATTTCAAAGCAAAGCGAATATTCCAGTATTTTATTATCAACTCTTCAAAGACTTTTAGTATTACACTTTGGTGAATCTGGTACCTCATGGAATCATGATCTAGTACTGCAATGCAGCTGGTGCTTGTTCTGGAGCAGGTTGTGAGTGGAGTTACAGATGGCTGGTACATTTGTACCCAGGAGGTGAAGCACTGAGCTGTGTGTTGTTGCATTTCTACTGCCTTGGCATCCTAGTTTTGGATCCATGGTTTTTAATCTCCTGATTTCAGTGGCCTAAACTAGAGCTAGCAAGGACGGATGATCGATTTGGTCACAGAAAGGATAATTCCTACATGACTTTCTTACTCTTTCTTACTCTTACTTTACATCCTAGTATGCACTATCACATTGTGGTTAATAAGTTTAGGGAAGGCAGCATGTTCTTTTTTAAACTCCTACTAGAGATAAGTAATAACGTCCCCTAAATTTATTCTAGCTGGCATTTAATTTTAATTACCATACCACTTTACTGCCCTGTTATCACCCACTAGAGATGAAAAAAAGCATTGATATATTTGCCAATCATTTTTGATCCCTTGATAGCTTTGTAAGTCTGTTAAGCAAAAGGGTTTTTTTAATGTCCAAAAGCTAAAATAAGATATTGTATAAGATTACTGTATCTTTCTGTTTATAGGGAAATGAGAGAGCATTACTAAATAGCAGGTGAGAGAGCCTCTAGGCTTTCTGAATCCTATTTGAGGGCTTATTAATTTTTTAATATTTAAAAAACCACCACTTATAAGCGGATCTATAAATGCATGTAGGTGCCTAAATCCTACCAATATCAGAAAAATCTGAAAGTCTACACATATTTGCAAAAATATGTTTAATCACCTGCTTACTTCTTCCACAACATCAGGAAAATCAAGCAGATTATAGCAATATTTTGAATTTTTTCAGCCATTTTTGATGACATACTCTTAACTGGAACAGACATTCTTTATTTTGTTCAAGTTTTCTAATTTTATCAAATAGATCTGGTTATTTAGATAGCATAGGTAACCTAACTCCACAAAGACGTTATTGTGCTGCTCCACCTATGTTCAATAGAGGTTTTTTCCCCTGGAAATTGAGCAACTGGCACTCAATGTACTTCTTGTCACTGCAGGTGTGTGACTTATCTTGTTTAAAGCTTAGGACCCCCTCAGGAAAGCTTTGAGGAGCTTTAACCCACTTTGGGGAAGTATGGAGCTCATTAAGCTGTTGCTATTAAAGGTCACATTTTGACTCCTGATTATTTGTAGAACTCCAACAGATGGTGTGAATGAGTGACTTTTCTTCTGTCTGGAAAACGTAAAATGAAAAAGCTGATGAATACAGAAGAAACCTGCAGACTGGTGAATGGCTGGGAGAAGATGAGTAAAAATTGATTGCCTGTCATCTTGTTCAGTGTAACAACATGGGGACATGGAATTAGGTCAATAGATACCTGGTTCCAAACAAACAACGTAGGATAGAGGGGACAGCAGAGGAAGAGAACATTTGTAGCCCAATCTCCAAAAATTAGAATTTTTTTCTGACTTAAACCTAGTCTCAGTTTGAAACCATTCCTCCTTGTTCTGCCAATACATGTCCTTGTAAAAAGTCCCTTTCTGTCTTTCTCGTAGGCTCCCTTCAGGCACTGGATGGCCGCAACTACATCACCCCAGTCTTCTCTTTTCCAGGCTGAACAATCCCAATTCCATGCCTTCACATTTTGGGTAGGTATTACTGCACAATTGCTTCATTTTTGTATTCTCTGGATACCTTTATTTGGCCTGTCTGAGACAAAACATTAATACATATGGGTCTTAGATTAGGCTTGATTCAGTATGAACCTATTATGATGCTTTATTTGTACCTATTATGATATTTTATTCATATTTTGTGGGTGACTCTCCTCACCTGTTCCCCAGACATGTTACACCTCTGACCTTTGCCAACATTTCTACTCCTTCAATCACAAGGTAGCACACACCTCACTCGGTGGTTACTTCATCTCACCAGAGCAGAGCAGCACCCAGACACAGGAAACATCACTCAAGAACCCCAGTGTGATGCAGAGAAAAGAATCAAACATCTTGTCCGTGGTGGGAATGCTTTGAACACACATCACTCTCACGTGGATTACGTATTTTGCTAAAACACACGGCTTTAGGATGAACGGGTTGGGTGCAGAGGGAGAGCCTGTGGAAGAAAGGTGATGTGCTATGTGCCCTGCCTTAGGGATATGGGTGTGAAGTGGATCAGTAACAAAAGGAGTGGGGGATGTGAGAGCCAGCGGGGCAGTGGTGGCGGGGTGGGCGCAGGGCACTGCATCCTGGGGTCCTGAGGGAGAGCGCTGCTCCCCAAAGCACACAGGGGTGTGTGAGGGCAGGTTTTCAGCTCTATTTATATGCCTCTTCTATTCGTTTTTCTTTCCTTTCTTTTTCTTTTCTTTTCCCCTTCTTCCCCCTGGGAGAGAAGAACCAAGCAGTGCCTCCCTGCGTGCTTTGAGGAGCTGTGTGAACACACTTCTATTCATGCCCACGTGCGTGTGAGTGCTTAAAGCCAGCAGAGCAAAGAGCACAATGCCCTGATTGCTGGGGCTGTAGCACACTGAGCTGGCACCGTGAGGAACTGCACACGCAGCTCCATCCTGTGCTGCTCAGTGTGTGCAACCACCTGGGTTTTGCAGCCGCAAACAGTAACGCGATCAATCATTAATTAGTTATGCTATGAATTCATAGTTCGTGTGGCTTAGCAGTGAAGGTCAAATGCAAAAATTTGTTAAAGTGCCCCCAGTGAAAGGGCACAATCAATTGTTGTCACATTTTAATTAACATTCTTGTAGATGGTTCTTTCCCTTTTTTTCTCAGCCCCCGTCCCCAGCATTCGTATTAGACTAGACCATCTGCTTAACCATGCTACTTGTGACCTTCAAAAAGAAGTGAGGCTATATATTTATGGTTTTTTTCTTTCTTTTTAAGATATGCTATTACGGAAATTATTGTAGTAAACACCTTTTAGTAGATCCTTTTAATAACATGAACCTTACAGCTATTAGGGTAATACAGTAGTTTTCAGAAAAATAAAAGTCAACGAAAAAATTACTTTTCTGATAAACACTTAAAAAGACTGAGTTAAGGAAAATATTGGTTTAGATTATTTTCTTTTAAAATCACAACTGTGTTAAGAAGTAGAATTCACTGTAAATGTGTACAGAAGAAGAATTAGTGGAAGTGATCAACTGCATTTCTAGATTGGAGTTCCTGGCTTGAGACAATACAGTATTTTAGCCATGGTCATACCAGGAGTGGACTGATGCCACCCAGGTTTTTATCTCACCTCATGGCTATGTTTAAACAACACAGTTTAAGCAGTATTGAACTGGACCTTTGCATCTTAAAAGTGAAAGTTTTTTATATACCTCTATGTTAGCTCACTGGAAAAGATACCTGTCCCACCTGAGTGATCCACTATTCTATCTACCCTTCCAAAAGCTCCTTTGCCAATCTAAGAACTTCATCGTGATTCTTTGAATGGTCATTTCTTCAAATAAATAAATTACTCGGGAAACTGCTACAGGCAAAAATGTAGCTGTGCATTGTACTCATTTCTTTTGTTGTGTGACTTGAAGCGGATTTAGTGTGGGTTACATCTTTCCAACTAGCACACAGTCGGAAGGATTTTCTTAAACAAGACATCGGTTGTGTGGTGACAAAAGCTGGCCAGCTCTCTAAGTAAGGCACTCTTACAATTAAAATGGAAAAGCGAATCAATTTTATGAAACATTGGAAGTTTGAAGCCTGTTTCGTTTTGCAGTAAAATGAATGTGAGACTAGGTTTTCACAGAGGAAGAAAGACTTCAAACAGACCCCTACTGAGTATTTAATGCATGGACTGAGGATGGCTGAACTAGATTCTATGCTTTGCCTCTTTTGGAGCAGAGAGGTTTTATTAATTTTTGTCCATTCTGATTCCAGCAATTGTTATTTTGAATCTGAGAGACTCTTTCCACAACCTTTCCTAGCTCTCCATCCAAGACTCCTGTGTATAAGAATTCATCCTAGCAAATGTTTAATTGGAATTTATTCATTTTCACAAAACATTTAGCTTCAGCCAAATTGCATTTTTCCCAGCAGAAAAAAATATTAAGGAAAAAAAAAAGATGGGTTGTAATTATACTCTGTACATAGCCATTGGGAAGAGAGTATACAACAAAATCATAATGGTAAATCAGAGAGTCTGAGTTACAAATTTTTTTAGTCTCCTACATAGAATAATAGTAAACCCCATCTCTCTTAGAAAGACATGGCACTTGTCCAGACACCAGATGTGGTCTATGTCTCTGTATATAGCGGTCACAACATGATCAATATTGAATGTTCAATGGAAGCAGATTGCATGCATAGCAAAATTAGGTTCCTTATGTGACCAGCCCTTGAATAAACCAATTTCTAATAAACAGTGAATTGATTTGCTTATTCTAAACTTCTCTTCATTACCCACTCTGCTTATGTGTTACAGCTCACATCTTGTTCTGGGGTAAGTTTTATCCATGAAATATCCCAAGGTAAGATTTTAGTGAGGGAAGAAGCTAGGCCAGTGCAGGACCCTTTAAAAAATTTCCTCAATTGGAATTTTGACATTCTAGTTGGTTGACACAGTTGATATTTTGTCACCAAATTTGTGATTACTGGTGGGTTTAAATTTCTTTTTCTCTCTCCTAACCCCTCAATCCTTTCTTGGAAGGAAACTAAGTCCATTTTTCCTGTTATGGATGTGGATCTCATTATAAGTATTCCAGTGGTGTAGCCTGAGTACAGAACTGGTAGGGCACATGCCAGTGTATGAAGACTGTGCTAAAATCCACTGTTGTACATCATGTAATATTATCAGGATGTCTTTTGTCAGAACTAATTAGGTGGGTCTTTAATGAATGAATCAGGTTAACTAAGCTGTAAGGAAGGCTCTGAGAGCTGGGATTGCTCAGCTGGCTCATTGGCCTGGTGGAAAATAAACCTGTTAAAGCAACATGTTTTCTGCCAGGTGACTGTGCTGACCTGCCTCCCTGGAGAAAACCCTGTTTCTACACACGAGGCAAGGCAGGGGAGCAGTGAGGAGCAGGAGGTGGAGGGAGGCAGCGTGGGACTGCCTGACCTTCAGGGGATGCGGTTCTGCACATGGGAGACCGTGTCTCAAGGCAGCAAGCAGAAGAGAAAGGTGAGCTGGGACTGGCACTCTGAGCCTCGTGTCAAGGTGTTGCAGGCAGCCCTGCAGAACCCAAGGTACCTCAGGGGGGTTGGCTCTCTCCTGGCTGTTTCCTGCAGCATCTTCTCCCGTCTTCTCTGTGTCAGATCTTAAATTCTGAATGTCCACTTCTTGTTCCATATTCTTTCTGGAAGAAGCTGAGAGTTGTTACTGTTTTCTGTGCAGAAGTCAGGAGGAATGTGAAAAGACTTTGTCTTTCCTGCCGTTTCAGCTTTAGCTGTTCTGAGTAGCCCATGCATACTCGCTTGTGTCTGCAAAAATTACCTCAGGTGGCCAGCTATCAATAGTCCTTCCTCAGTGACAAGTGATGTCCTCAGGGGTCCATATTGGGACCAGTGTTATTTAATATCTTCGTTAAATGACACAGATGAAGGGATCGAGTGCACCTTCAGCAAATTTGCTGTCGACACGCCTGAAGGGTGGGATGCCATCCAGAGAGACCTGGACAAGCTTCAGAAATGAGCTCACGGGAATGTCAGGAGGTTTAATAGGACCAAGTGCAAGGTGTTGCACCTGGGTTGAGGCAAGCCCTGGTATCAATCCAGGCTGGGGGATGAAGAGATGGAGAACAGCCCTGAGGAGAAGGATTTGGGGTGCTGGTGGGTGAGAAGCTGGACATGACCCAGCCATGTGCACTGGGAGCTCAGAAACCCCCATGTCCTGGGCTGCATCCAAAGCAGTGTGGGCAGCAGGTGAGGGAGGGGATTCTGCCCCTCTGCTCTGCTCTGGTGAGACCCCACCTGCAGTGTTGCCTCCAGCTCTGGGGTCCCCAGCACAGGAAGGACACGGACCTGTTGGAGCAAAATTCAGAGGAGGCCACCAAGATGATTATAGGGATAGAGCACCTCTCCTTATGAGGAAAGGCTGAGAGAATTGAGTTTCTTCAGCCTGGAAAAGAGAAGGCTTCAAGGTGACCTAATTCTGGCCTTCCAGTACCTGAAGGAGCTTACAAGAAAGACAGAGAGGGACTTTTTACAAGGGCATGTAGTGATAGAACAAGGTGGAATGACTTCAAACTGAAAGAGAGTAGGTTTAGATTAGATATTAAGAAAAGGTTCCCTGTTTGGGTGGTAAGGCATTGTAACAGGGTGCCCAGAGAGGCTGTGGATGCCCCGTCCCTGGGAGTATTTAAGACCATGTTTGGATGGGGCTCTGAGAATCCTGGTCTGGTGAAAGGTGTCCCTGCCCATGGCAGGGGGGTTGGAACTAGATGATCTTTGAGTTCCCTTCATACCCAAACCATTTTGTGATTCTGCTATTCTCCCTACATTAGTTTGTACAAGCTTGTGGAACGTGCGCAGCTGAAGCTTGACACTTAAAAACACATTAATTAACACAACTTTTACATGCATAATGAAATTGCAGTCCACTGTCTGTTGTCACCCCAGCCAAGGTGTCAACTGCAACACACAGGGTGTTATGCATGATCTTACATGCTGGAGACTCGCATTTTTAAATTCTTCATCTTCTGAATAACAAGGAGAATAACCTTGAACCGGTACCTCATAAGGGAAGATTCAGTGCATAATGGACTAATAATCATTAGTCTAATCTGCCTTTGAGTCTGTTTACACATACTCGAAGTTACACACAGCATCAGTTTCTGCTCCTATCTTTGCTGTTTTTTTCATTGTTACTTTTTTTAAAAAAATTTTGCCTTCCTGTCCTTTGCTTGTTTGCTACCTGCCTTTGTGCCTTTCTGTAGTTTTGCATGCTTGTTAGTTACTTTTAAAGTGTTCCCTACCTGCTTCTTTAATTCCAAGGCACTTCTTTGTATGAGTTGTAGTGGATTCCATATTTTCAATCCAAGGAGGGATTCTATTTACTGAAATAACGCATGCCACGTTTTTGCAACTAGTTCATGGTCACTCACAATAAGTGTTTTCCCCACTGCACAATCTGAGTTTTACATCCCTGTGTTCAATATGATTCTCTTTTTTTCTATTAAAACCATTTATTTAATGGACTACAGTTATCATATTAACTTATATATGAGTGTGTAAACTATAAGTCATAAAGGTTTTTTCATATTCAAGGAGATAAAAACAACCTCTAATTGTGTCTTTCTCTCGAATAGTTCCCATAAAGGAATTTTGTTCTTTGTTCACTGAGCATATGATGCATATTTTGTTTCTCTTTAGGTAGTTTCAGTTCTCTGACTGCAGGCTTCTGCAAAATGTTTTCATTTCAACTATAATGACTCCATCCAAGCATTGAGTACTGCTCAGTTTATCTCCTTGTCAAGATTTTGAGTAACCTTTCATGCTATCTTACATCAACTCATTCCAATAGTATTTTGCAGATATTTCTTCAAACTTCATCTCTCTTTTCCTTTTCCTGTTCCATAAACCCTGATATTTACTATCCAAGGCCATCATTTTAGGTTCATCTGTTTTCGTTCTATTCTTTATGATAGTGCCTTCTTTTATTAATTAATTAATTGCTTAATAATATTATTAATATTAGTTAAGATATCTAAGCACTCTTTTTCTGAGATCTTGATTTCTAATACCATTTCTGTTTGACCTCAGATTATGTTTTCATAAACTGTCTAATTCAACGGGACTTCGACTGGATTTCAGATTTGTTGAAAAATTTTTGCAAATTTCTTACTCAAGTTTCTTACTTTCCTGGTATTCTCAGATGAAATTCTTCACTTTCTAAAACAATTCTTTTAGAGAGCAATGTTTTCAAATTTTTATAGGCTAAACTGGTAATTGGTTTTGACTTCTTTAATCCCTCTCTAAACTGCTCAACAACTTTTGAGTGTCTGAAAGGTTGCGTTAAATGAAAAAAGTTTTCTTTAGTATCTCTCTACCTGATTCCATAAGCAGAGAAAGCTCTTACATAAATTTCTTCCAGTTGTCTGTTGTACTTTCTAAATTTCAGAGATCCATGTTTCCTTCACGTCTCATCTTTCTCTTTTGTTCTGTTTTTAGATTTGTTCTTCTGCTCCTTTCTT
This sequence comes from Neopelma chrysocephalum, assembly GCF_003984885.1. NCBI lineage: Eukaryota > Metazoa > Chordata > Aves > Passeriformes > Pipridae > Neopelma > Neopelma chrysocephalum. Next base: position 3,605,589 of record NW_020897749.1, read on the forward strand.
ATACCAGATGTATCCTGGCAGGGTCTGTAGGGACAGAGGGTCATCACTGACAACTGCTTGGTGCCTGGTAATACAGGAAGCAGGTAGCTGTGATGAGGCCCCAAACCAGCAGGCAGAGCTGTCTAGACTTTTTTTTTTTTCCCTGAGAGTGAACTTCCCAAGGAAGATCAAAAGATTTTTATGTTAAAGAAAATTCATGGGGTTTTAGATGGTAAACCAAGTTGGTTTAACTTTTTAAAGAGAGAAAGCCAGACAAGTCAGGTTAGGCAGAAAAGGAGACTAAAGGTTTTGTAAGTGACTTTTTCCCCAACCTTAATGTCCTTGCAAAAAGGTGTGTGTTTCCAGGATGGATTTTAGCCAATTTTGAATTGTAGCAAATCCTACAGAGGTCCCTAGGGGAGATCAAATAATTGTAGGATTTTGCACCCTGTTCTCTCCATATTTTATAAATTTCAGCATCATTCTTTTTGTCCCTGCATTTGCTCTCTTCTTTCAGCCCTGGCAGAAGGCTCAGTGGTTTCTCTCCACCAGAAAGGCCACTTGAACCAGTTGTTCTTTCTGTCTCAAAAAACAGTATACACAAATTTAGAACAGGCAAAACAGAGAGACAACTATTGCAATACTTAACACACAGGTGACAAAAAAGTTGCAAAAGGTTGTGTCTGTCGTTGCTAAAATCTATCAGTGACAGCAGCGGCCCTCTCAAACCAGACTTCCCAGTCTCCCAAGGCCAATTATCAGTATCATTATTAACCATGATATGCTGGCAGTGTTCACAGGAGTTGAAAGTATGGATTTGTTCGGTACCTGTGTATTTTGACTGCTGAGGTAAAGGAAAATCTTTCCTGTTGATTTCCTTTCTCATTTTCTGAAAAGTAAAAGCAGTGTTCTGTAAAAAAAAAAAAAAAAAAAAGTAAAAACCCAGAATATTTATGCATCTTTCATAGCTGTGTCCCAAAGCCCACTAGGTCATTGAATTAAGCAGAGTGGGATCCAATAGGGTGATTTTTTTGATTGGTCCAACTCACCATGCCCCTGCACACAGACAGTGCTAACCAAAGTGGAAAGGGCAGGAACATACCCAGGGGAAAGCTTTGAACCATCCCTTTCACCAGCAGCATGGGCTTGTGGAAACATATCCAGGTTTGGAGATGTGAAGCACACTGACTCCAGCCTTAGGGATAACTGTTCCCAAAATGTATGAAGTATGTGTGCTCCTGTGCAGATGATCCTCATCTCCTCTCCTTGAATGTCAGCAAGTTCCAGACTAGAAACAATCCAGTTGCTCTATCACAACATCTTCTTAAACAAAATATCAGTGCAGGTGCGTAACTTCTGGAATGAGGGGAGCTGCAGGTAGTACTGCAGAGTCTAAGTAGAGGAGTTCATACATCTGTCTAAATATCACAGAATCATAAAATGGCCTGGGTTGGAAGGGACCTTAAGAGTTCACCTTGTTCCAACACCCCTGCCATGGGCAGGGACAGCTTCCACTATCCCAGGGTGCTCAGAGCCCCATCCAACCCGGCCTTGAACACTGCCACGGATGGGTCAGCCACAACATCTCTGGGTAAGCTGTTCCAGTGCCTCACCACCCTCACAGTAAAGAACTTCTTTCTTACACCTAATATAAATATACTCTCAGTTTAAAGCCATTCCCCCTTGTCTCATCACGGTATGCTCCTGTAAAAAGTATGCTTCCCAAAATTCTCTACTTTCCAGAAGTAGGTTTCTTTCACTGAGAGTTCTAGGTTGCTGCTTCCCCTTGATGTCTTTTGAAAAATGGGATTAAATTTCTAAAACCCTTTGGTATTTTAGAAAATTTTACTCAGGATTTTCTTGGTTTTTTGTTTATATTACAGCATTTTTTCCCTCCCATTCTTCCTCATTTTATTTTTTTTTTCTGTTGGTTTCATTGTTGGGTTTTGAGGGTTTTTCTGTTTGGTTGGTTAGATTTTTGTGGTTTTTTTTTTTTTTGTGGGTTTTTTTGTTGCTTTTTTTGTTTGGTTTTTTGGGGGGGTTTTTTGTGTGTTTTTTCATTGGGGGTTTTTTGTTGGTTTTTTTTGTTGTTGTTGTTTTGGTTTTGTTTGTTTGTTTTTCTGTGTTTTTTTTTTAACTAACATTTTACTGATTGTTAAAGCAAAAAAAGAAAAGAGGAAAGCTCTACAAGCAGGAACTTGTGACTATTGCTTGTGACTTGTGACTATTTACAGTGCTTTTATTTTAAGGACATTGTGCTTTTCTTCAGGGTAAAAATTCTTAAAAGGTGAAAAAATAGAAAGTAGTATAAAATTAAATTGACAATGTGAGAAAGTTTCTCTTGTGCTCTATGGGTAACTGCTGCATTTTGTGGTGCATCATGTACTGCAGAAATATTTTGTTTTCTCAGGTACAGGTGCTTTTTCAACAGCTGTATTCTGATGATGTTTTGATAAATATTTTAATTAGATAAATTTAATTAGGACTTCTGGAAAAAAAATAAAAACCAACCAAAAAATTCTTTGGAAATGCTGTGCTTGTGTCCTTAAATGTGCTGATCAACATCTGTGATGGAGAATCTGTACCTTCCTTCTGACACTCCTCCAGGGGGTTCCTGTGCAAAACTGATTAAATTGAACAGAGATAAGACACTTCTAAATAGTCAATAGAAACTGCTCCTGTGGAGGCAGGAAAGGTCATGGAGAACATTCTTTTGTATGTGAGATACTTAGGATGTGTTTTTAATGGGGTTTAAAGCAACCAGTTCCAATGGATTGTGCATGTGCCAGAGTGGTCACATTAAAACCATGGGCCAGATGGATTATTGGAGTCCTGCAGAGCAGCAGTTCAGGGGGTCTTGCCTGACCTAGCTGAAGGTGTCATTGCAAGGATCTTGGTGGTTTAAGGGAGTTGATCCTCTCTTCCGTGCAAGCACTAATTTATGCCAAGATCTCAAAAATAAATCAGTTTTTTAATAAAAGCCCTGCCTTTTCATGTCTGTATAAAAGGTTTCAGGTATATACCATAATTTGAGCAAGAGGGTAGATTCCCAAAAGAATTTGGGGGCAGGTTAGGCGTTTATCAATGGATTTTTACATTTCAGGAGGATAAGGAATTGGAAACAGAGATGACTTGATTTTCCAAAACGAGAGTTGTGGATCATTTATCACTTGTCAAAATTCATGCAGCCAGCTGAGAGCTGATTGATTTGTGAAAACCTGGTTCTGACTGCTGCTACCCCCACTGTAGGAGATACCTGCCTCCAGGCTGAATGGCCAGTTGCAATGTGACTCTACAAACCAGTCCAGGTAAATACAAACCATTTACTGTAAACTTCTGAGACTGTCCTCTGCTCAAAGAAAAAAAAAAGTTAAAATGAGGTAAGCCGTTCAAAGGAGCAATGTTTGAAACTGGAGCTGATAGTTTACATGTCTTTTAGCATTCCTGTCCAATTGTTCTTGAATATTTCTTTCTTTCTTCCAAATTATTGCCCTTTCTGGAACAAGCTAAAAATTAATATGTCAGTTATTGGGGATATATTCCAATGGGAAAAATGCCTTCTGCTTAATATGTGGCATAGAAAACCCTGTGCTTGCTGCCTGATACCGTAACACACACAGTAAACAATTAAAAAATGTCCCATTGTATGACTGTTTCCTCTCTTCTCTGAAAAGAGTTATTTTTAAAACTATGTATTGATTTCCTTCTTTAAAACTCCCTGGAAACGACCTCCTCTGTCCTGTAAGGACCCCTGTTTGTAAATGGTGGCTCAGTTTCACAGGTGAGTAAAAGTCTTCTATTGATCCCTGAAGGACCACTGATGAGATCCTCAGGGACCAGGGGCCAGGACAGAGAGCACTTCTGTAACAAGAACCCCTTGAGGAAAATAATGTGTGAAATAAAAGAGAGAACCTGCAAAATGTCCTTAAATTTATACTTCCATCAAGATTTCAGATAAAGCATATGAGTGTCCTGGACTTAGTCACAATTTTGTCATTCAATAATACGTTTTTGTCATTCAGTGATTCAATTCAATCCCAAATCATTTGTGATACTGTTGTAGGAAACCAGTAGAATAGAAAGCCACAATCACCTTAGAATAATTCCTATGGAATCCTGGGTTTAGTTTTAAAAAAAAATTATTATAATCACTCCATTGAAAGGATCTCATTGTGGGAAGAGGTCCAGAAGCATCTGGGTTCCCAGCTTAAGTGTATTCTCCTTTTAAAATAAAAAGTCATTAGGTGCTTCTTCCCCCTCTAATTCCTGGTAAAGATGTCGGGATATTGTCAAAAAAAACCCAGAGATGGAGCTTGTCATGGGGGACTAATGCATTTTACACCAGGGCTGCTGCAGAACCAGCATTAGAACCACAGGTATTTGTATGAATACTTTTTTGCCCACCCCAATAGATAAATCAGAGCTGCATATCAAAGACAAAGTAAATTTCATGAGGAAAGACACACGAAGGAGATCAAATTTCAGAGACTTAAATATTCCACAAGGGTTAAATTTACTAAACATGAAGATTTTTTTATGCAATGTGAAGAAAATGTACAAGCATTATTATCTAAAATGAGATGTTGCAAGGGCAAAAGTGCTTTCTTACAAAGTTGGATGTTTATTTATAAATGGGCTGAGGATATCTGCCACTGTGACTCCTTTTCCTGAGTTTTGTCAGTTGTTCTGTGATGCACATTGGTGACAAAGATGTATGCTTTGGAAATAAAAAACTATAGATTTATTTTTTTTTACATTTTCACAACACTAGGTGTATGATTTCACATAGATTAAAAGTAATTTCCCCAGATGTTTCTTGTAAAATGGAATGATAGAATTATTGCACGAAACGTTTCCTTCCAGAAGCTTTGAAAAAAACCTCAGAATTTTCATTTACGGTTACTCTTGTGTACATCCATCAACTGTATTTATGTTCCAGACTGGATTGAAAATCAATGCAAACATTTCCAAAACAATCTGTTCAGTATGGTAATTGGCTCTTGCCATGGCAAGGTGCAATACTGTTAAAAAACTCTAAAGATTTCACATGGATTCTAGTACTTTACTACAGTATAACCATTTTAGATGCCACTGTTAAGTTTGTGACCTGAAAAGAAGGATAACATGTAAAGGTTAACCAAGATCAATAGAGAGGAGAATGGACAGAATCCAGAGAAATGTCACTTCTCTTCTTTTTTTATGATTTTCAGAGAATGCTTGAAGCAATTTTAACAAACATAGCATTTTCTGGGAAATATAAAATGTATTTTTACATGTTGATTGAAGTAAGAGCATTTTAGTTCTAGTTATGAGTTTAAATGTGTTTAGAGTGTTGTAATTTATGTTCCTGGGTGTCCTAACTTACAGGTGACTAAATATATCGCTAAACTTGTTTTTTTCAGTGTTTTCACCTTTCATGAGAGTGGAAACCAGCATATCTCAACACAGTCTGAAAGTCTTATGTGAAGTGACATGGCTCCAAATTCACAGAACCAGAGAACGGTTGAGGTTGGATGGGACCTCTGAAGATCATCTGGTCCAACCCATCCTGCTCAAGCAGAGCCACCTCGGACCAGCTGCCCAGCACAGTGTCCAGACAGCTTTTCAAAATCTCCAACTCACTGTCCATGGGGAAGGGGTTAGGAAACAATGAGGAGAGAGAAACAATTTTATTCCTATGCATAATGGTCTCCCAGAAAATTTACACGTTGCTCTTTCTGTAGCTCTGCTAGATGACAGCAAGAGAGCAGGAAGCTGATGGCCATATGTCTGTTAAAAAGGAAATGTAATTGCATAATCTTTCAAATACTCAGTCTCACAGATTGTGGTGGTAAAGCGTGTGAGTGCATAGTGAGAAAACAAGTGGCTAAATGGGACATTTTTAATGAAAGTATCTTTTAAGTTTACTGAAATCAACTGCAGTAGTTTTGGTATACATGTCCTGAGCCTAACAGGAACAGTAAAATGAAGCAGAATCCCCTTGCAAAAATCTCTCTTCATTCTCTTGAATACTACCAGCAGTAGCATTAGGGCCATCTTCATATTTAGGCAGAGCCTGGATGCTTTCTGGAATGGATTATATTCAGAGGTGACTGCATGGTTGCCGATGTATCTTCCTCTGACTAGTGGAGTTGTTCTTCCAGGAAAAATCATTATGGGAACTGCAGGAGGATTCAGGGTGGAAGAGAAATCTGGAGATCACCTGTTCAAAACCTTGCTAATTGTCTCCTGTGTAGTAGTCTTCCTACTGTAGCCGTATTTTACCTTCCAGTTGTCCCTTTGCCAGTAAGGCTGATTGAAGAAGCCATCGGGCTCAGAGATTCCCCCCGTGCAGCTGCACTGAAGATCAAATGCTGCAGTGGGGAATGAGGAGTAAAATAGTAAAAACATTTAGAAAAGAGTAATTGTTTTTGGTGATGTGTAACAGATGTTTTCTGTTCAAAGCAGAGTGAAAAGCAAAGTCTAGAGCAATGCCTGTTGCAAAATACTGAACTGTCTGCAAAGATATAATATTTTGTAAGTACAAATCATTTAACTTCTCTCATTTTCAATGGTTAAATTGTGATATGATCCACTTTGTAGGTGTCTGCTTTGCTTGTTTGTTTTTTTAAGGAGTCCTCTCTTATTTTTGGTGAAACACTTTTCCATATCAAAGTCATTTGTTTTGTCCTGTCATTAGAATACCACAGCTATGTTTGTTTTGTTTGTGTTTTGTCGAATTCTGAAATAGAGATTATCTGGGTTAGCTTCCTGGATTTAAAAAGTGTCATGCCAGTGGGTAGCATGCTTGAGGATAATAGCATGGTCCTGAATGGTCCTGAAGAATTTAGTTTGATCTAATTTAAAAGATACCTCGCTGAATTGAAAGACGTAACACTCCTAGGTGGCAGGCAGTTGTGGGATAGGCAAACATATATGAGTGAGCATGGTTCTAAAGAAGCATATGTGTGAGTTCTGAGAGGTCTGCTCTAAAATTTGCCTAAAATCATGTTATTTCTAAATCTGCAATTGATCAAACTTCAATCTATGTTTTTAATATATCTTGAGCGTGTGTAATTTAAAAAGGAAATTATTAAAAACAAAAAAGTCCAGGAAATTTGAGGCAAACTGAGAAAAAAACATAAAACTGTTTTGGTTCAAACACGTAGAAGAAAACAAGGTATCTATTTTTTCTCTCCCACACAAAATTAAAATAAAAAATGATGAAAGCACCTCTAAAGCAATTACATATTTTGGACATCTTATTGTAAAAATGTAAAAGAATATTACCATTGAGATGACAAATAGTTTCAGGTGTTATAACTGTAAGGAAAGGAGAAATTAGACCTGTAATCTTTATGAAAGGGGAGATTAAGAGGAGCCATTATGTAGGTGTTCACTGTTCTGGGGAAAGTGCAGTGGATGCAGATGCAACAAAACTGCTGGAGAAATGTGAGTTTTAAATATGTTGTTTTCTTATAGAGAAAATTACGGAAAATATTTGGAAGTTTTGAAACCTTGAATATGTAAAATGCAGTTTGGTATATGGGAAGAAAAACTGTATGTGTGGTATCCATAAGTTAACATGGGCTCCTAAGTTATATTGAACTGTGTGAGATATGAACCTGTTTCCCTGTCCTTTCATGTTGTGCTTCCAGCCCAGATCCTTGCATAACACTGTCATAATTTCTTCTTCTTTCATGTTTAGAGGTGGGTCTGAATCCACAATAGTGTAGACACATGACCTGCACGATTCTTTGATCTCTTTCAAACCAATTGAACAGTAGGATGCTCTAAAGAGTGATGTCCAAAACTTTTGGGAAAGGGTTGGCCACTCTATGACTCAACAGAGGTCAGTTGCTTATTGAAGAATTCATGATACAGGTCTTGGAGCCCTGAGTTCAGTCTTCCAACATCAAAGCAATTGGACATGACAATGCCAATACTGCACATCACAATAACATTTCAAGTCCTATGAACTGTGGAAATTTCATCTGCTGTCTGACTCCCATCCAGGATCAAATGGTCCACTCCACTGAGAAGCAAAATAGCAGCTTCTCACAACATCTCAGAAGAAACCAACATCCTAGACTTGAGACAAGCTGGATGTCATGGATTTGCACTGGGTTTAGCAGTACTTAGGGTTCATTGTTTGCTGTTAGTAAATGGAGGGCAGTTCTCCATTCTTGGAGCTTGGATCTGTCCCTTGTTTTTGGTATTGCCCACAGTAACATAATGTCCTGAGTAATGAAGATGACAAGACAGAGAGACTGTCACTATAACAAAGTCTGTTTTCCTTTCCCTAGCAGGAATGATTAAAACAAATAAAACTATGAGTGCTTCCATTATCGAGACCATGTAAGGATTGTTTTTCTGTTTTGTTCTTAGCAACATTTCTTAGAGCTATAGGAACTGGTGAGGTATTTTGAACTTTGACATCAACAATATGCAAATTTAATCTTCTCTGCTTATCCTTTGCAGTGTAGGAAAACATTATTGTTCACAAACTAACCCAGGCACTGGCTCATATTTATTAGCAGATGAGGAACAGCTAATTGAGACCAAACCAGAACAAGGCTGAGCTCCTGCTGGTTTGCAAAAATGCACATATAGGATCCCTGGCCATATTAAGAAGGAAGAATTGAGGAGCAACTTTTCTTGAACAGCAGCTTTTGCTATGATCTAGGATAGATGTATACAGTGTCATGTTTCACAGAAAGAAAAGTATAAAAAAAGTCAATCTGACAATCTTTTGGTCAACTGACAACACTGCATTTAGCTGGATACAGAAAAGTTAAAAAAAACCCAAACAAGTACTAAATGGGACACTTTTTACTATAGAAATTTATTGAGGTTTACTTTGCAGAAGTGGGTATCGTGTATAAATAAAAGTAACAAATTCCTGAACAACAACATGAGTACTCTTAAAAGCAGAAGTATATGGATTCAGGTATCTAGAACTGACAGAATCTGTAGATCTAAGTGTAATTTCTAATAACTGAAAGGAAATAAAGCAGTGACGCAAGCATTCTCCTTTTCAATCATGGGGAAAATGCTCTTTAGCTTAAAGTTGAGTGACATTAAGTTAGAAAGTATTGCCTTATACTTTTTATACTTACATATATTTTTTTCTGTATGTGTACATGATCACTTCTACTGAGGTTTGATTTTACTGAGATTGATGACTGAAGAAAAATCATTCCTCTTTTGTGTTGATATTATAGGAGATGTTTACATGATGTTTACAGAAAAGGTAATGGAAAAGGTAATGGATTATCAAGTCTATTTTTAAAAATCCAGTGACAGAAGGGGTAGTAAAAGAGAAGGAATTATGTGAGGAAGTAAACTTCAGGCATTTAAAAATATATGTAAGATAATAGTCTACTCACTGATTTCAGACAGAAAGCAGAATTCTGGGATCTCATATGCAGACTTTAAAAAAAATATTTCCTAATCATATAATCATAATCATGATATTAATAATATTGTTTATTTTTAGAATACAACTGAACATTTTGAAACTTTTTCCCACAGCCTGGTAGTGTTTAAATATGATAAGACCTTCTGCTCCTATAGCCAAAACTGAAGTTCCACAAAACACGTATGTTACAGCTTAACCGTAATAACTGTACAACAGGACAAACTCATACCAAAACCATGAATTGGTGACAACAGAATTATGAAACCTGGTTTCTAACATCCACAGTCTTATCTACCCTCAGTCTTCTTCTGTCCGCCTTTTTCATCCTCTGATCTCGAGCAGATGTGAAGTAGTCCCCCTGCTCACAAGTACAAAGCAGAATGATAAAGAGAACATATATGTCTTTATATGCAGATTTTCACTATGAACTGTTCGAAACATATGGAGAAAAAGTCATCAAGGCTGCCCACATTCTGGAGCAAGGGAAAAGTGGGAGGAAGAAAGAGCAGCAGAGAGGAGTTGTTATGGAATTATCATGGCCCCCATTCCCCTTCCCCAGCTCTACTTGGGTTGGGAGAGGTGGGGGAGTGGGAATGAAGGAGTGAAGTTGAGCTTGGGCAAGGGTGTGAAGGTGTTACCTTAATTTTTTGTCTTTGTTTCTCACTACCCAACTCTATTTTCATTGACAATAATTTAAATTAATATCCCCCAAGTCAAGTCTGTTTTGTCCATAATGAATACTGATAAGTGATCTCCCTCTTTATCTTCCCCATGAGCTTTTCTCTTTTATTTTCTCCAACTGTCCTGTTGAGAAGAGCGAATGAGAGCTGCTGGGTAAGATTCTGGTACTTGGGTGAGGTCATTCCACCTTAATACTACTTATTGTGGAAAGATTTTAGGGGCATGAAAAAAAAATTATAGGTAGACTACAATATTATTATTAAGAAAAATGTTAAATATAATAATATTTTTCTTTAGAATGAAGAGATTTTATTCTATAAAAAAGCCACCTATTAAAAAATCCTTCTAAATAATGTACATTTCCAGTCTCCTACTAAGGTAGAATACATCTTAAAGATCTTTGGTACACTTTTCACTGAGCAATTACTGGTCATTCCAGGCCCCAAATACCAACAGAATTAAACAGAATACATACTCAATAAGAGTCACTAAGTTCAGATGGAGCAGGTGAATTTATATACATGAATTATCCTGCTTAAAAAGTGTAGCACATTTTAAAGCATCTTGCCTGCCTGATGTTTCCCTTACTTGCAATGAGAGATATATGTGAGCTTTCCAACCAGAGCTGCTGTATAAAACCAGTAATAAAAGACTGTGCACACAAAAATAGAGATGGGGAAATTCTGATCACTTGTGAGCTTCCATGTTTAATACTGGTGTGGTTTACCCAAGGGGAGAAGAAAGAGACATCTTATATGGGGTAAAAAAAACTTTTTAGTTCAGTGAAGATTGTCTCAATATTGTGCAGTTTCTCTGCTACATTTCTTATTAGAGTGAATGTCTCTTTGTTGTGAAGGTGTTCCAGAGTTAAAATGTAGAATCCAGTTCCACTGAGTTACTGTTACCAGTACCTCATTCTTTCTTAAGTATGTATGTGTAAATTTTACTTGCAATCTAAAATGACAGTCTGGAAAGTGGAAAACTGAACTGGCTTAATCTTTATGCATATACTTAGTAACAAATTTGCACTATTTATTTGGAAAAAAAAAGGTTAGTAAGAGAGTTGTCTTGAGTCAGTAACCTGTTAGCCAAGAAGAAGATGCCCAAAGTTATATTTCTCTGAAATTTCCTAGTTGAAGACATAAAAACTTTCAGTTTCTGGAAACCAGGCAGCTAAGCTGAAACTAGTACTGGCTTGAAATATTTACAGTTAAAGTGATTAACCAGTGGAGCAGAATATAAAAATATGTGATACTTCATCTTTGACACAGAGTCTCTAAATTGAGAGTGGGTGTCCCTCTGAAAGCCACAGTGTCATTCAGCCACAAGCTGAACTTGGCACAGGAACGGCTGAAATCACTGTCCTTGTTTCTGTTGCAGATGATATCAAATGACATTCCACAAATGGTTCCTTCTGCTTTAAACATCTGTCAGTGTCCTTGTGTCTGAAGAGATGAAATAATACTGTGTGGTCTCTTAGATAGAGAGCTATCAAAAAAATAACGTTAAATAAATTAATTTGTAGGAAGGCAGCAAACTCAGAGACCACGCAAAGTTTTAAAGACATGTAAGAGAAGAATGATTGAGTTACTAATATGATTTAATATGTAATTTTTTTTTGCAAGGTTGACTTGTATTTATAAAATTTACTTGAAAATATCTCAAAGTCGTCCAAATAAATTCGGAAAATTATCTATCAGGAAAAAAAAGGATCAGAAGTGTTATATTCCAGAAAGTTAATCTACTTGCATAAATTTAATTATTGCAATTGTTGTGCTTTGTAGTGTACATAGAATAATATGAAGTGATTTTGCACTAGTTTTTGGTAACTCCAGGAATGCTCTGTTTTAATAGTCTCAAATTCATGAAGAGGTGTGTATGATTCATGTTTTATTATAGTCATCCCCTGAATAATCAGATGAAAGTCCTTAGAAGAAGTGAAATACCAGGCTAGATGTACTGTTCTTATGTTTGCTATGACAAAATCATATGTTTCTATGGCAACAGGGTTAATCTATACTGTTTCAATTGGATGAACCCTGATAAATTTTGCTACCTAAATTAATCTCCACTGTGACATTAGATTGCATAAAATAAATTGTCTGAGTCTAGTCTTTTTCACTATTTAACCAAGTTGTATTAAAGAATTTGAGTAAGGTAACGCAGCAGTCCCTGTTCAGTACTAAAATCTGGTGCACTAAATCTCCCTTCTTTAAATCAAATTTTCTTGGCTACTGAAGTAACTAAGTCGTACCAATCTGACTTTCTACTTTTTGTCTGATTCCCTGCAGTGAATACATTCTGAAATTTAGCTCCTGTGGACACCCAGATCCATCAGAGGCTTCAAGCCATCCTTGTCTAGTGTGTCAACAATGCAGATGAACTACAGTTTCACCTTTTAGGAATGCATGGCTTTGAATCAAATTAAGACACAGATTTTTATGTGTACAAGAAAAAAAAGGGGGAAAAAGTGTCCTTTTTAGTGCAAGGAAATATAGAGCTCAGTTAAGGAATGACAGTGTATCGTGTGTCTGCTCCTTCTGTTCTTTGGCCTTAGGCTGTGGCTTCTTGAAGAGTCAGGTATTCGTTCCCTCGTGGCATTTCCCTGGCAGCATAAACCTTTTTTCCTGTGAAGTTTCCTTCTTCAGATGAACTTGCAATTAGTAAAGACATCTTTGCTCCTGTAGGTATTTTTCTTTCCAGACCTGCTCTTGGCTTTCTTCCTGACAACATGACTTAAAAGTTAAAAGGGAACTTAGATGTCTCTCAAGTTTCTTTATCAAATGACCCTGAATGACTGTCATCAGTTCATTACATTTTCTTTGTAGGTGCTTTGTTACTTCGCTTTCCCTTTAATTCTTCAGATCTGGGAGTGTAAACCTGCAATCATGACGGGTTTTGCTCATAGCTTGTGCCACTTGTTTGAAGAATCATGAAAATTTAGGGACAGGCATCATATTTCTTTTCATCTCTACTGGATTCCAGCTCACTGTGAAGGAAAAGGACAGCAGATAGGGCAAAAAAAAGTGATTTCCAAAATGAAGTTGTAATGCAAATGCTGACAAAATCGTAACTGAACTTCAGACATGTTATGTGGAGAAAGGGGCCTTGAAATAGATAACATTCCCTAATACAAGCAACAGAAATACTTAGACCTTGTTTTAAACCTGCAGTTCAGTCAGCATACTCCAGATGGCACACAGTGATGATAAAATTATTCATGTGCTACTTTGAGGGATGGAATATGCAAACAGAAGGAGCTTGTTAACACAGAGCCCCGTGGAAGCTGCCTTCAGGACTGACAGTCATCTGTACATTCAGAAAGCAAACAAAACTTCCAGCTCTTTAAAAGATATGGGGAAAAAACAAACAAACAAACAAACAAAAACACCTGCGTTAATCTCAATGATAATGCAGATACACAAATGTTTGAAGAATTATCACCCTTTATATGCTAATAGATATTGAATGGCAGATGTCTTCCAAGCAGAGAGATGATTAATTTGGCCCTAAGTTACAAAGAAATTCAAGATACATGAATATTTAAGGGAGATTATTACTTGAAAGTAATTAGAAGAGATATACCAGTAACTTCTTATATTAAAGATACGTTGCACTACCTTTTTCTCATTCTGAGAAAAACTTTCCTTGTGATTAGTCCTAATTAAAATGAGTGCTGCAAACTGCAAAGGGCAACCATATCTGAACATTTATGTGCTTAGATTTCAAGAATAATTCCGTGAGACATCAGTACATGCCTATATATATATGATACAAGAAAGAAGACAATTCTCTGACTGCATTTTAGCAACTGACCAAAATCCACGTTACACAAAAATTTTGCAAAGTAATATTGCAAAAGCTTCTCAGGTTTGCAAATTGGGGGTTAAAACCCATGGTTTAAGTAAAATGCCAAATTGTACAGGATGTGAGTGCTAGTCCTGACTTTGTGCTGAATGAGGACTGTGGTTTTTGAAGATTTGCGGAAAGAACAAAACAAAATTTCTGGAACTTCTGGTGTTAATGCAATTTCTAACAAAAATCCAGCTATGTTACAGAAACAGCTTGCAAACTGACCCTTCTCACTTTGCTGCCCAAAAGGTTCTCTTGAGACATCATGAAAACAGTTTTCCTGAAGCACTGGTCCCATCTAAGGATAGGCAAATGGTGAAGCAGTTGTCTAAAAGCAACAAAAAATGGTACTAGTAGAGCAGCTTTCCCTACAATAACCCTCTGAAGTATATTTAAAATAGTTTATTCTGTAGTCTAGGTGGCTTTAGATAAATGCCACAGCAATACTCTTTGTAAATGCACAAATCTAGGTAAGTACTGTATTGTGCGAGAGGGCAACGTTTACTTTTTGTAGTTCCACACATTGATTCTGATGAACATTTCATGCAAAAGGAGTTTCTGTAGTAGAACATTTCAGAATTCATGAATAGTAATTGAGCCCTTTAGTTGTGCACTAAACTTAAATCCATTATTCTCCATTTAAAGCAGACACATCATGTTGCTCTACAGAACACTGCTCTGTCAATTCAGTGCTTTTTTCAGTGAGCTGGGCTAGAATATTAAGCACTCTTTGCTCTCAGTATTCTTGCTGTGCTTGGCACATTTGGATTCCTTTTGAAATAGGCAAATAGCAATTCTGCTGTTCATAATGAATAGCCTATATGTGTATATGCACCTTGCCTTTGAAAGGGAGAGCATATATTATTTGCCACATCTTGAATCTTTTGCAGCGGTTTGCTTCATTTCCTCTCTCTCTCTTTGCTCATAAGCAGCGAGATGTAAAATGTAATAAAACTCCCTGACAGATTTCTGTCTTCTACACCAAACAAACTAGTCTGCTTTGGTATTCAAAATGTATATAAATATATATATATTTATTTTTTTCTGTCATGAACAAACTAAAGAAATACATGTAAAAACAAAGAGTTAAGTAAGAAAGATTAAAGTTTCTAGAAGTGCCCTCCCATGCTGAATATTTTTCAATCATTTGCTAGCATGTAGCTACTACTGTGCCTAGGTTGTAGTGTGCTGATGCAGCCATATATCTGTTCATACTGTGCTAGTGGAGATACGATTCAACCTCTCCCCATACAATTTTTTTTGTTGCTAAAGTTCTGTGAATACACAGTTTAAACCCTGCTAGCATGTCCCAGTAAGTGTGTGCACTGGAAGGATTTTATGTTCATCATAAGCAATGAATCATGCAGTTTTGCTTAAATGAATTATCTCGTTTGAGAACCGTGTGGTAAGGTGAGTTTTATAAAAGCATGCCAAAATTTAAAGTTTCCAGCCTCCCAATTTTTTTCCCTGTTAGCTGTGGTTCTGTTACATTTAGATCCACATTGATAAGGTTTGCCTGCACAGAAGCCCGGGGGAGGAGGAATTGATAAGAGCATCTGAAGAAAAATTATCTGTGTCTTTTGCTTAACAGATCTGTACAGATTCCTATGTCTAGGAGAAGTCATACAAGGAAATGTCTCATTCTCCTCCTTAGCATTGACGTAACCCTAAAATAATTAGATTCTAAGGAAAAATTATGATGGTGCTTATACAGCAGGACACACAACATGTGATGTTTCTCTCTTCTATACCAGTAAAGTTGAAATAGAGTTGCATGGGACAACCCTCTGTTTCTGAGCCACTCTGTGTATGGAGCTAAATCTAAAGCCTACTGTTCCTGCCTGCATTGCCTGATGGTGTTTTCATCTGGGCATCAAGTAGGTGTTAAGGTAAAAGTGATCAGCAAAAAGCTGAAGCTGCCAACATTATGATGATGATTTAGAACTAAGGCCACTTAAAAAGGGTATCACAAGTCTTTACCAGCAGTTAACTGATTAGATCGAAAAGTGAGGGTTTCTTCAGCACAGCACATGTGAGTTCCAGCTGTTGCAGCACCCATTTATATCTCTCTTGCCAGCCAATGGTGGCACTGAATAATCTCCATGTTTTACCTGGTGTGGTAACACCTGTGCAAAGGGAATTCCCAGTTTCCAGACAACTAGCAGGAAAAAGCAGCTTGAGAAGACTTACAACCATATTTCAGTCTCCTAAACTCAGAGGATGTCAATGAAGCACTTTAGGATTACCAATTACAACTGTCTTGTTTGAACTGAAGGATGTGTGAGGAATGGTGATGCTATTTTAGAAAATTGTTTAAAATGCAAAGCATTGTCTTGCCTCACAACCAATTTTTCAAGAAAATAAGTAGGCAACACTGGAATTTAAAGATTGTAATTTGAATTTAATATTAATGCTTGGATGCTTGGATTGCAAAGCTAATTGACCCAGGGCCTCATGTAGTGCACAAAGTAAATGCTCACCCAGAAAAGCCAATTTTTTTTATTTTATTTTTTTGTCAGGAAATGGAGACATTCTGCTATGGGCTAGGGTTTGTTCCTTGCAGAGGTCAAACCAGTGTCTGTTTGAAAAATTCATGATCCAGGAAAGGTAATTTTTAATGAATATTTATGAAAGATGTCCTTTCTTATCAGAGCTGTGCAAGTTTTCAGAAGCTTGCCACTAAGTCTGACTTCTGATTTTTAGCAAATAACTTGTGAATTCCTTCTGAGCAAATATTCAGGTTACATTTTTGTCTAGGTTTTTCTATTTTTTTTCTGGGATGTATCTTTTTGCATAGTAAGGCATATCACTGTGAAGCACGTGTAATGCATTATATACAGGTTGGGGTTTTTTTCTATAGGAGGCTAATATTTTGAGAAGGTTAATGTTTAAATTAATTCTATTTCAGTGTTAATCATTTTAAAAAATCATCATGAAAATAAACACGAGCTGATGGGTGTATGTAATTCATTTTTCTAATAAAATGCATAGCTAGAATTGCCAAAGATCAATAAGTGGAAGGCTTTGTTAGACTAGTTTGCTAAACTTACCTGCAAAGCCTCAGGGTATTGCTGAACAATAGGTGAAAAGAATATTCCTTTTGGGTTTAACACTACAACAGCACCTGGAAAAAGAATCTGAGATTGGTGTCTGGTCTTGTGTTTGTAGTGGCTGTTCAGCACAGTGTGTCTGAGGAGCTTGTTGTGCACTCAGCACAGCAAAGTGGGTCTGGAGCCAGAAGTGCTCCAAGGTGCAGGGACTTGCCAAAACCATGTGGCAGCCAAAGGCTAAAGCATCATCATGACCAACTTCCAGACTAAGTTCTGTATTCCACGGGCAATGTTGTTTTAAATGAGTCCATGCCAAATATCTCAAGAAAAAATATTGCTCCTAATTCTAGCTAGAGCCATAACAGATGGATAAAGTACTAGATTCTGATTTCTTCTAACAGTTATACAATTTACAATTGCTGTGAGGAATTTCACTCACTTTTCTCTCTGGTTTTTTACATCTTTTGTTTGTTGAAAAGACTTCACATTTTCATGTTACTTAGTTTCTCCTATGTGAGAGATTTAGCTAATATTTCCTATCCTCCTCACCTAAAAACCCTACTTATTATTTCATTGTATATTATAATATAATCATATATAGTATTTTAAATCATGCCTTTTTAAAGGATACAATTTGATCACACTGATGCATCTTTTGTATAATGCCACCTTGCTTGATGCCTCTGTACACAGTGACCATCCTGGGGCCAACATCAGAGATGCAGATGTTTGAGGTACTTTCAGCAAGGAAGGACTCTGACAAGGCCTCAGCAGCCTGAATTTCTGCTATGCTGCTTAAGAGTTTCCTTCTATTTCTGGTCCCCTGGGCTGGTTCCCTCTGGAATTTCTTTCAGAGTTAACCCCAAGTGGATGGGAATTATTCACAACTTAATTTAATATAGGAGTACAATTCTCAGCTGGTAGATAAGCAGGATTAGAGGTTGTATATTGTCTTGGGGTTCTTTTTAATACTCTAGATGGTAAATACAAATTTTGTAGACAATATCAAAAGTAATATTACCTTTCAATGGAATCCTGGCGAAGAACAATCACCTCATGATAAAGTCTTGAGTTTCTTTGGTTCTTTTTAAACATTTTAATGTCTATTATGTGTGTCAAATAGTATTTAAGTGAAAAAAAGGAAATATCTATTATATAGGAGAAATATACTAAACTCGAAAATCTGCCGACAGGTCACTCTGACCGCATTATCTCCCTACGCCTTCCACTAAACAACAAGCATCACGTTGTCATCTTTAGTATATATGCCCCAACTCTCCAAGCTGACCCTGCTGAAAAAGATAAATTCTACACTGACCTGCTCTGCCTTACCCAAAAGGTGCCCGCAGATGATAAGATCATTATCCTTGGTGATTTCAACGCCAGAGTAGGTAAGAATTTTGAAGCCTGGAAAGGAGTATTAGGCAAGCATGGTATTGGAAACTGCAATGATAATGGTCGACTTCTGCTAGAATTCTGTGCAGAGCAACAGTTTACCGTAACTAATACTATCTTTCAGCAGAAAAATAGTCTGAAGACAACCTGGATGCACCCCAGGTCTAAGCATTGGCACCTCATTGATTATGTCTTGGTGCGTCGGAGAGATGTCCGCGATGTCCTCCATACCCGCGTGATGCCCAGCGCAGAATGCCAAACAGACCATCGGCTTGTGCGCTGTAAACTCAACTTCATTCTCAAATTCAAACCCAAAAGGGGCAGTATCCCAAGGAGAAGACTTCAAGTTAACGATCTCCAATCAGCCACAGTAAGAGAAAGATTCCAGACAAATCTTCAAACCAGGCTCGAAAACCATCCCACAAATCCTGCAGATTCCTCTCCTGAAACAATTTGGCATCATATTAAAAGCTGCATCCTGCAATCCTCTGAAGAATCCTTAGGGTTCTCCCTCAAGAAGAACAAGGACTGGTTTGATGAAAACAATCAAGAAATCCAGGACTTGTTGAGGAAGAAGAGAACTGCCCACCAAGCACACCTTGCACTGCCATCCTGTCACACAAGAAAAATAGCCTTTCGTCTTGCATGCAGCAAGCTTCAGCAGAAACTCCGTGACATCCAGAACAAGTGGTGGACCGATCTAGCTGCAAAAACTCAACTATGTGCAGATACAGGGGATCACAAAGGTTTCTATGAGGCCCTGAAAACAGCATATGGGCCTACGTACCAAGTCCAAAGCCCACTACTCAGTGCAGATGGTCAAACGCTTCTGACAGATAAAACCTCCATTCTGAATCGATGGTCTGAACACTTTCAGACTCTTTTCAGCACCAACCGTGTAGTACAAGACTCAGCAATTCAGTCCATCACACAACAACCGGTGAAATTCGAATTGGATACTGCCCCCACTTTAGGAGAAACCCTCAAGGCCATACAGCAGGTGAAAATCGGTAAGGCAGCTGGGGTTGTTGGAATTCCACCCGAAGTCTGGAAACATGGGGGCCTTGCACTCCATGCTAAATTTCATGAGCTTGTGGTGCGCTGTTGGGAACTAGGCGAACTACCTTCAGACCTTCGTGATGCAGTCATCATCACCTTGTATAAGAAGAAAGGTACTAAATCTGACTGCTCAAATTACCGTGGTATTACTCTGCTCTCCATTGCTGGCAAAATCTTGGCAAGAATACTCCTGAACAGACTAATACCCGCTATAGCAGAAGAAATTCTACCTGAAAGTCAGTGTGGCTTCAGAGCCAACAGGAGCACCACAGACATGATATTTGTTCTCAGACAACTGCAAGAGAAGTGTAGGGAACAGAACAAAGGTCTCTATGTAACCTTTGTCGACCTCACCAAGGCTTTCGATACTGTGAGCAGAAAAGGTCTTTGGCAGATTTTGGAACGTTTAGGTTGTCCCCCCAAGTTCCTTAAAATGATCATCTCACTTCATGAGGATCAGCATGGCCAAGTCAGATATGGCAACACACTTTCTGAGCCCTTTCTAATAAAGAATGGTGTGAAACAAGGCTGCGTTCTCGCTCCTACCCTATTCACAATCTTTTTCAGCATGATGCTCCAAAGGGCCTCGGCAGATCTCGATGATCAGGACGGTATCTACATTCGATATCGTACTGATGGAAGCCTATTCAACCTAAGGCGACTGAAGGCCCACACTAAGACCTTAAACCATCTTGTCCGGGAGCTGCTTTATGCTGATGACGCCGCCCTTGTCACTCATACAGAAGCAGCTCTGCAGCGTTTAACATCTGCTTTGCAGATGCTGCTGAGCTCTTTGGGCTGCAAGTCAGCTTAAAGAAGACTGAAGTTCTCCATCAACCTGCACCTCAGGAAGTCCTCCATCATCCCCACATCACCATCGGCCAGTCAGAACTCAAATCAGTCCATCAGTTTAATTACTTAGGCAGCCTCATCTCCTCAGATGGTAAGATCGACGGGGAGATAGATAATAGGTTAGCGAAGGCATATAGTGCCTTTGGAAAACTCCATAAAAGAGTATGGCGTAATAAACACTTGAAGAAAAGTACCAAGATCAGTGTTTACAGAGCCATAGTGCTGTCTACTCTTTTATATGGTTCCGAATCATGGGTCATCTACCGCCACCACCTGCGTCTCCTAGAACGCTTCCATCAACGCTGCCTCCGTACAATCCTGAACATCCGCTGGTCAGATTATGTGACCAATACATCTGTTCTTGAACAGGCAGCAATCACAAGTATTGAGGCCATGTTACTGAGAACACAGCTGCGATGGGCAGGGCACGTCTCCAGGATGAAGGACCACCGCCTCCCTAAGATCCTGCTTTATGGTGAACTTGCCTCCGGCTGCCGCAAGAGAGGAGCTCCGAAGAAAAGATATAAGGACTCCCTGAAACAACAACTCAGCCTCGGGCATATTGATCACCATAACTGGTCTACTCTGGCCTCCAATCGGGAGGCCTGGAGACAGACCATTTATAACGCTGCTGATGCTTTTGAGAAGGCACGCAGGATCACTCTTGAGGAGAAAAGACAACGCAGAAAGAATCGAGCCTTGCAGAATATACCATCTAAGGAGTCTTTCTGCTGTGTCTTTTGCAACCGGACGTGTCTATCTCGTATTGGCCTTTTTAGCCACCAACGCGCTTGCATGAAAAATGCGTAGAGCCCTTCCCAAATCTTCGTTCGCGAAGCCTAGCCATGATGAGGAGAAATATAATATCATGTGATTGTACAAAATCATAGTTGAGTGGATTTGACATTTTTTGTGTAATAAGGAAAAAAGACCCCACAACCAACCCCCAAATGAGTAACAACTACAGGTAAATTTTTATAAATATCTAAACAAGGTAATTTCAATAACCTGCATGTTGCCCAAGAATCCACAAATTCCAATGTGTCACTGAAGTTAAACCACAAAATGCTTTCTAAAACTGTTATTGTTATGCTTGTTTGTGAATACCTAATAAGTAGAGAAGAAAGAATCCTGAAGAACAGCTGGGTTTGGAAACTAAAGAAGGCAGGGAGTCACATAGCTGTTTTGACTATGTGTCCTTGTTTTAGGTAACAATTTCTAATGGATTTGATGAAAAATGTGATAGAGAGTCTGGTGTAAATCTAACTATTATACCTCAGAAGTCTCTTTGAAAATATTAAGGATCTGAATCTATAAAATTAAACCAGAGTTAAGGTCTTCTATTGCTTAGAATTCGACCTGTCTGATACTGTCTGTGACATTTCCCCTCCATCTCTTTGATTATGTATTTTTCCTCTCACATCAATGAATTCATTGCAAAGAGTAATTCTGTGACCATCTTAATGATGGTTTCTCTTATGCCTTTACTGCTCATGTCTAATTTATCTCTGAGAAGATCAAGTAGGAGTGGTGGTTAACCTGACTGCAACCTCCCAAAACAGATAGCTTTGATGAAGGAAATCATGAAGCATTTATTGTTTGGTTGTATTGTTCTTTTCCCCAAGAACTCTGCAGTAGTTCCTGAACAGTGGGAAAAGTTCTCCCAGTGCAAAATAAAGCATCTTTTAGAAATAACAGTAAGTGCATAATGAGACATGCAAGTGGCTGCCAGCCAACAGTGCCTTTTCCTACCTCTTGTTCAGTCCTAAATCCACATTCAGTCTGTTTTTCCTTTGTTCCCTCTTGCGCTGTTTGGAACTACGTGTCTTTTTTTTTTTGTATAGAAAACAAATAGTAACATACTGACAACTCATAATGATACCTTGTTTCTTCTAAGTGAATGTAGTCAAGTCTCATCTTTAATTGGTAGCTTAACTGATTAGTCCTACTTAATAAGTCATTCCTGCCAGTTTGAAATATATGTGCTGGGCAGTA
The DNA here is from genome assembly GCF_003984885.1 of Neopelma chrysocephalum. NCBI lineage: Eukaryota > Metazoa > Chordata > Aves > Passeriformes > Pipridae > Neopelma > Neopelma chrysocephalum. The sequence goes on from NW_020897749.1 coordinate 3,627,852, forward strand.
TACATGAAATATATGTTCTTACTTCAACACTACCTGCTATTGTCCTTCACTCCCCTGCTGAACTGATTCCTTCATATTTTGGTTGCTCAGCTTATCTTGGCTGGACTCTAGATACCATGCAAAAAGCTGACTGAAATGCATCTTCTCCTCAGGTCAAAGGCTTTTAAGAGACTGGAAGTTTCTGTTTGGCAGGTTCTGGCTAAGCAAAGTAAGAGAAGAACCAACTTTTTTGTTATCCTTTTCTTATTTCTTCTCTCATATCTAGAGACGAAGGTGAAAAGTCCTTTCTCTTGCAATTCAACACTATACAGAGGAATTACAGTAGTAGACTTCATAGAATGGTTTTGAGTTAGACAGGACATTAAAGATCATCTAGTTCCAACCCCCCACTGTGGACAGGGACACCTCCCACTAGACCAGATTACTCAGAGCCCCATCAGGCCTGGCCTTGAACTCTTCCAGGGGTGGGACAGCCACAGTTTCTCTGGCAACCTGTTTCAGTGCCTCACCATCCTCCACCCTCACAGTAAACAATTTCTTCGTAACATCTAATCTAAACCTCTTCTCTTTCACTTTAAAGCCATTCCCCCTTATCCTGTGGCAACAGGCCCTGCTAAAAAAATCTGTTCCCATCTTCCTTGCAGGCCCCCTTCAGGTACCGGAAGGCTGCTGTAAGGTCTTGCTGGAGCCTTCTCTTCTCCAGGCTGAAGACCCCCCAACTCTCTCAGCCTGTCTTTATAGGAGAGGTGTTCCAGCCCTCTGACCATCTTCATGGCCCTCCTCTGGACTTGCTCTGGCAAGTCCATATCCATCTTATGTTGGAGGCCCCAGAGCTGGATGCAGTACTCCAGGTGAGGTCTCACCAGAGCAGAGCAGAGGGGCAGAATCCCCTCCCTCCCCTGCTGCCCACTCTGCTTTGGATGCAGCCCAGGACACGGGGGTTTCTGAGCTCCCAGTGCACATGGCTGGGTCATGTCCAGCCTCTCAACCACCAGCACCCCCAAGTCCTTCTCCTCAGGGCTGCTCTCAATCCATCTCCACCCAGCCTGTATTTGTGCTTGGGATTGCCCCGACCCTCAGTAGTGACCCGAATTTTTGTGTTTACTTGCAGATTTGATGGAAGAGAAACAGAAAGAGTAACCACAGGACATTTTTTTTTTAATTTTGGTAGGACCTGTAAGTCACTCTGCCATAAGCCAGGAGAAGGTTTAAATATCCTCCTTGGCCTTTTGTGTTGTGGGATCTCTGAGAGCAGAAACATGCAAACTGGTAGTGCAGGACAGTCTGCTCTGGGGAGGAGTGATGGCATATGAAAGGTCAGTATGTGCTTAAGGTCATGCTTTGTCAGTGTATATAGCAGTGTGCAAGGTGTTGCAAATCTTTGGGGGGAGGTGGGGAAATCAGCAACTTGGGAAACCAGTGTCAAAACTGAATTGACCATAAGATTGTGATTAATCTTAACTGTCTTTAATGGTTATTTTAGACTACAGATTTTTTCCTGAACAGAAATTATTTTTTGTTAGCTATAATTTTGTAACTCTTCTTTTAAAACAGATGTTCCTTAAAGAAATCTTATTAGGAAAAGCTTTTTATGCTCATTTTGGCCTCATCCTTGAATTGCCATCTGGGTTTTAACCTACATATATCAGTTGTCAAGCTCTGCTCCTGATACAGTGAAATAATTAAGCATTTGCTTAATGGATTCACTGAAGTAAGGCTTTAAGATTTGCTACATGTTTGCTTTAAAATAAGATCTTACAAAAGAACAACTCATTAAAACCTCTGGAAATTAGTAGCCACATTTAATAAAATCATTGTCTGCTTATCCTTGGACAAAGGTGTTAAAGAAGGTCCAGCCTGAACTTAACTGGCCCCTAGTTTTTCAGGGCCTTTTTTGTTTTTCTTTTCTTTTCCTCCTTTCTGTACTCTTTTGAAAAGGACAAACAGGCCAAGTCAGAACCCCGAGTATGTTATTCACGTCACTGAAATCCTTAAAAGTTGAGAATGAAAAGCATCTGTACACCCAAAATAGTATAGTTACCATAGCCTTTTTTTTTTTGGCTTCTGGTTTCTGGACAGTGAAAATTCCTTTGTCTGCCCCCAAAAGGGGCAGCGTAGCTTCAAGGCTTGGAGCCTGACTGGACTCTGCAACCCCTCATCACTTCCCCGTTGGGAGGGAATTCTGCAGCTCTGAAATCTGCCTCAGTGTGGATTTATCTCTCAATTTGATGTCACAGCTTGGTTTTGATGTACCTTCTCCTCAGGGAGCTGCTGGGCAAGGGGTTTATAAACCCCTACTGAAAGTCCCTCCAAATAAACATATGAAAGTTGATTTGTCCATATGGAGTAGTTTCTTACTGACTAAAGGTATCATGGTGAAAAGATTGATTATGGAAATTCAGTCTCCCTATCTGGAAATAGAAGAGGACATTTGTAGAAACCCCATACTGTCAGAAGAAAGCTAACTACTACACAATGCACTGAAATGTAATCAGGTTGTGAATAACCTGTAATTCACATACTTTACAAAGGGTTTTAAAATAGCTTTCTGGGCTTGAAGTAGTTTTGCCCCTGTTATTATACTTACAAATAAAAAAAATCCTTTATAAGATTTTTTTTTTTTTTAATTTAAGGAATGAAGTTTCTAAGATCACAGCAGGCTGCAAAAGATGACTCCAATTTATGCAATAATTGAATAATCTTCTTAATATACTCTCTGTTGGGTACTCAGACACTTTTGAAAGGCACTGCAAAATTTTATACTCTTCTGTAGCCTCGCTGACTCTTTTGTGCTTCACAAGCAACAGGAATTAAGTATTAAAAATCGCAGAGGCAGAGCACAGAACAAAGAGGAAGGAAGCAATCCCCTGACCTGTATGCTGGGCAGATTATGTGCTCTTCTTAAATTATTCCACAGAGCTATTCAATCAAAGTGTTTGAGTTATTTTAACAGGCCAATAAGTCCTGTTCCACTGCTGGATTGCTTGGGGAGCCCTGCTCCTGTGACAAACTGCAGCAGACATTTTATCTTAAGGCAGAAATCTGCATGTGATGGGATGGAAAGCTTAGTCACAGTCTCTTTTAGACTTTCTTTTCTCAATCGTTGTGGGATTTCCATCAGTTACCACCTTTGTTTTCAGCCTTCTATTTTTTAAATTGATTTTGTGCTGTGCGGCCTATTGAACTCAAAACCATCATCTTTTAACACTGTGAACTTGGGAGGTTTTGTACAGTTAATTGATGCTCATCAGTACAAGCCAAAATAGCAGTCACTCAAATCATTGTCTGGATTCATAGACACTGTCTGTGAGGGAACTTAGCACAGATTGTTTTAAAAATGTGAATGTGGTAAATGTGTTCTTGTTTAACTAAGAATAAATAGCTCATTAAAACACTGGAAGTAAGAGAAAACTGTAAAAAAATTGAGCAAAATGAGATGCAAGGAGGAGCTATCTAAAGCTTTGTGTTCCTGATCAACATTGGAAATACCCATGAAGTATATTTGATATGTCACTATTAGTTATTAGTTAACTGATTGCTAAAATGAAATATAAACATACCATAACGATGTATATTCCTTATAATTAAGCAGGTGCTGCTATTTAGCAGTGAGTGCTTTATTTAGCAGTGAGATATTAGCGTGAGAGTTAATGAGTGCTCTCTAATTTTGGTAAAATGTTGAGTTCATATTTTTAAGAATATCCCTTAAAAAGGCAGTAAAATCATGCTCCTTGATTTTAAAAACGTGATTTTCACCTAAGAATAGAAAATTCAAACAAAAGTCCATGAGAGCCAACCTGGAATTTATCTCCTTTCTTCTATCTGAATATTTTCTCCTTTACCTGTTTAAAGTGAAATTTCAAAGCAAATCGTTGTGAAACTCAACCATTTCTGTGGTGCAACATCCCTGTATTAAAATTCTTATCAGGATATTTATTCTTATCAGGATAAAGTGGGACATATTAGAATCATAGAATTCTTTCATTTGGAAAAGACCTTTCAGATTATCAAGTCCAACCTTTAATTGCGAAGAATCCCTGCAAGCCTCTCCCACTAACTTAAAAAATGTTTGGTTGGTTTTTTTGGTTTTTGTTTTTTTTGTGTGTGTGTGTTTTGATTTGTTGTTTGGTTTTTTTTCATTTAAATGGAATAATTGATCATCTCTTCCTCTCTAGAGGACAAGTTACTCAGAAGAATATAGGGATCAAGTGGTAGACCAACTTCACAACCAATTTTTTCTGATTCTGTGGAAATTATATACTAATGAGCGTACCTTGGAAACTGTATTGACTCACTGCTTGTCACTCAGAATAGCACCACTGGGTGGTTTGTGTTAGTAGCTGGAAACTGTGGATACTCTTAATTTAAGCAAATTTCCTACTGATACTACTCAGAGAAGCACTGAGGTTTGCATAGTTGGAGTTCAGCTCCATAATACGCAAGGGTTATGGGAAGTCTAACAGCTGATGTGAAGTGAGGAGAACTACATGGGATGAGCAACATTGTACTTAGAAGTATTAGCATAATTGGACTTTAAATCAGTGTAAAATAACAGCTTTAAACTGTATACGGACTTTAGAAGGGAATGAACAAGTTGTGATTAAACTGCGTTTTTTTTTTTTTTTTTAGCACTTCATTTAGTTTCCTTCTGTGTATATTCAGCTCTGCTGTGGATTTTGTCATAACAAAAAAAGCTCCCAATTGTCTGATCTCTCTTTGTTTGACAAGCTGCTCTTTTTTAACACAACAATCTAGGTTTGAAAGCTATTAAAATTCAGTGGATGCCTTTACCTCGGGCCACGTAAAGGGATCAACCAAAAGTCTGCAACTTTGGGCTGCGAGGACTAGTTTTGAAAGTTTGTGTTTGCAGCTCGCGTTTTGTGGAGCAACAGTGACAACCAGCGGCCAGTCCCCTGAAGTTAGCCAGGTTATTCCTTGCGGGTGTCCTGAAGATTACCAGCCACCCACATCCATTCTTTTCGAACATGAGCGATTTTATGATTCAAAAGTAAAGGGCAGGGCTAATTTATTTCCTTTTAAGTAAAAGTCTTAACTCTGGCGAAGTGTTTAAAAGAAAAGAGTGCTTCTCTTCTCAAGAATAGATGTGCTCGTGCAACAGAGCTGCCGCGTGCAGATCAAAAAGGTCCCTGCTGACCCATGTTGTCCATATTTCAGCACCATATCTACATGTGTATGACCACTGAAGGTTTCTGTGCCTTGCTGGTGGTACATGACACAGATCAAACCAAATTAACTGTGCAAAGCAAATCCTGCTTTAGTTCTCCTGGAGAGAAAAGGTTTGAGTATAAAGGTCACCCTTTGCTTCTGATTGGCAGCTACTACACATGGCACTGTGTTGCCTGCATCTTGGTTTGTTATTTCTTCCTTAAAAATACAGATTTTATCTGAGAGAGAGAGTGTTACTCCTGGTAGTGATACTGTAGAAGCCCTAGTAAAAATAATCTTATCCACCACTCTTCAGTTTAAAGAAGTGTCTATTGTGCTCTGAAGTTTGATCTAGCTGTACTTCAGGATGGGTGGGATTATTTTTGTGGAAAGGTGTCCTTAAATTTGAGGCAAATGCCAGGCCTCAGCCCAGAGTAGTTTGATTTATATTGTTTAGAATTATTCCATGCATAAGATTTTATGGCTTAACACCAGGTAAATAGTTTACATCAGACTAGAAATACCAGCCCTTTAAACATCTTAGGACACTTCTCCTCCTTAGCAAATGTTTTTCCCCCACTACACTAAAGAATAAACAAAAGGTGACTGGGAGGTGAAGGTACAAAGGAAAAAAAAAAAAAAGAAAAAAAAGAATCTCCAAACCTTCATTTACTCTTTTCTGGCACAGTTTTATGAGTGCTTATGGCAAATTTGCTTCTGTAATCATAACTTGAACCCATCTGGGGATGAGATTGGCTGCTAGCTCGGTATTTCCACTTAACATATTCATGATTAGCATGCACAGAAGGAGTAGAATTAGGATGAATGTTTTTGGAACAGTACAGATAAATCCTCCTAAATGTAGTACAACAGCTCTGGAAATGCACAGTACTGGAATGTAATGAAGCTGAACTCTATAGAGAGTTTGGTATTCTCAGTACCATGCCTCTCCTAATGAACTCATTTAGATTAGAAAATGGATTTAATATTTCATTGGAATTAACCTGAGCCAGTAAAGAGGATTACAATTTCTTTCCATAAATATGGTGATATTACAGGGTGAGGTAGCATGTTACATGAATATTAAGCATTTTATGAGCATTGTCATGAAGCCAGAAAGAGTATAAGGTAATTAGGTTTTAATATAGTGATACTGTTCTTATGGTAATTAAATTTGAAAAGTGATACAAGTATATTTGAAAATTATTTAAATCCATATTTTGTTGCATTTTAACAACTTTAGTAATGCTTAAAATGAAAACCATGACACGGTTACCCTAAACAATCCATTTCAACAGGTTGTTGTTAAATATGGAAAGGTAAAAATAACACATGTCCTTAAGACAGGAAAGAAGACACATTCCAGGAAAGACGTGATAAGTTTATTCTGTTTTCTTTAGAACAGTATCTGCTGGTGGGAGAATAGTTACAGAAACAGGGAAAAAATCTTGACATAGATGTAATATTTTCCTTTGTTTTTCAAAACCTTGTAAAGTTGTGTCCCAGTGTTGTTTCTGTCTGTTAGACTGTCTTCTATAGTCACAAACGTGTTCCTTATCACTGTCTGTGTTCTCCTACTTATGAACAGTTATTTACTGAAAAAAAAAGACTAAATCATTGTCATTGTAGTAGTCTTTACAAATGTCACTTTAAAAACTCTCAAAAAAACCAAAAAAAAAGAGTACTTCAACAGCTTGATAAAGTTGTTTGAGCATTACTCAAATGCTAAGAGATTTAGTGTTTTTAAAAAAGAAATTTATGATGTGAAATTGATTTTCGATATAGACTGTCTGTAAAAGCCATCTGCGTATCTGAACAATTACTAATTTTCCATCTGAAACTCAGTGTAGGCTGTGTTGGAGAATAACTCTGAGCTTGGGGGAAGTACAGGACTTTACCAACAGGTAAAGTTGGACAATTCCAAATATATCCAATTGGGTGTATGGACTGGCTGATTGAGAGAATTTCCCTCTGCTATAAAAGCTTTTCACTTCAAATGCCTGAATGCACAAAGTGTAAGGGCACCAAGAAGGATTGTTTTCTTTGTAGGAACCTTTCAGAAATTTAGTTCAACTATGGGGTAACATTTACAGCCTGTTTAGGTTGTGAGAAAGATCAACAACAAAAAATTAGTGAAGTCAGTTGTCAGATTGTTGTTTTTGCTGAAAAAAAATGATCTTAAGTGCAAAGTGTTGGGGTGGGAACATGGAAATAGAACAATCTCAACAATTCTGAGGATGGATAGAGTTGGCTAAATAAGAAAATATATCATGTCATGACTATGGTAATTGAAATAAATAAATAAAAGTTCAATAGATGCATTTTATGTGATTTTTCTTTTTTTTTCAGTTAGTCCCAAAATGTACATTATGTAACAGCATAAAATCTGCTATAAGACTACATATGCTTGATCACCGCTGCCTGGTCAGGGTTCAAAATTCTGAGGGATAGTCCAAAATTCAGAATTTTGTTGCGTTGCAATGCGAATTGAGCAATAGAATAAAAATTCAGAATTTAATTAAAAATAATTAGCTATGAAATGTCACAGGTTTAGATTGACTTATTGAGTCTGAAAAGATGTTTCCAAAATATTTCCTTTTCTCGTGGAAGACAAATAATAGGGACTGCCTTACTCTCTCTTGCTCTGGGTCTTGTTATACCTAAAACCACTCTAGAATTTTCTTGCTACCGTTACACTTATGCATTGTGGGACTTGTAACTCAGTTTATTGAAGAAAATGGACTCCCAAGTTATGAGTCAAAAAATAGTGTATAATGGGAGGAAAATATATTTCAGTGTTTTGATGAGTCATTTTACAACACTTTGTGTGTTTGTACTGATAAACCTTAATACACCCAGGGTCTTTTCATTTTTCTTATTATCATGTGTACTAAGGACATTTGTGAGCAGTTGGGTTTCATGAATACTTCCCCTCAAGGCCAGCTCTCAACAAATCTTAAATTGCAAAATGTTAAACTCTAAAAATTTGGCTGGTGCCTAACTGGGAGATGATAAATGCTGCCTCAGATTTTCACTAGTTTTTAATATTCATATTCATTTTCATATTCATGGACTGGTGAGTCAGTGTTATTAATTCTAAAAAAACCAAACCAAAAGAAAAAATAAATAAAAAAGAAAAACAATAAAACAAACTGGTAAGGAGATCCCAAAATTTATTTTTTAGCAGTTGTTTTGGTTTTATTCTGCACTCTGGTGGTGGTAGTGCTTGTTATTACTATTGTTCTCTTGGTTCCCTGGGTCTGGAATAATTTATGTGCATCACTTATTTTGGCATTCCTGCCATATTTATGAAGAGAAGTTACAGAATCCCTTATCTACATAATATTAGTCTGCCTGACCAGCAGCAATTAGTTATGGCACCAGTCTTTTACATTATTCTGAGTGCTTCCAACCTCATCATATCTTCAGGGATTCTGCCTTTCTCTCTTGAGTCACCAGAATTTGCTTCTCCAATCAGACGCCCTGGAGAGTAAAAAGGAAAGCAGAATGGAGCAAGAGGGATGGAAAGTAATGAAAAGACCTACTGGATACTTTCTTTCCCCTCTTTTCCCTCAGCTTTGTTTAAATAATTTCATTTGCTTCCTAAGCCAGTTCTGCTAGTGAATTTTCCAGGAAGAGGTGGGAAGGCAGCGACGACAGCCTGTCTGAGGAGATTTGCCTCAAGGCAGGACTGGAATTCCCTAGAAGGTTAAAATGTTGCACATCATTGCACAGTGGCTTCTCCCTGCAAGAAAATTTCAAGAGGTGGCACTTCTTTTTATTGAATTTTGATCTTCCTGTGCTTGCAGTACAGCCCTGGGTGAAGTTCTGCACTGGGCTTGAGCAGTGAGCGAGTGGGTTACAATGTCAAAGGACACAACTAAAATTTTAGTAGCAATGTCTTAATGACACCACACTGAGTTGTAATTGTCCTTTTGTTATAAATACATTTTTTTCCTTGGGCTTTTATCTCTGTTCTCACTCAATTTTTTTCATTTTCATAATTAATTAAAATGGCAATGTTCTATAACCAGTGATTGAATTATATGATATTACTTGCCTAAGGCGATCAAAATTAATCAAAATAAGGAGTGAAAGTTTTGCTATTTTTAATACAGCTGATTTGATTCCTGGGGTTTTGATCAAATTAAATGAAGGATCAAATTAACCAGTGATTAAATTGAGAAAAAGACACTTTTGTATGCCTGAAATATGTTTTAATTTAATTAATTTCAAGACACAAAATATTAACCGATGTTTTAAAAATTCATTTGTATTTCACTGTTTAATTTTCTAGAAACTATTCCCTTCCCAAGGTTAGAACCTTTTACAAGAGAAAAAACACACTTTTAAAATAATTTCCTACTTAATCCTTTCATTTTCCCCCCATACTTTTTAATGCTTGTAGAGAACCCTTTGCACTCATAAACTATTATTCTGAAGCTTCTGAACTCAGCCTACAAAGACTTGACGTGCCAAAGGCCAGTTTAGCAGAAATCTGAGGCTCCTCAGAAAAGAGCCTGCCAACCTGAGCAGACAATTTTGACCACAGAAGACCTCGAGCTGTTAACATTTAACCCACACATTTGTAGAAGTGTTACCATTTTTGTCATACAGAATTTCATTAGCGTTCTCTTAGAATCTAGTTCATATCTTTGTTTAATGGGTTAACACAACTTTTTACTGTACACTGACAGGTGCGAAGAAATCTAAACATGAGATTTCTGTTGTGGTGCAAAAGTGGTCTGCGTGAGAACAAAATATATTTTTGTTTGCATGGTCAAAAAGAAAAAGCTTTAAACTGCACTCATGACTCTTACAGGGAGTTTGCACAGACTGGTGGAAAGTGGCTGACCCATCTGGGGCACAAATGGAAGAAGCTGAGGGTAGAGGTAATTTTCTTAAGGGTGATTTTTACTTAACATTTAACATTCTTCAGAATCAGAGAATAACATAGTGAAAGGCAAGGTGAAGAACAGGGTCCAATTCTGTGAGTTACAGTATTAGACAAGTGTTGCCTTGTATTGAAACACTTCTCTTCCGCTCCTTACTATTAATAGAAGTGAAATAAAGCTGTAAGTGTGTAAACATACCAAACAGTGATTAAAAATACTTGGTGTTGTGTATCAAGGCTGAGTGTATTTATGCATTTGAGGCACTTAAAAAAATTTCAAGTGGAATGTATTGGTTGTAAGTGGAGTCTAATCTCATTATTCCTTAGGTCCTGGAAAAGGCATACTTAAAGGATTAGGTCTATTTAGTGTGATCAGCACGGTCAGTCTGTTGCAGCTATTTTTGATTAATGCATTTATTCTTTCAAAAGGAAGAAAATGTTTTAGTGGGAGGAGAGAGAAAATGAAAAATGAACACTTAGAGAAGTGTGAAAGCACTATCATCCTCTAAGTAGCATTTTATGGTAACTTGTGGTGTCATTTTGAAATAACCTTTACCAGGAGATGAACAACTGGCACAAGCTGGATCCTGACTTATTCTGTGCTTGGAAGTGATTGTTAGTCAGTGGGAATAGAAGCTGTGAGATAAAATGTTGGTGTTGGCAGGTTGATAGTCCTGGTGATAACCTTAGGAGAAGCGTGTAAGACAGGAAAAGGCACAAGGTGCTGGACAGTTAGGAAATAAATGGCTGATAAAGCCAAAGAGTAGAGAAGCACTGGAGAGCCTTAGGATTGCATAGATACAAAGACCAGGTTTGTGGCCTTCAGGGTAAGGTCAGCTTTACTTTATTGGCTTGTCTTACATGTCCTGTGCAGGACTCACCCTTGAGGTTGCACACTTTCTTTGAGTCTCTGCTTAACATGGGTGTTTGGTGCCGTTGGGATGCCCAGTGCCCACGTAAAGATCAGGAGATGCTCACTGGTGGCAACTAGGTCTGCAGGCACCTGCAGTTTTCCAGGGTGTTCTACTATACACAGAAACATGATCTCTTAGAAACCCTACATGCAAGATCCCTTATAGAATCTAAGTTGATTTCCTGTCACAATTTTTATGTTTGATAATGAATGTTTTATTCGGTGGGAAAAGGATCTTGAGTTTCCTTTCCTGGTCTTGCTATCAATTTGGAATTTGAGTTGGGACCTGCATTTCAATAACTTTTCCTATTCAATGACCTGCAAAAATGAATATAATTCTAGTTATTTATTTTATATATTTATTGCAAGAGTAATAGATTTTAAGATCCTTGGATACATGCTGTCATGGAGCAAAGTGTTTTTATGGTGTTTGCTCTGTGCATTTTAAAATTGCAAATAAAATATTTGGACAATTGTTTTATGAGTGTTATCAAAAGTATTTCGAGAAACGCTTGGAACTGCAAGGTAGAGTTTGATGCAAAAGGTCAGTTATATAACTCTATTTCTATTGCATCTTTGAGAGCTATTATATTTCCTGTGGCAGTTTTAACCTTGAATATCAGTGGTATGACATCTGTGAATTCTTGAACGTTGTTTATTATTTTCTCAAATCTTGCTGATTTATAGAAGTAGTTCTTCAATCAGTAGTATGTTTTGCTTTGAACTTATTTCTTCCTTATTCCTACCTCCCACTTAATTTTAAGAACTTTGGTTATCTAAAAGATGAAAACAGTAAACCACTCCTTTTTAAAATTCTGCTACCTACCTGTTATTCTCTTTTTTCTCTGATGGATATAATCAAAATTCTTATGCTTCCTCTTTGGTGTTATGTACTTTACATGACATCTAGAGGCCAAAATTGATGTGAGCTGTAATTAATCTTTCTGTGAGGCTTTATAGACCCATTGGTAAACCAGAGATAGGAATCACACTGTCTGCATACCTAAAGTTGTTGGACATTCCAAAACAAATCTGCATTCAGAAACTGTATTTCATAGTGTTGTCGTCCAGCAGATGTAAAAGATCCGTTGAGGGGGAAAAAAAAAAGATGGTGTGAAAAACAAAGACTGCGTTTGTTTTATATGCAGTCCCCTGTGCAATCAGTGCATATACAAGTTGTACAGTGATCTAATTAGAGCATCTGACATTTGCCTGTGACAACCACAACCCTTCAGGTAATCAATAGTGTTAAGATAAACTGCCTGATTAAATACACCTTCATTTCCATCTGTATTCTCAAGTTGATATGCAAATTCACCTTGCCTGTATAATTTCTAATACTTATCTTCTGATTCTTGCTTTTAAATATGTCTACTTTATCCATCAAAAGACCAAAAGGACCAAATTTTGCTATATAAACTATATAGCTATATATGTTATTCTGTTGTAATTTCACATGCATTCTGTGAGCTGTTTCAAAACATCTCATTCAATAAGCTTGAGTTTCATTAAACCATTGTTATGTATTTGTAAACAGATTACTAAATGGAGCAAGCAGAAAATAACAGTTATTTAGAGCTGAAGTTTACATAGCTTAAATATGGATCACAAACAGTTTTTTTTAATTTTCTTTTCTACTTTATTAACAGCGAATGACTAAAGTTCATTTTTTGATGATGTGTGCAGGAAAATATTTCCCCTTTTTGAAGAGGAACATCTTTTTCTGCAAATTGCTATGCTGTTTAGATCTGGTTTATCATTTTAGGCTACATATTTTAACATCTCCTTTTCACCCTCTGAGACTGGTTATCAGGTTTACTATTATCTCGGTCCTGGTAAAAACATGTCTCTCAGGATGCAGCCCATTGATTAGTAATTAGCTAAGCTTGTTTCAAGTCATAAACTCTTTAGACCTTGAACTGATGCTTACACTGAGCCTTCCTAACTAGTTTATGCTTATTCCTCTAGCCTTGGAATTCAGTTTGGATTACTCAGCTGTGGGTCCTTGAGTGTTTGAGATCATTATCAATAACAGTAATTAACTTCTGTGTAATGTTTCGCCTAAAAAAAAAAAAAAAGACATATTGCTTTAGGACTCTTTAAAATTAGATCACAGTGAAGCCTTCATTTAGCGTTTCTACTCAATATCCCCTGAACTCTGCTTCAAAGTGGCTGGTCTGGGACTGTTGGGACAGTCTTGTCCCATGGCCAGGGCAGGCAGGTGTCCTGCCGTGTGTCCTGGAGCTGGCAGGATGGCAGGATGCCAGTGCCAGGAACTGGAGAAGTTAGGAGCACACGTGAAACAATTTCTGTTATATTTGTCTGCAGTCACTAACCCTAATTGGCTACAGTCACCTATTTCTTCCACAAAGGACTATTTTAGCCAAAAGTGTCAAATGCAACGGTGGTTTTTTGTCATGTCATGAAGGATAATCATTATCTGTGATTGTTCTTCTGGTATAATTTTAAATTATATTCATTTGGTACTTAAACCTTTTTGTAATAGTGAAGACTGTGAATAATTTTAATGTTTTGATGTCTAGACCTAACATAGCACAGGACTATTACTCAACAATAACCATACAATACTTTAAAAGTACCTGAGCTAATTATAGGCCTAAATTTTCATGACCATCACTCTCTCTCCCCTAATTTACACAAATATCTTTGAAATTACTAAATTTTGGCTTCTATATTTCAAATAATAACTGTTTACTCTGGAAAACAATCCATACCCCCAACCAAAACGTACATAACACAAACACACATTTCAGATAAGTTTCTCTACAGGTTCCTTTCCTGTACACCAAAACCTGACAACCTAAACCCAAATGAAAATGAAAAAAAACCCCTCTTTCCACTTCTTATTTTGCAATTTAAATCACAGTTTTTCTTTCACTGTATTCAAATACTTTAAACTGATAGAGTAAGAAAGGATTAAGTTGATCTAAGATAAAATACAAAAGGATGTTGAAGACTTTCTTAGAAATGCCAGAAAATGTTTATTCATAGGTTTCTCAGAAATAGTATTTATAAGTCTGTGTATTATGCACACAAATATTTACAAAAATAGTTTTATATTTCTGAAATTTTAGCGTATGTTAAGATACAAGATGACTGGCATCTCTCAGTTACCAAAATATTTTTAAAAATGTTTTAGAATTAATTTGATTTGTTGCCCCCTTCCAATTTCCTCAAAATATTTTTGTCATGGTGGAACTACACATGAGGGTTAACGTTGATTGGTGTGAAGTTCAGAGGTGGTTCTATTTTATAATGATTATTTCAGAATGATCATGTCCTTTTGAGAGTTTAGTGCTTCAAGAACTCGTTCCTATTCTTAATAGTCTAACAAATATGTTTACCTATTAGTTTTACTCAGATTATTTCAGAACTTCAATACTAATAATTCACAAGCATAATGAAATATTTCTGCATCTGATTTTTCCTAGTATATTAAATCATATTTTATTTCAACTTTAAGAGCAGATTCATCAATGTGCTAAAGCAAGTAGAGCATGCCAGCCAGCTAAGCTGGATTTTATGGTTGTTTTGCCTCTCTCCAGGACTGCTAAACACTCAAAGCATGTTGATGATGCATAAGATCCTAAACTTGAAATATTTGTGACATCAGCTTGTTATAAAAGGACAAAAGGGAGAGCTCAATCTCCAGGTCACAATTTCTACAAGCTCTGTGGAAATGTATGATTACATTTTTCTTCATCATGCTCCTTCCCCAGCAGAAGGAATCGTGTGAAAGGGAGTCTTTCAGGAACAGTTCTCCAGATAGTGTGTGGTCAACTGATTTTTAAATTCCATTTGAATGGAGCTGAGTACTCCCCACATCAAATTTCTAGTGCCTCCCCCCGTTATACTTCTGATGTCTTTGCCCAGTCTCCCTAGACTCTTGATATATTACAAGCACCAGAAGTTTTGCATGCAAATTTTGTTGACTAATTAGCTCTGATGTCACAATAACCTACGAGTATTTGATTTTGCTGTTCTTAAGTAAAATTAACTAATAGTAAGAGATACTAAACTTAACTCTTCTTTTTCTGGAACAGAGGACTATATACAGGAATTCAATAGCTAATAAAAATAAATTTCAAGAATGCATAATATTTTCTTTTTGAGGTCATTAGCAGAAAAAAACCCCCTGACATATGCTAAACGGACCGACACTTTTCTTACAGGAGTAAAATTTTAATTAACTTTAACTCAAGATTAATTAACTACCTTGTAATTTCACAAAAAAATTAATTGTTCTCACAGGCTGCACAGTAATTTCAGAGATAATGCACTACATTCATCACTTAGAACAAAAGTCCTTGCAAGATGGCACTTGGTCAATACAACAAATGAGAGTCCCCCTGAGCCTTCTCCAGGCTGAACAGTCAGTCCCACATTCGGCCTTTCCTTATAGGAGAGATGCTTCGATCCCCTGACTTTCTTTGTGGCCCTTCCCTGGACTCTCTCTAGTATGTCCATCTCTCTCTTGTACTGGTGAGCCCAGCAATGGACACAGTGCTCCAGGTGTCACCTCTCCAGTGCCGAACAGAGGGCAAGTATCACCTGGCCTGTTTGCAAATAATGCAAAGCTTTGAGAAATTCAGTGTGGTTTTTCTGTTTTTCGGCAACATAAAATATTCTGCCTGGCCTCCAGCTGTCAGCCAGAGGACAGCAGATCTCCCTTGGGTTGTAAGTCATATCTGCCAGCCTTGTATGGTTGTCTTGGATGCCTGCATGGTAATGAATGCTATATTTAAGCAACTGAATCTTATCCCCGCTGCTTGGTTTCATGGTGTTTGTTTTTTGGGGTTTTTTGTTTGTTTGTTTTTTTCACATTATCCCTAGACTTTTTAACTTGTTTTAAAAAGATTTTAGAAAGATTTTACAACATTGCTTTCCCTTGACAGCTGTTACTTGTTTTCTTGTAATCCCTTGGGTTTACAAAAACCAAAGGATTGTGTATTTTGTTAAGTTATCCCAGAATTTTTTTTTCTTTCTAAAAGAATGTCACTATACTTACTATTTTTTGTACACTAGGACCTCATCTGTCTTCAAAATATCGAGTATTCTGAATAGCAGCCATCCAGAAAGTAATAATCTGATGCCATTGCAATAATGTAGCAACCCAAATATATCAGAAGTCAGTAATTGTCTGTAAATAAATTATCTCATCTTCTTTACTACATTTGTTTTCCCACACCACTGAACCCAGCATTGGCACTGTGTGGCTGTATGTGGCCCTAATTGCTGAACCTTTGGTCGCCTCTTTTCCTCCATAGGACATTATCTTTCTGTAGAATGAAAACCTCAGCTACACTCCCCCAGGCATCCTCAGTGATATTGAAATAACTGTAAAGTGTAACACAATTTTAGACACATACACCCAGTTATACTGAATCCCATTAGTAACACCTTCTTGCCTGCTTGTCATCCCACAATCACAGCAAATGCTAACTCATTATTAGGGTAGCAATATTTTTTTACTGTTTTGAGGCTGCAGACTACAAGCAGGTCGAATCCAAGTAATGACCTACCAGTAGAATTTTTGTCATTTATGCTTTAAATGTATTTTTAGTGAATAGACCTTTAAGAAATCAATGAAAGCTCTGAAATGGTCATTTTTCAAATGGCTAATCTCTTCTTCAGCTTTTCCATTGTATCAGATATCAGGATCATTTAAGGCTGAAGCACAAACTACTTTTCTCTCTCGGAAAATTTTTCATTTCTGTTTTTATCTCAAGTTTCAGCTTCTGCTACTGGATTTGGGCAGACCTTGGAATTTACATACCAAGTACTTTCCAAATGACTTTGAACTCCTTACAAAGACATGGAAAAGGAAATGCGGTTTAAGGATGATAATTATAAGCACCTATCTCTTGTACCCTTCACGTACATAAAGCTCCCATTGATTTCAATATGGGCTTATTTTCACCATCAGTGTGAAAAGTGTGAATAATTTTATTCACAGGCTTTATGGAATATGAATTGTAGATTTAGTCCTGATATATCACCTTTAGAATAACAAAAGCAACAAAAAAAGTGTAATATGCCAAAAAGCAGTACAACTCTTCTATTACAAACTTTGTACCAGCTTCCATGGCAAGAAATAACCCCAGTTCTCAGCAGTTCCTATTCCTACCACTGCTGCTTTGCAAATGAAACTTTAAAGATAAAACTATGCTTGAAATAATTGCATGTTTACTTTTGCATAAGAAAAAAGAAGACAGAGAGATATTTGTTACCTAGAGAAAAAACCAGTCACAAGGGTCAGTTTTTTTGATTTTATTTTTAAATATAAAGTATTTTCAAGAGTCAGAACAGTCTTTAAATATTTAAAGTAACCCCCTGAAAACTGAGTCACCTCTACATTTTTAACTGCATGTGCTGTCTTCTTGTTATGGTTTTTGATGTGGTTCTTGGAATCTGTCATTCTCTAGTGCAGAAGTGTGTAGTATAACTGGTAACCCTTGCACTAAAATGAGCAGGGGGTGAAGGAATTTTGCGATGTTCTTTTGGTGCCCTGGTGGAATCCTTGAACAGAATTTAGCTCTCTTAGAGTACAGATAGAGTGATTTGTCTTAATGAGTTGTAGAAAAGCAATAATAGAAGATCTCGTTGTAAAGATTTTTTAAAAAAATAATCCTTGAGTTACCAGACTCCATGAAAGGTATTGGGTATTAAATTTTAAATAATCCTCAGAAAAGAGAGCTTGAAAATGGCAGTATAAATAGGTGGAGTGTATTTATAACTTCAGTTCACATATTTCATCTGTCTTGTTCTCCTTAATCAGAGTAAAATGTTTCAAAAACTAATCAATTTATGAAGTCACTCCAGGAGTACACACTTGTACATTTCCTACTTTTTACCATTTTTAAGGAGGGATTTATTTAAAGGAATGACTGACAAGGTTAATGATGTAAATGGAATATTTCAAGAAGGGTATTTGATTGGACTTTTTCATATTTCCACCATCAATTATAATATTTTAACTGATTCCTGCAAGGTTTTCTACTATAACTTAATCTAGTTTTCAGGAAGCATTTTAAAAATTAGGAGACCATTCAATAGATTTGATGCTTAAATGTTTCAAAAAGCAAATTTTTCTTTTGGGACAGTTTATAAACTGAATTTCTGGATAGAAATTAGAATTTTTCTTCAATGCATCTATTATCAATTCATCAGTCAAGTTTTGATGACCTTCTGTTACACAGCCAAAGCTGCTGATGTACAGCTTGGAATTTGTTATATGTGTTTGTGTAACTCTAAAACCAAATTCAAAACTTCTTTTGTCCCTTAAAAAAATAGGAAAACCAAAACCATATGGGCTTTCCTAAATGAAGACATATAATGTACTGTTATTTTATACTAATATCTGTTCTAATGACAAATTTCATTATAGAAGGAAGTGAATTTTAGAGAAATTAATCTTACTAATAAACTCTTGCCAATTGGTTGCAGTCCTTGTTCACCTCTCAGAAGAGTCACAGAAGAACAACCAGTGTACCTGAGAAAATTTTGTAATCTTTCCAAATTCTGTGCTGGTGGACTGCCACGCATTGCTCAATCTACAGGGTGAGCCAGGGGCACACCCAGTGGGTACAGACTCTGTGATGCTCCTGGGCATGAAAAGACTGACAAGCAATGCTGCTTTAGGTTCAAGAAAAATAGCGCAAAATTCCGGGAGTCTCTGGGCAGCTTGGAAGATGTGCAGCTCCTGGGGTGCTCTTCAGGCACCAGTGCAGCATCAAGCCAGCTGCATGTCTGAACTCCCAGCTTCTGGAGACCCCCACTACTGTCTCCAGCAGCCACCTCCTGACTTTGCAAAAGACTGATGAGGGCACAGCACAGTTAAGACAAAGAGTGTTCATGTACCTCTTTGTCCCAAAAGGTTTGTGTGGATGGGTTATCCTTTCCATGTGCCAAAAGGTGGTGTTAGTCCTCCCCCAAGACCTGCAGTCATCGTGGCAAGAACTCTCAGACACTTTTTGTCTCAAAGGAAAAACAAGTCCCAGGTTATGGACATTTCTCCATTGCTGGTGTCTCTCTGCCATATATGTAACAGCCTCGTGTCTATGACCACTCCTCTGCAGTCCATGGTGGTCAATAATGTCCACAGGTGATGTTGGGGGGGGGGGGGGACAGTCAGCAAGTACCACTGTGTTGTTTGGAAATCTGCAGGTACTGAGTAAGTTACTGACGAAAATGGGTGCTTTGGCTCAGACCTTACACAAGCCATGATGGAATGACAAGAAGAGTGGTGCAATAAGACCACTTGCTCGAGCTGAAGAAAAGCGCAGTGTGCTTCCTGAAGATCTCCACTGCGATGCCTGCGGGTGGGGAAGGCATTGTCATTGGGATAGCCTCAGCAAGCCCTGAAGCGCAACAGTAAGAGTGGTGTGGGTGCATGGCTAAACTACTCTAAGGTCTCTTCTGCAAGCCTCATACAACAAAAATTTGAAGAGTCTCAGCACCAGGTGTTTTGATCTGTGCCAGATTTCATGTCAATGTGCACATAATTCTTGTTGGCAAAATCAGATTTCTCTGCCAATGGTAACAAGATTGTAATACCCTCAATACAAGAAATTTAGGCTGGATTAGAGGTGAGTAAATCTGGTAATCTATAGAACCTAAGAATAGATAATAAGTGCTTTATATATGTTATGTATGTATGTATGTGCATATAGAATAGGTAACTGTCAGCACCCTTTTAAAGGGGAATAACACTCTATGCAGTTATTCACACTGACTTCCTAGTTAGAAATATACTTTCAGGCAGTGTATCTTTCAAGGTGAAAAGTAAGTATAATAGCAAACTTATCTCATTATTAGATTTTCCATAGATATTTTGGTCCTGTGCACTGTAAAAAACCCCAAAAAACAAGATGAAACTTCTTTGAAGAACCTCAAAAGGACCAACACTGTTACAGAAAAAAAGAAATTCAACAGATAAAAGTGAAACATTGCAATGCCTTGTTTCCACAGAGCTAGAACAAGCAAATATTGAATCAGAGACTGAGCCAATTAAAGGCACAAAGTCCTTGCACTGTAGAAGTGAAGAGCTGCAAACTGGGGAGCTAAAATAAGAGATGTCAAACCAATATTTATATGTATAAACAAACATATGCACCAGTCTGAATAGGTAAATAATTTACCTGGAAATTGCAGAGACAAGACATATTCATGACAATGTCCTTGTCTGTTGGTATTGCAAATGTGAAAATGTATATATATTTATTTAAATGTCTTTCCTTTACACAAAGAAGGGGAAAGGAGGAAGACTGACTTTCATCTGATCCAAAGTTCCATGAATTTTGTTTGTAAACTCAGTGATTTTGGACAGGGCCCCCACCATACAGTTTTATCAACTTATCTCTCCATGTTTAAATAATTGATTGAAGCCTGATTCTAGTTTATGATGAGCTCACAAATATGTTAATGTTATGTATCCCGTGCATTTCAAACCATTGAAATAACTATTCATGCAATTTTGTCTAGGACATATGTAAAAAATCTATTTTATCCTAGAAATTTCAGCATAAGTAATCTGATAAGTAACTAAATCTTTCAGGAAAGTTTTGTTTATTCATTAGCCTTGTAAAGAGTTTAGTTGTTTGCACATAAATATGTTTTGATTTTGTTATTCATGATTATGAACACTGATCCTCATTAAGATCATACCTCTAGACTGTTCACACTAATTCAGCAAATGTTCCCACTGGCAGATAAATGAAAACAGTTTAATAAGTCACCACTTGCTACAAAGATCCTAACTTTTTTTTGATTCTGGCCATCAACAGTCATCTGGAAATTTTGTTGTGCTTGTCTGTTTATTCACGTGGCCATAATCATAATGTCTTAGCATAAATATAAGTTTTGAAAATGAAAAGGAAAGGAAAGATTTGTTTATGTTAAATTAGGAAGACATTGAAAGGCACTTAAGTGCAATAATAGTCAGAGGAAAGCAGTTAAGAGGTAGATATGACTGACTAATTTTCAAGGTTTTCCTCATCTAAATAGAGAGACAAAAATGAAAGGTAAGTGATTCCCCAGAAGAACACACTGCACTAACAGAGCAAATGAAAGACATGCACAAAGCGGTTTATAGAGACGTTGCATCTTTAGACTTAGTAATTAATATTCTTATTTTTTTCAATAATAATATTGTTATTAATATGGATAATGAATAATAATAGATAATCAGTAGCAGGTGAGAACAGCAGATGATCTGGGAGGTGGCTTTAGAAGTTCCATTCATGAGCAAGCAGATGTTGGGCCCTGACAGATGCACTGAGCTTCAGCTGCAGGCAGGGAAGGGAATTCACAGCTACAGCATCCAGATGGACACCAGAATTAGAATTCTGTTCTGTGAGCCAGCTGTATGGTTTAATGGAAAAAAGGCTAGAAACTAATGTAAAGACCTGTAAAGGAATTGAGATGGTATCTCAGATCCCCTGTAAGGTAGATTCTGACCACAGCTAACCCCAGAGTCTTCTGTTTATTGCAAAGCAAGTTACAGTTTGGAGGCTGTGAAGACTCAAGGATTTGAGGAAAGGTAGGTGAAATTGTCTGCTTATCAGAGTTTGGCAACTAGTGAAGAAAGAGGTCCTATGCAACACAAGTAAGGGTGACAGGCTTTTCTGGTTTAGGTTTTTGTCACATGATCTTTGCTTTCTAAAGGACTTTTAAGAGTGTTCGTGCTGTCTGTGAATTTGGTTTGGAACCATTGCAAAATCATTTTTACTGTTCAGTACAATGAAAACATGATGAAACAAAGTATTTTTTGACCAAGTTTTGTATTGAAAGATGCTGTTAGAAGATGTGATGCACAGCTCTCTGTGCAAAATCTGGCAGGGCAAAACTTCAGGTAACTGAAAACCTCTATGTTTGTGCAGTCATAGTCAAAGAAAGATAAAAACAAACATCACATTTTCTTCTATAAGAGAAAAAAATTCCAAGACTCTTGATATCTGGACACATGGAGCAGTAGTGTGGGCAAAAACAAAGTTTAATTTGAGTAGGATTATTTTAAGGCAGAATTCTGGAATATAATGGAATGGCTTAAACATAATTTCTGCACATATAAATCATAAATAAAAATTACAAAGATTCCTTCTAAAAAATACCTCTTCTATGCCTAGATAGAACAGTCACGTTCAAAAGCAAATGACTGAAAAAAATTGGATGTAATAACAAATGTGACTGCTAGTGATACTTATGATGTAGTTAATAACATACCTGAAAATAGTAAATAATGTCTGCACACTCAGAAATGAAATTATCTTGAAAGCTTCACTGCCTTGGTTATCTTACAGTAAGTCATGGAAAATACTGGAATTATGGCAGTAGTTATTAATTTATAGGGATATCTTTTGTTTCAGTACATGAAATGAATGGATATCAATATTCTTCTCTTAGTGCACTTCACTTGTAAAGCATGTTATATCACAAGCTTTTACCTCATATAAGACTACACCCAAGCTTTTTTTTTCTATACTTCTACACAGCAAGTTCTCCACGTATTTTATTTATTTATATCTTCCCTTAAATACTCCTTGCTTCAGTATCTTTCATTTAAAAACAAAATAAAAATGTACTGGCCCATGTCTGGGAGATCCTTGGGTCTAATAAAGTTTATTAGCTTTTCCCTGATGAATTTTGTAGGCTCCACTTCTTCCACTGAGATGGGCTTACATGGATCAATTAAGTGCAGTCATTCCCTAAGTGGAAAATCAAATTAAATACCAGCCTGGAAAATAGAATGGTTAAACTGTGGCACTGTGGTGTGAGACTGGAACGAGTCTGTGAGGAGGGCAGTCATCCTTGGAAGATGCTGCTTTCCAGTTTTGCTTTTCTTTCTTGTCTACTTAATCTGAGGCCAAAAATACTGACAGCTCTTGATGCTTCGACATTGCGTTGCTGCTGTGGATAGAGCTGACTCGATAATACTGAGGGCAAAGCCTAATTACAACTTACCTCCTTCCACAGAGAAGTACTTGGAGCATTTTGTTGAAACCTGCTGGGAAGAGCAGTCTCTCTTGGCAGTGACCCAGGAAATCACTTAGTGCAAAAGAAATTCTCATTTTGTTTTCCTGTCCTCTGTGAACAATGGGCTGGACCCAACAGTGGGACTTCTGACTTAACATGCTGGTTTACACATGGAGTCCTGAAAACATTTTCTGTGCATTTAGGGAAACAAGCCACTCAGTAAAACTCTCAATTTGTATACTCACAGAGAAATCAACTGAATATAATCCTATCTTACGTATTTAATTTTTTTATTTATTATTATTTTTAATTGATTCAGAGACTTTTTCTCAGTTAAGTAAGTAGCTGTTAAATATTTGGGAAATGTTCTGATATTTTACCACATCATATTTAAAAGTCCATGTGAATAAATGCTTAAAGAAGAGAGAGAAATAAGCAAACTATACCAAGCCTTGTGCATTGGAAAACATTGCAAATCTTCCAAAAAATTCATAAAATTTTTTTGACTCCTACAATCCTCCTGGATCTTCTTAGTCTCTGTTTTGTATATAAATTAAGTTTGGAGCTGTAAGTGTGGGTAAGGCCTTAGGGCTTGTTGGACTCCAGCTGAGATGCCTAAGGCTCTGTGTCAAGGCACAGAGATTCTGAGATATTATGCACTGATTAGAAAGTAAAGTTTTAATATGAGGCTTGGAGTTCAACAGTTCTTTCATTTAGTTTGACATCCTCCTTGTTTACCTTTCACATACCGTACCACAGCTTTTGCTGAAGTTTCTCTCTTTACTCAGTAAAAATAAATCTAGGAGAGGAAAAATAAAAGCCTCATATTGTTCATAAATGCCAGGTTTGCAATAAATGATGACGCAATTAATGCTATTTGGATGATAGAGCTTCAGAAATCAGTGGGTATCACTGGAGAAATCACCATGCATTCACAAAAGGAAAATCTAATGTTCTCTCTAGATTTCTCCGCATTACCCATTTTTAGGGCATAAAATGAATAGTGCTTCTCTATTAGAAGAAATGAGTGAGTTCTCATTCAAAAAAGGAATCCACCAGCAATGTGGAAATTGGGAACTGTTTGTTTGCCCATCTGGTTTTTACACCTTTTTAATACTCAGGTATATACGACATATAAACGAGTCTGTTTTAGCTTACATATTGTCCAGAATATTGAGCTTTTATCACAAGTTTGCTCATAGTTTGGAGTTATTTATAGTTTGGAAACAGCTTCTGAAAAGCTGCTGTTCAAAAAAAAAAAGAGATGCAGAGACACTGAAGTGCAGCTCCTCCTGAAGTTTCCATATTGTCACCAGTGATCTGTGGTGTCTGGCACTGTGGCCTCGACTGCAGGTTAAATGAAGGAGTTGAGTTATTGGCCATAAATATGTCAGTGATTCGGGATGTCTGATTTTCTGGGCTAAGCATAAAGCCATTGTAGACTGGCACTTGTTTCCTAAAGCTTTTCAGAGGAAAATACTGGAGAAAATAGGTACCTAGAGTCTTTAGAGGCCTGGTCCAAAAATGTGAGGCTCTCAATTAATTTTAAAAATACCCAAATCAACCTCATGCCATAGTGTTATTTAAGTAATAATTTCATATCAAATTATCCTGTAGAGGTTATATTCTACATGCTGGAAGCAGAAATGTTCTCTGTTGCTGAAGAATATTTTCACTTAGCAGTGAATGGTTACTCAAAATTAAGAAGACAAGATGACTGAATAATGCATAAGATCTGTGACACAAACAAGAATATAATTTGTTTTTTCCAGGACCCTGGTCTGATGCTTTATCCATAAGAGTATCTCTTCTTGTCAAGATTATTTCTCTAAAAATGGAACAGTAGAACTAGAGAAGATAGAAGGGAAATCAACAGAGTTATGGAATCATTTCTGTATGAAGAAAAATTTTATAGACAAGGACTCTTCAGACTGAGAGAGCATTGAAGGGGGGAATATGACAGAAGACTGTAAAATCAAGACAGCAATGAAGAAAATGAAGGATATTTCTCATAAAAAAGGAGGGAATGATTGTTAAGTGGAACAAAAGAGATGCTTATTCACATAATGTGTAGATAAGGAGTGAATCACATTTCCATAGGATATTGTGGCATTAGACTGGTTCTAAAACTATCACAAACACTGATGAAATAAAAAGCAAGCAAGGGTTATGAAATATAACTATTTTAAGCACAAATACATTATTAAGATTACATACTGATATTTAATATTTGATCTATCTCAGAAGAATTCATAAAGCTTAGAAAACTGGAAGCTGCCAGAGAATCCAGCGGAATTTGACTACTCTGTCCTTCAAAGCTTCTCCAGACATCTTTTGCTGGCCACCCTCAAGACATGTGGTACTGGACAGAACTTTGGAACTCACTTTTAATAAGAATGATTATCTAGGGTGCTGCTGACCCATTAAACAAGTAACTAGAATGAGAAAATTAAATGTTTATATCTAAATGTCTGAAACTAAATATTGCACATAAAGCAATTATTATATTAATAATCTTACTCTGTAAGATATGACAAGGATATAAATGATGAGTATATAAGGCTACTAGAGTGCACCCAGTGGAAGGCCACAGAGATGGTGAAGATTCTGGAAAGGAAGCCATATGAGGAGCAGCTGAGGGCGCTTGGTCTGTTCAGCCTGGAGAAGAGGAGATTGAGGGGAGACCTCACTGTAGTTACAATTTCCTTGGGAGGGGAAAAGGAGGGGGCAGGCACTATAGCTTTGCAGAGGCTGCTGAGCTCTGCATCTCAGGAAGTCTTCCATCATCCCCACATCACCATTGGCGAATCAGAACTCAAATCAGTCCAACAGTTTAATTACCTAGGCAGCCTCATCTCCTCGGACGGTAAGATTGACGGGGAGATAGACAACAGGTTAGCAAAGGCATATAGTGCTTTCAGAAAGCTTCATAAAAGAGTTTGGCGAAATAAACACCTGAAGAAAAGTAGAAAGATCAGTGTTTACAGAGCCATAGTGCTGTCTACTCTCTTATATGGATCTGAATCATGGGTCATCTACTGCCACCACCTGCGTCTCCTAGAGCGCTTCCATCAACGCTGCCTCCGCACAATCCTAAACATCCACTGGTCAGATTATGTGACCAATACATCTGTTCTTGAACAGGCAGCAGTCACAAGTATTGAGGCCATGTTACTGAGAACACAGCTGCATTGGGCAGGGCACGTCTCCAGGATGAAGGACCACCGCCTCCCTAAGATCCTGCTTTACGGTGAACTTGCCACTGGCTGCCGCAAGAGAGGAGCCCCAAAGAGAAGATACAAGGACTCCCTGAAACAACATCTCAGCCTTGGCCATATTGATCAACATAACTGGTCTACTCTGGCCTCCAATCGGGAGGCCTGGAGACACACTATCTTCAATGCTGCTGATGCTTTTGAGAAAGCACACAGGATCACCCTTGAGGAGAAAAGACAACGCAGAAAGAACCGTGTCTTGCAGAATATACCATCTAAGGAGTCTTTCTGCTGTGCCTTTTGCAACCGGATGTGCCTGTCTTGTACTGGCTTTTTAAGCCACCAACACGCTGGTAAATGTGAGTAGAGCCCTCCCCAAATCTTTGTTCGCAAAGCCTAGCCATGACATGACATGACAGAGTTTGTGAAGTATAAATTTCTTGCTATTAAATAAATTTCACTATTAGGGAACTTTTCTTGCAGACCAAGTCATACATCCCAATTTGGAGAAGAGGCAAACAGACTAAAGTGAGCACCAGTATGGTAAACTTAAGACACTGGGGTTTCCAGCACGCCATCCCCAATTCCCTCTTTCTGTGCCAATTGTACAAGGCTCCAAGAGATGAGCACGAAGGACAACCTTCATCTGCAGTACAGAAATATAGTCACCAGAAGAAAGGCACAGCTATATTGCCATTCAATGATTTTGTAAATCTATATCAAAATAACCTAGCTACTATATCCAGTCAACATTAAAGCAAGGAATTCTCATGTTTGCTCCAGAAAGAGACTGAAGTTCATATGGGACAAACGTTGCATAGTTTTCACTTCTTGTCTCCTTTACACTTTTTGGTCACCTCATCTGTCAAATCCAACACATTTCTGATAACTGCTTAAACCTTTCTGAAATTTGCCCAGGTTGAAGTCATTACTGCATTTAGTGCTATATATAATTTATTCAGTTTTTCTTAAGATGTCACTGAAATAAAATTATGCAATCTTAACTGAAAACTGATGCATCTAAGCAGCATTTCATGAAGTAGGTTGTGTCCCTACCTGTGTATGGGATACCAGTTCAGGAATTACTTTGCAGTTACTATGCAGTAACAGCAAAAGAAAGAAAGTAAAAGTTGAACTGCCATCAAACCCATTAAAAAGCAGGTAAGACTGTTTATATATTAAAAATAATTTACTTTCCCAAAATAAGGTACAATTAGAAGCAGTTCACACTATTTTAAACACAGAGCTGGAAAGTGTTTGAAGAAAAACTATTAAGTCTGAATCAGATTGCACTGAAACAATATGCTGAACTGCTTTAAAATTCTCCCTTGGAGCAATACTGCTTTAAACCATGAATTTTTATTCAGTATGTGCACTCAGTACATGCCTATTTAGTCACTGCAGCTATCATTCCAGGCTTATGTATTGATATGCCATAGATATTTGAAAACCCTTTGTGTGGATTGTTACTCAAATCTTTGTTTTCTAAAAGTTATTTAAATTTTCATTATTTTTAAGAAAAATATCCATAGAATTATATCAGCTGTTCTGCCAGGAACTAATTTTTTAATTGTTCCTTCCAAATATAGTTTAAGGGAGAAAGCTCTGGTGTTTTGTGACATTATGTTTTTTGTTTTACTTCTGACAACTTTGTTGGAACTATAAGGCTTTGTTCTTTAGAATACTTAAAGCTTGCAGTCTGGTAGGTTTTGCTTAGCTCAAAATACCTATCCTTTTTTGAAGCAGGTTTTCAGGGAATAAAGCTACAGAAATGATGAACAAGATGTTTCTTATTAGTGGTCCTAAAACAAATAGGAAAACATTCTCTAAAAGCCTGACTGTACATATGAAATAAACCTGGCCATAGATAAGAATGGGTTTGAGCTGTAATATCGATATCTGTTGTATGAATCTAGGTAGTCCTGTATCCTGTCTTGGAGAATGATCAAATAGGCTGCCTGGGGACCAAAGCAGGCACACAGTGATATGTCTCAGAACGGTCTCCCAGTCTCCACCATTTTGCTGCTCAGGGACTGTCTGACCCAGGGATGTCTGTAAGTAAGTGTACAATTAATAATTCATTGTGCTCTTCCACTTTTCGTGAACTTGTTCTCTTCTCCCTTGGCATTGTGTAGCTTTTTAGCATCCACCACATTGTCCCTTCCCTCACCACTCACTCTTTTCAAAGGTATGTCTGTTGGTCTTAACTCTCAGTACAAAACAAATATGAACATATATACCAAATACCTTAAATATTATTGACTGTAACTTTTGTGTTGAAGAACACAGGACATTTCAGGACAATAGTCTTAATCATTGCTCTCAAAGTTCGCTTTCCATCATCACTTTTCATATATATCCTCTGAATTATTAATCTACTAAGCAGTGCTTATTTTTATATGGTTTGGTTTCAAGAAAAAAAACTTGGGTGAGGGAACTGCATGGAAAAAGTTTGTACTTGGTGATGTTAAATGCCTCGATAGCTCTTAGAAAGTTAAAAAGTAAGAAAATAACAAATCAAGAAGAAACCAATCAACCTCCTTTCTCCAAATATGTTTCTCTCCTCCCTCTGGGAAGTTGTGTGGTTTCAGCAAGAGAACCAAGACGAGCATCTGAAATGAAGTGCAATATATCACTTTCAGGTCTGGTTTGAGAGGTTGTCAAGACCCATCACTGAAATATCGTTCAGCTCATCAGAACATTTATTTGACAGAAACAGGACTTTTTGTACAAAGCTTTTAGAGCTTAAATATTGCCAGCAGCTAAATGCTTTTATCTGAGGTTTAAAAGGAAGAGCAGGAGAAAGCTGAGAGAAAAAGTCTTGGATAAAGCAGCCTCATTATCTTGTAGGTTTAATTTAAAGGTTGTACCTCCAATACTGTTTGCAATATTCTAGGACTATTAAATGCATGTTTGCTGAGAAAATTTGGTAATAATTCTTCTATGTGTTTTTTTCCTGTGTAAAGGATTTTACAGACACCAGGATTGGATTTTACTTGTTGGTTTATTACTGATGTTTCTTATGGTCGTAAGGTGACCAAAATCTAGCTTACACTTAAAAAAAAAAGAAAAAAAAAGAAAAAAAGAAAAAAGGTAGGATTTTGACAAAGTAGATTATAATGCACATTGAATTCTAGGTAATATTGAATACCTATATCCTCCCCACACAAGCATTATTATGTCTAAAAGTATTAAAATTCTAGTCTTTATATTGTGGAAAAATATATCATAATAAATAGTTACACACTGGCATTTTGAATGGCAACCCATATCTGAGTTCCAAGCAAGTTTCATTTAAAAAATGTTTTTTAAGCCACAGCGACAGCAAGTGTCTTTTTTTTCTCATACATTCCAAAAACGAAGCTTAGCAAGTTGGGGTTTTAGATAGATGAGAAGGGAGAATATTTCACTTCTACCCACAAGATTCGTACCTCAGCATTGCAGATCTCCAAGATTTTTTATAAATCTAAGTATGTATATGTATGAGAATACAAAGCTGAAGAAAATGAAAGATAGCAGGAAAGATGTACCTAGTTTTTCACCCCTGATTAGCTTCTTTTCTAGAATACAGGATGGAAAAAACCCTTCCTTTGGGGCTTAGGAAACAAATGATTATCTAACTTTTGATAAACAAAAGAGAGGTTTTAAACCTCAAATTTTCAAGGTTTTGCTGCATCTCTCCTGACAGATTTCTGCAGTTCTTCCAGTGTCTAATTTCAAATTTACAAAATAACTATGCAAAAATAAATTGTCATTTTATTTCCTCCTTATGCTGATGCAAAAATTTGTGATTTAAAAGAGATAAGTACTTCGGTCTGGCAAAATTAAGATTTCCATAATTGCATCCTTACTTAGACTTTCTCGATCAATCTCCGTATTTTCGTAGTATAAAAGAGGAGTGTTATTTTCACAAAACCTAATTTTGCTCCAGTACCAATGCGTGTTAATACTGCTGCTTGGGGAGTAGTTTTATCTGCCATCATTCCGGGTAACACCTGCTTTTTTTTTTCAGGTTCTAGGAGAGAATCTGTTTTTTTTCAGGTTCTAGGAGAGAATCTGTTGTGGAGCTCACATCATCAAAGCATTTTTAAAGGAGACTGGAGTAGTAGTGTAATAATTAAGTTTGTGTGACAAGAGTAAGACACAGGATGTAAAGGCTGAGGATCCTCCAGCATGGGACCTGGAGGACATCCTCACACATTTCTGTGTGGCACGAGGAGTGTGTATCCTGACAAAAGCAAGGAAATGAAGGGACTTCACTTCTAAAACTGCTATTGTGTAAAATCTTTTTTTCCTGCACTTCAAAACCATTTTCACTCTTTAACTATTTCTTAATTGATTTTTTTGAAAAGTGCAATTAACTTCAGAAAACAATAGAAAATAAAGCTGTTGGAAATTTCTGAGTTGATTAACAATAGGAGAACATATTGGCTTTCTAATATTTACAGATATTCCTCCCTTTTTATGAGAGAGAAAAATATCACCAAAGACATCAGTCAGGATTAGAAAAAATGTTGAGAAAGTTTGAAATGAAGTTTATTCAAAGTGGCTAGGAGGAAAATGCTCCTTTATGGTAAAACATAGCTTCTGTAAAATAATTTTAGCAGGAGATACAATCAAATTCCTTGCAGGGCGTTTTCTACTTGGGGGGAAACGGTGAAAAGTGTGCAGTAGATAAGAGTTCTTCAGTGTCAGGACCCAGACCAGAGGTCTTACAGCCTTAACATGTAGAATCATAACATTCTACAGAAAAAATGACTTCCCCCTGCTCTTTTTTGTCTAATCCAAAATAGATGACACTCACAAAGCAGCGTGCTGTGCCCTAAACTTTGTGTTCTCACCACCTACCCAGGTAGGCATATTTTATTTTCAGTTCCCTTCATTTTACTTCTTAAGGATTCACTCAGGAGACACTGTTAATGTTGACGAAGAGCCTGGTGTCACTGAGCTCATGCTGATAAAGACAGAAGAGAGACAGGCTGTTCTGAAGCTTGTTTGAAGATTAAATACATCTTACATCTAGACTGGAAGGTTTTGACTTTGAAACCATGAGAAGGTGCAGTGACTCAATGTGAATCAGAGATGAGGCAGTCATAGCTGCCTTCCAGCATTAATGAGCATTAATCTGGGATGTGTTATACAAACATTTGCCTATTTCTAATGCAAATTAGGTTCTCCAAGCAATTACAGTTATAAAAATAATATTTGGAGCAAGAGGGTCTTAGAGTTATTCACATTATATGGACATCATGTCATCTTTTACCTGTCAAATTCCAGCCGGTATTCAAAGTAAAGAATTGATTTAATTTGTTTGAAAAGTTAAAAATGTAAGAAGTAGAGATTGCAGTAAAATATCCAGTGAAAGTCAGCACTGGTGTAGTGCTGTGTTTTCATCATCTACCTTATTAAATTCACAATACCTTTTGTCTCTATCTATGAACCAAAAACTGGAAATAAAGACTCCCAATTTTTGTTGGTATGAGCTAGAAAAAATAATCTTATTTGTATTGCTGGCTACAGAGGATTCACTGTTGAATCTTAAGTGAATATCAAGCTTTGAGGGCAGGGTATCAGCTCAAACACAAGCAACAAAAATATAATTCTCCTTTATTGACAACTAACATATATGTAGTACTATGTGATATCAGAGTGATAATTCTGCACAGCAGATGCTGAAGTAAGATGCCAGCCTAGCCAGCCATTTTCATTGTGCATTCGCTCTAAAGACCACCCACTCCATGCTATCAGATGCACACAGGTTTCATGGATTGATATGCAATTGCTTGCTATTTCAAAGAATAAGCAATTTGAGAAGTTCCTGCTGTTCCTAATTACCTCTCAAGATTCAGGTTTCCTCTAACAAGAGATTTGTGTCAACCCTTTTTTGTGTTGCTCAGCATTCTTCAGAGCAAATTAAGCCCTACATACAACCTTGTTTTGTTGCTGATTTTGTTGTGCTCTTCACAAGCCTCTATGACAGTCCTTCATTTTGCCGAATTGTGGGGTTGTTGCTTGTTTGCTTTGCACAAAAATGGTTTCTTAAAAGTATAAGGTGTTTGTGTATGTCATACTTCTCCTTTACTTGTGTCTGATTAATTGTGACAATATTAGAAGTAGTCATTAAGTTTCTGTGTTTACAACTGTTTGTTGTCTTCAGATTACAATCTCACCTCCTTCCTTGCAGCCATGACAGAAGTTGGTTTTTGGATCCCATTCAGCTCTGCGGTGTCAGCCAGGCATCCCAGGCTTTCTCTGCACAAGGGAACATCTCCTTGGCCAGCCTGAGCACTTGTGGAACAACCTTACAGAATTCTAAGCAGGTCCCAAGGTCTGTATAAATACACATATTTATTAGGTTTCTATTCTTGGAATGACCCAGAAAGGCATTTATTCATTCAGGGTAAATCCTTTGCAGTTAATACAAATAAAGTATTGTGGTTTCCTTTGGTTTGGTTTGGTTTGTTTTCTCCAAGGGAAAGTTGCTATACTTTACTTCAGGGTGGGTACCTCAGCTGGTAAAAGGACAAAGGTAAACATGACGAGTAAATGATAAAGGGTTACTTCCAAAAGTAGGGTAGTTATTTGTAAGCATTTTATTATAAAATTGTGCAGTGTAATTTCAAAGTATTATTTTTTCAT
Source organism: Neopelma chrysocephalum (assembly GCF_003984885.1). Lineage (NCBI taxonomy): Eukaryota > Metazoa > Chordata > Aves > Passeriformes > Pipridae > Neopelma > Neopelma chrysocephalum. The sequence goes on from NW_020897749.1 coordinate 3,660,673, forward strand.
ACCTGAAATTTGAATTGCACTGCTTCACGATTTTTTCAACCTTAATCATTAATTAAATGAAAGAATGATAAGCTCTATGAGTCTTTTTTTGTCTACTTACTGCTATTGGAATATTTTGGTCTTTTAAAGGACTTTTAATCAAATGTCTTATGTTTAGAGTTTCTATTTCACACCTTTATCTGAACATTTAATTTTTTTCAAGCACAAACTTATTTGCAAAGCTGTTTTTCTGCAGGAGTTAAAAAAAAGGGGGAATGGGGAAAAAAATCTTGAGTTCTATGTCAAAACACCATTTTTTATGATTTATTGCTTCTCAGTACTTTACTTTTTCTATGGAGTTCCTGCAGGGGTTTGCCATATTCACTTCTGCAAGGAACAGCATGCTTTAATTTTACTTCCTTGATTTCCCTGTAGGTCCCCTCAAACTCTGGAGATCCCTTTTTGCAGGGATAATCAGTTTTCAGTGGCATCTACTGTGCTCATGAATGCAGTACTCCTAATGAAGATATTGAGCCTCTTGAATAAGGATATGGCAACATAAGCATAAAATGCATTGGGGGCCTTTAGTACAAGATCATGGATTATCAGCATAGAGCACAGACCAACCATTAAAGGGAAAATGATGTAGAGAGCAGGCAGGTAACTGAGAAACTCAGATGAAGCCTTACAAGATACAACATACTCTGTCCCGTGTGTTCTGAAGGACTTAATAATTGAATTATTAGAAAGAGTAAGGTACATAATGCAGCAGAGAGCAGATGTAACTCTTGACTGTGTCCTGAGTTTTACCACTGTGCCTGCTATACCTAAATCAACTATACCACACTAGTCTAACAGACTGCAAGATGTAATGTTTGAAAGATGTCAGATAATAAACAGAAATGTGGAAAAGCTGGCATAATTAGGAATAACTACTAACTTAGTTTGCATCAGGAGTTACATATGGAACAACATACACTTGATAGGGTGTTGAACTTTGAAAAAGAATGAGTGCTTCCATAGGGAAAGAGAGGATCTTTATCTCCAGTAAAAAAATTGCTTGTAGATACTACCATTGCAAATATACACAAAGCCATGATGATGATCATAAATATTCAAATCCTTTTGTGAGAACCCTTTCCCTCAGATATGAGGGAGGGCTTCTTGTACGATTTATAGTATTTGTAATAAGAATCTCAAAATGAGAAGCCTGACTTGGAGAACACTTGTCTTAATTTTACGTGTCTAGAAATTTAACCAAGTGAAAATGAAAAAGTTTATTGTTTTTCATAATCTTGCTTATTCTGTTACATGTTACAGCAGAGAAATATATCTTGTGATTCAGATTTTCAGAAACAAGCCCTTACTTGCAGTTAGGCTCCTGTACAAGTTTTCAAAATGTTGAACTCCTGCTAATTTCCATCCACCTCAGAGACATGGGTAAAATTGTTTTTATTTTGTTGTAAATTTGCTCAATTTCAGTACAGAACAATGCAACTTGGCAAAAATGAATAGGTGATACATGATGGATTGGAGAAGCAGGTATAACTGAGACCCGTCTGGAATATAAAATTTGGCCCCCAACCATCTGTCCTTTGCTTACACTTGATTTCTAATACTGTATTTAAATGAAAGATATTGAATCAGTTGAATTGAAACTCAACAGATAAGTAGAGAATGCAAAAGTGTACCTTGTGATGAGGTAGAATCGGATTTGTTTTTTAAGTTCCTTAAGATAATAGAAATTACATAAAAGTAACTTTTTAAAAATAAAAACAACTTCCTTTTACAAATTTTTTGTTTGGTTGGTTTGGTTTTAGAGTTTTGTTTGTTTGATTTTTTTTTTTTTTTTTACTAGATTATCAGTGGCCACATCCTGATTTAAGTTTCTTCGGTGTAAATCCTCATGACATGTTGACTTAAACTGTAATACTTCATCCCACACAAAAAAAGTGAAGCATTTACCTTCTAAAATGATACAATGAGTTTCAGGCTACCAGCTCAAACTTTTCTCATAACAAACAATGGTATTGTCAGTGGAAAGTTGATTTGAAAATTAGCTTTTTTTAAGGTCATTTTAAAGCAGCCTTAAGTTATTTTGGTAGTCTATTGTGATTCTTCAAAATTCAAAATATCTTCTGCTTGCAGGTTCTCTGTTTTTCATTAATCTCTTACTTCCAAGAGGATATTTAAATAAATAACATGTTATTTCTATTTTACTAATATATATTCTGTGAATCCATCATTTGTTGTTATTCAGCTCTATGGAATGTTGTAGATATAGTAGCATCCACTATCCATTTTCTAGTTCATTTACTTAGACACAAACATACACACACACACACACACTCATTTAGAAATCCAAACATGCTCTTTATCATTTGTGCCTAAGCATCAGTAGTCCAAATTATTATTTCCACTATTTCACAAACACTTACTGTTGCCATTATTATGTTTCTCTAGTCACCTTCCTTGACTTGTATTTTTCTCTTACAGTAATAGATATTTCAGATAGTTTTATTACATGCCATCTCTATTTACTGTTTGCGTCATCTATACAACACATCCTTCATGCGGAAAGTAGAAGCTACTTTTAGCATTCCAAATCATGAATGCAGCTATAGGCCAGAGTCATCAGAGACTGTACAGAGTGCAGAAAATATTGTCTTTTTATGGTAGTCAGTTGCCTGTTATTCACGGAGGATTTACTGCAGTAAAAGAGAAGGCTCTTCAGGATAACCTTTAAAGTGCTGTTTCCACGGAGGATGACTTGAATTCATACTAAGGCTGTCTAGGTGCTCCAGTAGTGGGAAAAAACAAGAAGAGAGGTTTTGAATCATGGCTCTTTATGCCCATGACACATTACCTTCTAGATATCACCATTCTCACTTCAATCTGTCAAATGTTACTGTGGGGAATACAGGCTAATGCAGTCATCTCCTGCTAAGGACATAATGTCAATGATTTTATCCTGTCATACTCCGAAAAGAGAAATATGGTTAAAGATAACCTCTGGACACCTACCACGTAGGTGGATTATGAAAGGCAAGCACTGAAACACCGTGTGAGACTTGAATATATTCTTTCCTGCTAAAATAGCTTAAGGCTGGATGGATTTGTTACCAAAATGGAGCTAAATGGAGTTAAAACATTGTGGAGACAAGGTCGTCTTGTTTAAACTGCAGGAGCGCCTGGACCTATGATATGGGTGTGAGGTCTACAGTTAAATCTCCATCGTAGTTTTGGGCATTATGCCCAGGAATCATCTGTCCCTATTGTATGAAAAGCATTCTTGCCATTGAAGTTGTTTCAACAGTTACTCTCAGGGATCTCTTTGCAGCTGCTTTTGCTGGGTTAATGTCTACTGTATTACACAACAGGATCTTCTAGAAAGAGGAAGCCAGCTAAATCCCTTCCACAGAAAGGAATGGAGACACCAGGTCAGACTTTCTGTTCTGCTCCAGATTTTTTTAATAGTTAAAAAACTATATTTAGAATGAACTTCTTTAATCTAACAAGGGGGGTTTTGGTTTTTTGTTTGTTTGTTTGTTTGTTTGTTTGTTTGTTTGTTTTTGAGGGGCAGTGTTTGGTTTAGGGTGGGATTTGGTGTAGAACCATGAAGGAATCCCTTGCACAAAATTTCATCTTTAAATATTGGTTTTTTCAGCAGTCAAGAATCCAAGTTGTGCTGCTCCGTGGATCAGGAGATGGGTAATTATAGGATATAGAAACTCTTTGCTGGTCTTCTAAGAAAATCAGGCCCATGGAGTTTGGCATAACTATGTGTTTCCATGTGCTGCTATAACTCCTTCTTCTCCATCCCTTTAGTAACATTTTAATTTTTTTTTAAGTTCCAGCAGAGGACACGGGCAAAACATGATTTTATTCAAGATTTGTTAAAATAAATTTCTGGGCAGGAAAATAAAAGTAACATTGCTGAAATGAGAAAAATAATAGCAGATTGTTATTGCAGGATGAGACATGAGGACACCCTGTGAAAGAAAGCATTTCTCAAATGTACCAAGTGCTTTGTAAACTCTTCCCATAGGTTTACCCATTGGGGTTGGGACTCAGGAGGCATAAAAACAATGGAAGCAGACCTCCTTACCCATGATGTTTGACAATTGCTTCTTTGCTTCTAGACTTCCAGTGGGAATCAGGTCAGTTGAGTAGTGACAAGCTAATTATTGTGTGATATCTTGCTGTTTTATCTTCATGATCTCAGCTCAATCCCCCATGGGAGGTATTTGCATCACGAGGAACCCAGCACTGCAGCAGAGCCCATTGCAAGCCAGAGGCTTTCACCAGGAAGAACTTCCTGTTTAAAAAGAGATTAGAAACTTTGGCACAAATGCTGCACTGCAAATCTTCTTCCACTTTCACTGGTGGATGCACAACTTCTCTGACCTTCTGCAGGTAATAATTTGCTTTGAAGGCTTCCAGTTCGTAGAGAGCTATCTTCTCTTCTTTCCAAAAGAGAGTGACTACTTTAATAATAGGTTCCAGCAGGATGACAGAGCAATATAGCAGAACATCCTGTACTCTTTGCTCTGTAGATTAGAGAAATACCATATATATATTGATTTGCTTTATAAATAGAAACTTTTGGAGGAATTTCATTGAGTTTCAATCAGACTGTCATTTCATTTATTAAAAAAAAAAATCAAAACACTCCCCCCAAACCCCTATTTAAGGGAGTATTTTTTGTTTCAAGAACTAGCTAGGTTTCAGATAATGCACTTCAAGAGAGGAGTTTTATGAGTGAATTGTGAGACGCCTTGACTAGAGAGATCCTTTTGTGAATCCCTGACAAACAGCTGACTACAGGCAACTTAAATAACCATTTAACCAGAGCAATATAAGGAAAATTGAGCTGACTTTTAGCTGTGTGATAAATCATACATTTATGATTTAAGTATAATACAACAAATTTGACTCTGGTTCTTTGAAGTTATTTCCTTCAATATATCTTGAAAAGGTATGTTATTAGCCTGTCCTAGTGCAAAACCATCAGCTGAAACTAATCTCTCTAATGAGGTTCATTTGTTCTCTGACAAACCAATAAATAGTTTTCTCAAGAAAAAACTTAACTAATAGTTGAGCCACAGCCTTATAATTAATTTTCTTCTCCAGTGGTAGCAAGCATGAAAACAAACAGTAAATTTTTCATTTGTTCATCTCTTTCGAGCAACTGTTTAGCACAGATATGCTTGATTAATGGGTTTAATTTGTTCCCTTCTCCTCTAGTCAGTTTTTATATTACAGTGGTTATCAGAGGGTAAGACAATAATGTGGGTACTCTCATTGTACTGTATTCCATCAGTGTCAGGGCTGCCTTCTAGCTCCGGGTCTGCATCTTTAACCTTTGTAGTCCTGCCGAATCTTTCATCAATCTGTGTTACAGTCACCTTGGGAAGGAAAAACAGAAGCACTCAGTCAGCACTTACAGGTAGTAAAGTGTGTCATTATTTCTTACAAAATGCTGGCAGCAGTGCACCTTTCATTTCCCATAGAAATATGATTTGTGAGATGAGCAACCCTGTGGTTAAGAGAGGGAAATGTAAATTAATAGTCTGCTTACTACTTGTATATTTTTATTTATATTTATGTGTGTATGTGAAAGTATAAATTATATGGGGGTTTTTAACCTCATAGTTTATATGTATATATACACACACCATATTTTACTGGTTCTAAATACGATTACTGTTATATACTTATATTTTGTGTGCCTGGTTCAAGTAACGTCATGAAAAATAAGACAGACTTCAAAAACTTCCATTTCACAATGTTAGTTCCCTCCCAGCAGAACAGATATAATCGTGGAGACTTGCTAAGGTTATTCTAAGTTTCAGGCTACAAAAGTGCTGCATAATTACAAGGTGCCATGTTCCTTCAGTTTCTATTATACTCAAAAGGAGCTTAACCAAATTTAGTGGGTAATATATTGCTTCTGTACATGGCACATTACACCCTTCTATAATAAATCAAGTTTAAAAGATCATTAAGGACTACTGAAATAAAAATGTATTTAGAGTGCTGCTGTAGGCATGCATGATATACATTCCTTGAGGATGATGGCATGCAACAGGGAAAAATCATTTTAGTGAACTTGTAATTTATGTTTTAGTGATTCAGCAACTGTATAAATGAGTTATATATCTTCTGAGGTATCAGATTCATTTCCATATTGGACAGTGGTATAGATATTTACTTGCATTCTGATTTCAGAAGTGTAGAAATGGTGTGAGAGACAGTCCAGGCCAAAGAACCTTTACAATATAAAGAGACAAGAACAATTACACAAGTGAAAGAAAAAGAGATGAGGACGACTTGCCCAAAGTCCCAGAGCAAGCTGGTGTCATAGACAAGTTTAAGCCTGACATCTGGATCCTGCTCAGATGTGCAATCCACTGTGGCTGCCTTTGTTGTTTCTATTTCAGGACCTCTCCCTCTGTGTTATTTCTGACATATTCAGCTGATGAGGACTGAATGATACCATGATTCCCACTAGACATTTTAATACTTGTCAGATCAGGAGGAAAAACATCTGTTATGCAGAGTTTACTTTAGAAGAACATACTAAAGCCCTAATTTGTCAGTGACAATAGTGGCCTGACAAATTGTGAAATATCGATGCAAGTTTTTCTCATTCATCAGGATGACACCATTCATTTTTACCTATTTCAAAATGTGACTGTCAATTGATGCATTTATTAATTTGACTTTTCTTTTACCTGACTCATCCTAGGAAGTGAAATTGTGAAATGACTATTAAAACCTCTATGATTCATGTTAGATACTTTGAGAGTTTCATTGTGATCATTAAATCTAAAGCCAAATGTAAAAGAACATATAGGAATATAAAAAATAGGGGTTTTTTTATTTAACAACAATATTTTTAGGAACATTTTGCAACTATAGTGTCCAAGGTGAAGTTTTGAAAACTGACATTCTAGTCCTGTTTTTTTAATCAGTAGTTTTTCTTGTGTCTGTTCCTAAAAGGTTTTTTTCCCCACTTAGTTAAAGAAAGTTTAGTTTGCCAAGGCAAGCTCAGGATGGCCACACATAAATATTTGGTTCTTCTTCTGATTTTGGAAATATCTGAATGAAATTAGTTTTGATCTCATTTTTCTTGTCTCAGTGAGTATACCTGAAACTCCAAAGGAAAGAAGTAGTCATGTTTTATCTGCAGATCTCTTTTTTCTCAGTTTAATGTGTAATTAGAATCTATTCAAAACTTCTATGCATTTTGTCTATGCTGTAAATTCCTATTTGTGTGAGTTTTCAGGGAAAAAATCAAGTTTGAAAAAACAGGGTTGAAATTATAGATGTATTGTAGCTAAAAGCCTTTTAATAAAGAAGATTTTTAACTACTTGGATTACTTGACTTTTATCACCTGTTATCAGTTCTTACTGTCTAGGTTAGCTTTTTAACTAATGGGCCTACTAAAAGAGAATTGAAACAAAAATGTAAAAAATCAACACAGAATAGCCAAAAGCTGATAGCTTTGCGAAAAGAAATTAATAGACCTTTCAAGTAATTCATGTAGTTTTAAAGATACCATCCCCTCTCTGTTGATTATAGTGCTCCCTGTTACAGAACAGAAAAGAGAAGCAATCAAACACAGAAAGGCAAAACAAAAACCCTCTAGACTTCTAATTACGTGTGGTTGGTAATGCTGCTTCACTAACACTTTGTAAAATGAGAGCCCTTTGTTCATTCCTTAAATTTCTGATGTTCATCTCTGCCTCAGGCTGAAGTCTTCCAAGATTACCTCAGCCACAAGAGCTCAGAGGATTTTAAGAGCGCAGCATATTTACTGTGGCCTTTTACAGAGCCAGGCATGGGCACCAAGGGAGATTAGGGAGACTGAAACAAAGCCATATCTTACATGCTTCCAGTTAACACACCCCAGTCTTTCTACAAATGGTCCACAGCTGTTTGTAAATATTCCATGAGTCGTAGATGTTTCTTTTATTTGAACAGCATTTCAACAGTTTGTAGGCCAACCTGCATGTGTGCTAACAAATTCAGTGAATATTTGAAAGCAAATTTTTACTGTGCTTCCTATTTAGATAGAAAAAACCCCCAATGCACAACCTAAAAAAACTCTGATGTGGACACAGTAAATAATTGAACTTTCTCTCATTTTTCATATGAAAAATGCATTGAAAAAGCCAATACTCATATTTTGGAAATATCGCACAAATAAAGTCAATGCTCACTGTATAGTGCTACAAATACAAATATTCCACAAGTAAATTAATAGTTATGCTTTCAAATTATAGTATTTTATGGGCTTTGGCTGAGATAGAGTTGATTTACTTGAGGGTAGCTTATGTGGGGCTGTGTTTGGGATTTGCACTGGAAACAGTGTTGATAACAGAGAGATATTTGCATTACTGATGAGCTGTGCTTACACAGAGTCAAGGCCTTTTCCACCTCTTGCCCCACGTCACCAGTGTGAGTCTGGGGGGATACAAGATGCTGGGAGGTGACATAGCCAGGACAGGTGACCCCAACTGACCCAAGGAATAGTCCATAACATGGGACACCATGCTCATTGTATAAAGTTGGGGGAAAAAGGAGGAAGAGAGGACATTTCCAGTGATGGTGTCCAAGCCACCATCACACATGATGGAGTCCTTCCCTTCTGGAGATGGATGAACACCTACCTGGCCATAGGAAGCAATGAATGAATTCTTTATTCTATTTTGCTTTCATGGTGAACTGGTTTTATCTCAACCCACGAGTTTTCTCACTTTTACTCTCCCAGTTCTCTTTCCCCATGTCACTGTAGGGCAAGTAAGCAAATGCCTGTATCGTGTTTAGCTGTCTACCAGGGTTAACCCCCAGCAAATATCGAAAAAAAAATTTCATGTTGAGTACCACACAGTAATTGTGGGGTACAATAAAAATACTTACTCTTATAAGTAACTACCTTCGTTTCCTGTAGGTGAAAATAGAGAATAAAACAGTAATTAAACTGTAATTCCCATCTTTTTCTGCCTGTCCAATAAATAAGGTTGCCTTGAAACCATAGTTCTGCAACATCCCAGTTAAGGAATGTTTTATAAGATTATCTCAGTGATGTTTTGTTCTCATGTAGCACTGTGTGCGTGTGTGCCCCTGAGCACATAACACAATATCTATTCAAGCTCTGTTATTAACATGAGAGCTAACAAGCTTGGAGATGACTTAGTGAAAGGTCAGGTGCTTCATTAAGCCCACTTGTCAGCCATTGGAGGGTTTCCAGCAATGGTGAGCTATGACAAAACCAACCGAATTTACATTATACTTCTGCACAATTAACTCTAAATTAAGAAATTAGAAGCAATCTAGGGGAATAACTGAGGGGCTAGTCACGATGAATTACGTGCATCTGTACAAACCAAAGTGCCTCAATGCCCTGGTAATTAAAATACTGTTGTCTCTACAGAAGTGACCTTTATGTCAAGCAGTTTGAGCCTATAATCCTCAGTCAAAAACAGGACGTAAAGTTTTTTTCTCAGAAGAGACAATTGAAATCAGAAAACCTCCTACCATAATCAGTAGCATATTTCAAAGAAATCGTAAATCACTCGAGAGCCATTCTCACTTGGGAAGACTGTGAATTATATGTTCTGATGCAATCTGTACTTTCTGTGTGTCCCATACAACCTAATGGTGAAACAAATGCTGGATTTCTCCCATGTGCCAGAGCAGGATGCTCCTCACAGAGGGGCTATTGCCTTGCAGTGGGTTTGGGCTGCTGTCTGAAGAGCAGACTCCTACTTATTAGTGTTTAACTTGGCATATCCAAGTGATGAAAGACCATTATAATAGCTAGTTCAATGTATGACAACCAAAATGAACTGTTGAAATAACAAATTTGCACTGTTAGATTAAGATCACTTAAATCTTACTCTGATCTGGCACTTTGACAGAGGAGCTCATGATCCTGAAGGCAATAATTCCCTTTGCATGTCTTGTTAAAAAATCCAAGAACAAAAAGAATTATATAGATATTATTAATTTGAAGAAGGCAGGGTAGAATTCACTTTTGGTGGAGGGCCAGCTGTTGAGGCTTGTATTTGAAACAGCCAAGACAATTTACTGAATTCTTATCTTAATAGGATTAACTTTTTTATTATTTTTTTTTAAATACAAGTTCCTGCCTCAAGAAGTACCGTGAGCTTTACTTGAAGGGAAAACTGAAATTTTTCTACTTAGTTAAAACTTTTTACTGTTGCCTACCTGTAGTATTACAAATAAACACAAAAATTAAAATCGAAATGAAGACCAGGAAGCAAGTGAAAGGAAATATATATTTTAAAAATCCATATTAACATTCCTGAAAATCAAATTAATTTATTTGAACATTCAGAAGTAGGAGCCATATAAAAATAAGAAACATAAAGAAATGCTTTTATTAAATTATGTCTGTTGAATGACACATTAGAGAAGCTCACTCGACCTTTCTTTCTGGTAGCATGGGAATAATTTTTCCATTTTTTTCCCCATAGCCTGAAAAATCAAGTTAATTAATTTGGTATTTCCACAGCCTCACTATGATTCAGAAGTCATCGACTCTTCACTTCCCAACTTCATCTCTACTTTTACAACTTTAACGGGGTTCCTCTTTTTCCTCTTCCAAAACTGATGCTGAGGTGGGGGAATGTGGACAAAGCAAAGAATAAACTTAGTTTTATCAAAGAAGTTGGAAGTACCAAAGAACCTTTTTCTCTGCCTCCTACCATCACCTCCTTCCTGTGAATTATTAGCATTTGAGAAGAGGGGAGGACAGATGAGGCTTTAATTAGCTGCTTTTATGAAACAGGTGAGAACATGTATAAATTAGATAATTAATGGTTGCTCTTTGTGATGGACAAAACAATTGGAATATCTCTCAACAAACAACCATGTGTGTCCTGATGAGAAAAATATGACGGAGAAAAATCAGGAGGTAACAAAACCAGTTGTGTAAAAATATCAGGGTGTATTTCAGTACCAATCATAATCCACTCTTGACAGAGATCTTGTTTGGGACCTCTTTCTGGGATTTCTTGTCATGTAACAGTTGGGTACAGAATAGATGTTTTAAATTTTCCTGTAATGGTTTGTCAAGTCACCAAGACTTATATCCTTCAATTTCATTAAAAAGAAACTTCTAATGACAATAATTAAAAAAGAGGGAATTACAGAGAGTTGGCACCTTCAGACTGCTGCAAAACATCATATTGTCAACACCATGGATGTCACCAGAAATCTTAAAATGCAGAGGGAACTATAACATGAAAATTTAATTCTTCCAGATCACTATTTGCAGGAGAAACATGTCAATAAATTTCGAATGCAGTACTTGTTCAATGACAACTTCTAATGAATGCTCAAAAGCTGTGAAAAACTGCTGCCTATTTCTCTTTGTAGGCAAAGTTTGATAAAGTTGGAAGATTTGTGTATTTATGCAGTGGAACAATGTATTTTTTAATAATTTCATTTTGTGAAACCTGGTGCAAATTAAATATGAAGTAAACCAATCTGAAACCTTCCTGAACTTTTTTAAAATACTGAGAACAGCAAGCCCCTACCAAACGAGCAGGATTAGTTTAATGAATGCTCTTATGGGACTTAAAAATTTGAATTCTGTTCTCTTCTGTACCAGAGTTTTCCTGTGAAAAAAAGAGTCCGTTAGCCTTTCTTTATTTCTTAAAAAAACCAAGAACACAATTTTCTGACTTTATATTATGGGCCAGCAAGGGAGATTCAGAGGTTCTTAGCTACAATGGAATTTTCATTATGAAAAATTGACAGGTATAAGTTTTTTCTTTAACAAAATCTCTTTATTCGCTGAGTAGCTCATAAGGTATAATGAGCAATTACTACAATATAAGTAGCAAGATATAAGAAAAATACCTCAGTTTATTTTGGTTATTTGGTGTTTATTACAGAAATGTATATCACTGAAGTTTAAAAAGTTGGTACCATCTCAATCATTTGCTATTTCTGCTGTGCTTTAGCTGCTGTTAAATAATTGCACACCTGAAGTTTACTAGAAATAAAAATCAAACATGCCAGCTCGTTTTTTGAGAACACATTGCTTAAATGATATTTGGCTTTTTGTTGTCTTCTGACCAGAATTTCTAGTAGTGATAAATTTCTTTAAAATCCTAAATAATGTTTCTTGCATTATGTTGTAGCAGACCATTTCCCTGTGACCAGCAGAATACTTGTGGTGGCTTGTGGAATATTTGTGGAATCCCCTTAAACCAGAATTGTTGGAAAGGAGATCGTTTAAACACTTTTTTTGCTCCATTTTGATCTAGAAGTGCTCCATTCTGATGACAGCATTTAAAGAAAACGGAGTTAAGGATTTCAGGGGGCACTGACAAGCAAGAGAATGAAAGTCATATCTATATGTGGATATATACGTAAGTATACATGTATTTATATTTATGAGCAAATATTATACATATATAAACAGCAAAACATAGAGATGGGCAACTGCACCCTGTGGTAGTGCACCAGCAAAGCCTCATCACTGACTTGGTACCATAAATACCAGCTGCAATGAGATTGTAAGAGCTTCAGTTTTCAGTTGTTCTACAGAACAATACAAATTCTCCAAAAAATTCAGAGTACTTAAAATTCTTAAACATGCTAAAACTCATGTCTCTGCCATTCTTTATTATGTCCTATTTAGTGTGCAAATGCAGGCATGCTATCACAGTCTGTGCTCTCATCTTCAACTTGCTGTGAAATTGCATCTGGAAAACTTTCTTTATAATGCTTTTGGTGGTGTTTGTATTTAAACAAGAGGAGTAAATCGGGTACCATTAATTTAACGATTTCACGATTCTTTTTGTGGATAAAAAAGGACCTGAGGACCTGCAGAGGTCTTTTTTTCATGTGCATTTACATGTCAACACATTTCTGATAAAAGCTGCAAATAAAAATATTTTCTAGACAGATTTTTGTTTGGATTATTTTCCTTCTAACACAAAAGATAATAGTTAATTTACAGTTTTACACTGAGGTGGGGGAGATCTTGTCAAGGATTTCAGGGAAAGCATGACTGTGCTTACAACGTATCTTCCAGTAACCCCAGTCCTTTTTATGAATGGGAACAGTCACATAAAGTGTGATATGAGGCAGATTAGCTGCATCTCAGTGTCTTCTGGCAGCACACTGTGTTCATGTCATGTTCTTGAATTTCATTTACAGATAAGCTCTGTGAGTAATTGTAGCATGCAACTTAAAATGGTAATTTACTTTTGATGTATGGAAACAGAGGAAATTAGATTGAGAGACTCTTTCAAATAACATTGTATGTTATTTAACTTTTGAGTACACGGTTTTCAACAAGCAATGCTTTTTCCCCACAGCTTCTCTTTAAATCTTCTCAGTCTCCAAAAGACTGTAGTTGAAGGTAAGAAGAAGAAATTGGTCACAAACGAGCTCTTGAATGAGTGGGTTTTCCCTTAATGTGGTAAGTCCTAATGGTCTTGCAAGCCTGGATGTTATTAATGATATACATTATCCTAATGGTCTGAATGCCATTAATATTCTACATTAAGCATCAGTAATTACTATTCAAATGATATTTAACCTAAAAGCAACGTATGAGTAGATTCCACCATCCCACTTTTCTCTCACACATCTCTTGTCACATGTAAGATGTGATTAGGAAGTGGATTATATGATTTCTTAATTGCTCCTTAAAAAAACCCTTCAAAACCCTTGTGATATTTGATAAGCAGAGCATTCCATTTGAATGTAGAACAGTTCATTTTTCTGCTTAAGGAATAATTTCCAGATTTAACAAAAGAAACTCAGTTTTCACAGGGATGTCATAAACCAGGGTGATGCTATTCTGCACTCCTGAGATAATTTTAGGACAACTTCAGTCAACCTATGTGCAAGGAAATCCTCTAAAAAATACTGGTCTCGTGCCTTAACAAAAATTGCCCATCAACCTGGCTGCTCCGGAAAACTAGAAGTCCTATGAAACTGTGGAAATAGGAATCTGTTGAAAAAAATTCTTAAATTTTTTGGTGGTTTTTGGTTTTGGGTTTTTTTGGGGAGGGAGAGGGTTTGGTTTGTTTTGGTTTTGGTTTTTAGGAAAGCTCAGTTTTAAATATTAGAATTGGCCAGAGATTCCATTTAGGTTTTTACACCCTAAACATAGATGCCATCTCCTCCTGCTGTATCTTGCAAATATTCTGCTATGGATTCATAGTTGTTCAGAGCTATGAAAGATAACTATCTCACATTACATCTACAGTTAGTAGCTTTCTCAGTCACAGCAACATAAAAAAAACATAAGGGTCATGATTGGGAATTACCCACTTAGCGATGTTAAGAGCTGTAATTTCACATCATTATAAAGAACTGTTAGAGCAGAGTTGTTTTGCAGGCAGCTAGTTTACTCTCTGATGTATTTGCTTTCTTTTGGGAATTAAAAGTTATCTTTGCATATAACTTGTGGAAAGATGAATCACTGCATACATCCCCTCTTGTTGAAAGCAAATGAATATTGCAAAGGCATTTTATTGCATTATTGCTACTCTGTATCATCTCTACCATTTCACAAATATCATTAAAACTGAAGATCAGTCATAATGTGTTTAAGATTTATCATAAAGAGTAGTTATGCATGTATATTTTCCATGCTCAAGCAGCAGACTAGCCCCTCTGGAACATGAGTATTTACTAACAAATCCACTTTGCTGGCAGTTAACATTGCAATCAATTAGCCCTGCATTCACTCCTGGGCTGCTCTTCAAAGTAAAACTCCTTCTCAGGAAAATTATTTTGGTGAGATGGACTTGCAGGAGCTACCTGTTTTCTGATGATCTTTTAGTGACTGATGCCTGCTTTTATTTGTCACAGGGAAAGACTTGGATACCTATAATGGCTATAGACTTTAGCAGAAGAGAGAGACAGTGAGGAAACACTTTATTTACCTTGATACTGGTGTTTGAGCAATGCTCTGATCCATAACACTGAAGACATCAGGTGAACCTGAGGGAAGATGAACTTTTGTTTTGAAGGCCTCTGAAACTGTCCTTCCAAGACTTTTTCAGCTAAACACATACTACCTGATGGGCTTAGTCCCAAAACTCACTGGCAGGACTTCACAACTTTGAATTCTGGGGGCTCTTTCTCTGAGACTGCTTTAATGATTCAGTTTGAGATGCTCAGGGATCACTGTATATGTATAGTCACTATATATGTGTAGTCACTTTACTGCAAGGCCACTTTCAAGGGACCATGTTTGGCAGAAGTTCCTTTGTTAGAACTCAAAGACACACATATATATAAACTTCTAATTAATGTCCCTGTATATTTTAATTTTTAAAATATACTTAAGGTTTTCTGTTGCAAAACACCTTCCCTGGCACGTTTTCTTTCCTGAGTCCTGCCACTGTGTCCTCTCTAGGTGTTGTGTCCTGGCTCAATCTTCCATGTCCTACTAAAAGATCAGTGGACCTCATGCCAGTCAGGTGTATCTGCAGCTTCTCAGCAAAGGGGACAAAACGCAAAGCAATGATACAGAAAAATAATAGTACATACTACTTATATATGACATTTTTCCTTTGCTCCCATCTTATAGTGCAGAACCAGTGCTTCCCTAGTACCAGATTCCACTAAACATGACATGGCATCATTTGATACTTTTGATCAAAAAACATACATTCATACCTGCCTGTTTGGTAAATCACACTGATGTAAGTTATTCCTGAATCAATGCTATGAAATACTTTTCATTATATATTTACTTGAAGACAATGAAAATGTCTTGAGAAATTATCCATAAAGACACTTAAATGTTTTGGACAATATCTGATTAAAAACTTACAGAATACAGGAAAGACCTATGACTTAAAGGTAATTTTGATAAATCTTTTATCAATCTTGAAGATTTTCTTTCATTAATAAGATATATTCCAATAGTTGGTGTGTTCTACAGTAGCAGTAGAGAGGCAGAGGTAAGAAATTCTTTGCATTCCTTTGTGTCAATTCCTTTATTTTACAGGTGTTTGCTGCATGCTTGTTCCATAGTTGTGAATTATCAAAAAAACCCCTGAGCATCTCTCTGGTCAAAAGACACAAAAAAAGTGGTTTTGGTTTGGTGTTTATTTTGGTTTGGTTTGGTTGTTTGTTTTCGTGGGTTTTGTTTGCTTGGGTTTTTTTTGTTTGGTTTTGGTTTGGTTTGGTTTGGTTTTGATTTTGGAGTTTTTTTGTTTTGTTTTGTTTTTTAACTTTGTTTCCAAAGGAAATTTTCATTAAGAAAAGGTAAAAATCATGATTTAGAGGAATTTTCCTGGTCAAAATGAGAAAGTAAAGATGTGAAGCCTAATCAGAACCTTCCCTACCCAAATTAGATTCCTGCCTCCTAGCTACAGAGCATCTTTCAGTGTGGGAGATGCAGCTCTCCTATTAAATAACACTTTTCTCTCTTGGGCATAGAGTCTTACATTATTGCTGACCACAATTTTTCTTCCAGGTCTTACTATGCTGAATGAAGACATCAGCCTGCAGCCTGCCCACCGTGGTTTATCATTTCTCCTTTGCTAGAGGTTAGCATCTTTATCAGCTAACAGCCTCCCTGAAACCTTTTCAGGCCCAGGCCAAGCAAAACGCTTTAGAGTTGCAAATATATTCTATTTAAACTTAACTTCAATCATTTTGACTGACATTATTTTGGAAGCAGCAGTACAAGTAGCTGAGTAGGAGGTTGGGAGGGGTTGGTACTATTGGGTAAGAAAATGGCAACACTGGATCATCTTCAGCTGTGTATTTCTAGTCCTACTCTGGAAAGCAGCTAAGTTGTTGTATGGATGATGCTGTACCACCTCAGGTACAAGGATGAGTAGTAGTGTGTGCTCCTTTGTATTTACCTTAAAGTAGTTTCTAGAGTGCCTGCCTTTTCTTTAAAAACTCTGCATTTATTTACATTGAAATGAAACCCCCCATTTGAAGACTACTGGTCAGGAGGGGTAGAAAAATGACATTAAACTGCCAGTCTCCTACCACAAAACAGAATATTTGAGAAAGAAGAAATATAGTATCATTTGTTTAATTTCCCAGCTGAAACACAAACGTATTTACCCTCCTGTATTATTGGGGGAATCTTATAATGTGATACATCAAGCTGGGTAGCTTTTCCACAATTGAATTTTTCCTTTGCTTTAACAATATATTTGTCCAATAAGCATTGTCAAGAATTTTAGTTAAAGCAAATAACATGGAGCATTGTTTCGCAGATACAGAACTTTTAGTAAATGACTTAACTTTATTATTGCTTGTAGGGATTTAGGAGACAGTGAAAGTAATTCATTACAATGGGAAACCTCCCAGAAAAAGAGCTCAACATGTGTAGGATGCAAATAGTATCTATAAAACTGGAAGGAAGTTTTACTTCTAGAAATATATTTTAAAGCTGAAATAAACCAATAAGGGTTTTTTTTTCCCCTCTTATTAAACACTATAACAAAAAGGCAAAGGAAACAGTTCTCCTAGGTGGAAGTAGAATCAGACAACATATCTATAGGAAGGTTCATTCCTTGAAAAGAATACATAAATTTTTGGTAGAAAAGAGATTATTATGGAAAAAGAAAGACAAGGAACAACATCCTTACGAACGTTTCTGCTCAAAGAACTATTCCTTACACTTATTCCGTACAGATGTATCTATCTATAAGGATCATTCTGTATTGTAAATCCAGTAAGTGGCCTAAAGCAACAATGCTTAACATTTGTTTTGTGATCATGATAACACTTTGACAATGCTAAACCAATTGTGTTAAAGTAAAAAAAAATAATAATTCTGCTTGTTTCCTTTTTCTGAAGGAAGAGAAAAGATTAAAGGACCAGGGCTTTTTAGAACAATGTTCAGGACAAATAATCTCACCTAACCTTGCAGTTATTGTTGTGGGAGCAATAAATTTATCTCTTTTCACTCTTTTAAGGGCCGATGTGTTATCCATGAAAGTCAACGGAAGGTTATCAAGACTTACAGGAATAATTTACCACAGCTAAACATTTGCTTTGTCTTCACAGATATGTAAGTAATCAGTCTTTGAGTTTCATAATACGTTATATAATACTAAATGTACATTAATAAGAATTATGTAAGTATAGATTTTTTTCTTTCTAAAGTTATGCAAAAATATTTTTTAAATTTTTACATAATAATTTGGCCTGCAATTTTTTGGTTGCTATGAAAAAAGAGTCTTCTGTGTTAGTTTTAAATTATTTAATGAGAAGAATTATGTAAGGGATTATTTTATGATGAAATATAGGAGTATAATATATGATCTTAAGGTTTATATGGAAATGGCAACAAGTATTATTATAAAGTTTTAATTATTTTTTACAATATTTTCTGGTAAAAAATTCTCTCCTTTACACTTCTTAAATAACAAGGAGTTTTTCCAGAAATAAAAAAAATAAATTAAACTGTTGAGAGTGAAAGCCATAGAGACATTGGATTATTTAATAAAAAAATCTGTACTGTGAATCCTGAGCAATGTAGTGGTTTCATTACTTCACATCATTTAAAGGACTTCGACACTATGACATTTGCAGTGTAAGTTACTGAGAAGAAAAAACAGGCAAGACCATTTATAAATCTAATCACATTTAAAGAATGAATCTTTGTATGTCTAAATTTCTAGAGCTAAAGATGACAACATACATGCAAACAGATTTTAACCCACTATTGTAACTTTTTATCAGAAATTACATATAATAGTGCTTCAGGAAATGTTCATTCTGTGGGTAACATGATGGTCCACATTTCCCTCTCTAATATTCCGATCCATCTGGTAGAGAAGTTACTGCCTCCTATCAAACTTATTGGGATTTTCAGAATAAGAAATCATCAGACAGAAGTTTAGGACAACATGCAAAATAAGTATTAAGACTAGCAATTGATTGTCTATATTATTGCCTTGATTTGCTAAATTAAGACAAACAAGTGAGCAAAAATTTGATAACATAGGCTGGAGACAGGCCGATGTTATGATTATATAAAGGCCATAAATATAACTCTTCAAATGTGCCTCAAGTCTTCCTTAACATACTCTCCTGTAGCATTATATCATGTTGTGTTCTCCTAATTTTATGACTATTGTAAAGCAATTTCTTTTAAGTAATCATTACTTATAAGTTAAATGCTCAGATGAATTCCTCTTTATTTATGAATTCCACTGATTTTCTGTAATTCTCAAAAGCATCCTCGTAAAGTGACATAGGTGAAAATTTGGGAGAAAATATACATCAAGGATTGCCCCAGTGATGCTTCAAAATGGACAAAGGGAAAAAAACCCCAATCATTTTGGAGGCAAACATCAAAATATTCCTACAATATTAAATCTGTCAGACTCACAAAGTAGGGGACTCTGTTTACTTTATTTAACTTTGTTTGCAAAGTGGAGCACAAAAGACCAGAACACCATAATATCTGTGTACTGAGGAAAGATGTGCTATCAAAACTTGGGAGCGAGAGCAAAAAAGCCCAATTACCACAGCTGAGTAGGACCCTCAAAATGCTAAGAAAACTGGGGAGAATAAAGGAGATCAGGGCAAGCCTCTCATAACTCTTTGTCTGGTGGCCTGTTCTACAAAAATGCTACTGAAACATCAGGCTGGAAGATGAGTGGTTTCTTAATATTACATTGCTGAAATATACCTTATATTTGGTGGTTTTGCCACTCAAAAATATTGTAGGGTGGTTTTTTCTTTCCCTTTTAATAAATGTATTTGGGCCTGTATACAAATGCTTTTACAAGACCTGATATATATACAACTCCTTCTGTAATGAAGAAACAAGTGTGGATCACCGTATTTTTTCATTATCTCTGTAAAGAGGCACTCCATTTTTTTTTCATATTCTCAGTCAGTCAAAATGGGAGAAAAAAACTGAACTAAAACACCTAGCAGGTGATGCAGGAATCTGTTATTTTAGTTGTATACACGTTGGTGGTGTATAAATTGGACCTACCAAAAAAAAAAAAAGAAAGCACAACCAAAAAAAGTCCCCCAGTAAGCTAAAATTCTTGTACCTCTTTAGGGGAAAAAGAAGGCACCAACTGATGTGAGGAACATCAATCTCTCATGTTATTCTATTCTTTATTTTCCCAATTATAGTAGCTAGGGACCAGAAGTGGTATTATATAATTAAATTAGATGGAAGGTAAGCTTGTGGATGAAGAAATTGGCTGGTTTAACATAACTCAAAAATAACAGAAGCTAAAATTCTCATAAATTAAATATATACAAGGCAGTGGTTCTTCCCTTTTTCAACTGATTTGAAGTCAAAGAAATTAATGAAAATAATCGCTTTTGTTCTATGGGATTTGTTCAGGCTACATTTAGAAAGATATTTTCCTTTAAGAAACCAAACTTCTTCCTTAAACACAACAAAAATTCTACTTTGACCTGTTGGGATTTGGTCCCTAACCCCTTCAGTTATATAATCCCACGTAAGCATTTTTTTACAGAAATGTGAAACTTTTACTCACTCTTTTCCAACAGATGTTAATACCTGCAGTCTGGGAATAGCATTTGTTCCTCTATGTCACCTTTGTACTGACAAGTTCAAACTCTTCTTAAACATCAAACTGCAGAAAAATTTTGCGAAGTAAAGAACGTATATAGTGTCACTTTGAACCAGTGTTGTGCAGCAGTTACTTAATTAAGGCATTGAAGTAGAATACTACATTCAGTTTGAAACTTGGCTGGGAATTTGGGTAGACAAACTGCAAGTATGAAGTTTAGAGACACAAGAAATCTCTAGACTGAGAATCTAATAAAGAAATAAGGGCATTGTATGCCTCAATTTTGGGATCTCTGAGGTATATTAAAAGAACTTGACTTTTAGAAGACAGACAACTAGAATCCTCCGCAAGAAATCAGATCCCATTATGGCTTTTCACACAGAGCATGGAAAATTAAGGCATCCGGGTTTAATAATTACATGTGAAGATTTTTATCAGTGTCCTTGGTCTGATGAAAAGCCAGATGGTATCAGTAGGTGAGTTGGCAGACTTCATACCCTTTGAAAAGAAATACAGGCATGAAGAAGTTATAAAGGGACTTAAAAAAAAAAAGCTGCATTTGAACATGGACATTATGAACAGTTAAATAATCCTACAAATTGTATAATCTTAACTACTGTTATAACTCCTTCAAAAGCTCCCTCATATAGTCCCCCAAACCTGTCTAGAAGAAAAACTCAATGCTAGAACAGGAATGTCTATGGATTCAGTCCAAGGTCTCTATCACTATGGATTTTTCCCTTTATGTACCAGTACATTCCAGTTTATTTGGCTTGAAGAGTGGTTCCTCCACTAACAGCTGTTTTTAGAATGGTATTTCAGCTGATAGCTGCTATTTAGATACAAGATTGAAGTTACAGCAGTATACTAATACACGAAAATACATGAGTTAGAGAAGTGTTCTGATTACCTATAATTTCCATACATGTTATCTAAACCGAAAAAATGAATACATCCTTCCATTCTGAATAAATATTTCTGGTTTAGAGAAGGGTGACCAGTCTTCTAAGCCTATATTTAGGGAATGCATTTGTACCAAGGTACAGGGGGTTATTGAAATTTGCTTAAGTAACAAGTTTCAAAAGTAACGTTTGTGAGCATTGCTTAGATGTTTAGGGGGTTTTCTGTGTCTTTCTCTTCAGAGATATTGCCTAAATATTTGAACTTTAGCTTTGAAAATTGTAAGAAAAAATATTGTTTAAAAATAATAGCAATAATACGGACAGTTTTCAAATGCTGGTTGGTACAAAGGAAATACTTGCAAATGAAAATTACTTGAACATGTGAGAGGAGAGAAACTCGAGTATGGAAGTACAATTGAATGATGTTTACACAAGCCAGTCAAACAAAAAAATGAAGTTGCAACAGATAAAGCCTATCATTATAATTCACTTAGAGGTTCTGTGCAGTGTCATCATTTTGCTGCTATCTGAATCCCACATTTTTGGTCTGTGCAGTTAGATGTGTATGGAACTGACCTTTAGCCCTGGAGCAGCTTTTCCCCAGCTATGCAAACTGGTGATGCAGGTTCTCTCCCCTCTTCCATGCAAAACCAAGATGTTATAGGAGACAGAACCGTCTTTTATGGTTAATTTATATACCCTGTTTTTTTAAAAAATCTTTCCTTACAAAGGAATACGCATGGAATATTTCTATCTTTTCAAGGCTAACAATAATATAGAATTAAGCCAGTGAAGGTACATGATTTGACTTCAACTAGGCAAGCATAAATTCAGTAAGTACCAATGATCTACCTGAGTATACCATATTGATACATACTTCACATTTTTGTGGCATTCTTAGCAGTATAACAACTCTGTGCACATGCATTATTTGTGAATATAAAATAAATAAAATTTAGAGGGAGATTTTGTTCATGTGAATCCATATACTTCTTTTATTAATGACTACATTGTGATGTATTGTAGATATCTATCTTCTATTTTTACAGAAAGTGCACTTTCAGCTTCTAAATCTTAAATTAAACTGCCGTAGACTAATAAAAAAAAGAAATAAAGTCTACTGAAATAAATTGCCTCTGAAATAGATTTAAACTTTGCAAGAATTATCAGCCTCTTACATCTAGTGGGGAAGGCAAAATATGAAGGAACTATTAAATTCATATCTCAGCGATTACAAAACAATATTTCTATATCTGCGGTACCTGAGATTACAGCAGTCTGAGATGTCTGTAAAACCAAGGAATCTGTAATGATAACTAAGGGAATTAGCAAACAGATTAAGGACTAGGTTGCTTACCAGAGGGGCTACATACATATTCCCCCAAGTCCTCCTGTAAGTGAACATTCCTCACTGGAACCAAGGCTGGCAGAAGCTGATCTTCAAGAAATATGACAGATAAACTCAGCATATATCAGGTGTAGTTATGTTTGAAAGTCCATAGAAAGGTAGGAAGGGAAGGGAGGAAATGAAGAAAACCATGTAGGCTGACAATCTCTTAGGCAGGCTGACTAAACCTCAAAGTGGAAACCAATGCAAAATGACAAAAAAAAATAGAAACAATGTTTTGCTTACCTATTAACAAGTACCAGGTTTGTTTAGAAAATATACATTCCAAGAGAAAAATAGAAACAAATAATTTCTATGTGGAAAATCTACTAAATATGAGAATAGCCTTTTAAAAGAGAACTACCAAATTACTGAATGACTAGAAAACAAATGCATAGGATTCTAATGAGACATATGGAGAAAATTCAAGATCTAAAAAGACAGTATTAAAGACTTTAATATTCCAAGACTTCTTTTGGAAGCAGAGTAAGCTGTAATAAATTTACGCTGAATATAGTATTCTCAGCAAAATCTATAAGTGTTCCTCTCCACCTCTACTTACATTGCTCATGCTTTGAGCTCAGCTGGCAGTCTCTCAGCCCGAGTAATAGTTAAGTAGGAAGAGAAGTGGACAAACTTTAGTTACTCCTTGATCACACATTAATGGCCTATAATAGACATGTCCAAATTGGAGACATGGATTTGAGGAGTAGACTGTTCAGTGGATAAGGAATTGGCTGGATGGACACAACCACAGGCTTCTGGTCCATGGCTCCAGGTGGAGGCAGGTGATGACTACTGCTGTTCCCCAGGGATCTTAGAGAAGCCTTCCAGTACCTAAAGGAGGTTTATAAAAAAGAGGGAGAGTGACTTTTTTACATAAGCATGTAGCATCAGGACAAGATTGGAGACTTTTAAGTTAAAAGAGTAGATATTCAGAACAGAGGTTGGGAAGAAATTCTTTACTGTGAGGGTGGTGAGGACCTTCCCAACCCAACCCATTCTATTATTCTATAATTATTTCAGTATGCGTGTTTTTTGTTTGCCTGTAATTTCTCCCAATAACAGCAATCTGAGCTGCAAAAACAATTAACAACAACGACAACAACAAATGGTGATGTCTCCTAACTCACGGGTTCAGAACTCTGTTTTGTTTGAAACATGATATGGTGAAATAAACTAGCAAAAATGAGGCTTATAAGCAGATCCTTGGTGCCATAATCCAAGTTTTTAATAGGTGAAAGAATTATAAAGCAGTCATCTGCTTTGCAGTAGAAGATGATTGCTATTGCTGAGAAAAAAAATACAGCTCTCCTTTTGATCATAGTACCTGTTATCTGTTACATGTTCCTTTTATAAAAAGACAATAAAAAGAAAAATTCAAGCCTCTTTTGAAACTCACAGAGTGGAAAGGCAGCAGCATTTCTATTTTCAGGCACAGTTAACAAGGCAAATACAAAATCCTACATTAAATTGTGCATGGGCCATAGCATCTGCAAGTACCTTTCCTATCTTTCCATTATTATCTTTGCTGGAAGTGCAAGTGTTGCAAATACAATTGCCATAATTAATTCAACAGTGTTAAATAAGCATATAGACATTTATAAATATTATATGAATAGTTATACTTTCTGTTATTTTTGTAATATCTATCAGAATTATCAATATTTATAAAAATTATATAATAGTATAAATATATAAACCTAGTACTTTTATCTTTTGAAGTGGGAACTTTTATTAATTCACTTTCCTGCCTCCTTTTTTTTCACTGTTTTTATGAATGAACAATTTGGGTTGGCAAAGGTACAATTAGCAATTGATAAAGGCTGCAATCTGAGGTCCAGTGCTGCAAGATATGGCCATTTACTCAAACATCTCTGTCAGGAATACTCAGATGTAACACTGATGTTACTCCCATTTCAGAAAATCTAATCATGAACTGAAGTGATTGCATATGGATCTAATGCTCATTAAACTCCAATTCCATCTTCTCATAGTCATTCAGGTTATGCCTCCACTAAAAACATCACCAGCTGTGTTGCATTGCCATCAAGGTGCAAAAACAGTTCTTCTTGCAAACAGAAAGGCCTAAAAGCTGAAGGTCTAATATAACCGGACTTTGAAGTTCCACCTAGATTCAGAAGAGACCAGTTTTGTAAGGGCTTCTGTCAGTCTTCTCACAAAAAGAAAAGAAAAAAAAGTTTAAAAAGCCTGTTCAAATTTGCTAGGGGAGCAAAAAATAAAAAGAAAAAATGACTATTCTCACTTGTTGATTTTTTTTTTTTCCAGGCTGAGCAGTTAAAGCAGATAATTCAGGCTGGTTAAAAATTCATTTACATATAATTACCTTGAACAGTTCTGTTCTCAGTGGTGCAAGGTTGTTATCTGGCATATGTGAAATGAAATTCAAATCCCTGATCTGTCCAACTTATCATACACCAAAAGACTGTGCTCTAAATTTAAACACTTTCAACAGAACCATTGCATAATTGAGTTTGTAGGGGTCCACTGGAGGTCATTTTTTCAATCCCCCTCCATGGAGCACGGCCAACTTCAAATTTAGATCCAACACTGAAGTTAGATAGAGTGGTCAAAGCCTTGTCCAGTTGAGTTGTGAAAATCTCCAAGGGTGGAGATTCTCTGGCCAGCCTATTCCATTGCTCTGCCAGAGTTCATAAGGAGAATTATCTTTTTATACAGTGTCACTGTTGCTCTTTTGCTGTGCACCCCTGGGAAGAGTCTGGTTCTATCTTCTCCATGACAGCCGCCCCTTGGATGGTGAGAGGCTGCAGAGATACTTGGTTAGTTTTTCCTTCAGCACACTAGGTCAACATTTCCATGATGTGCCCCAGAGCCATTGCTGTGGCTGTTGTCTGCACTCAATTCAAGTTCATTCAACTTGAAGATGAAAATGTTCATGTCCAAAATGTTCATGTCAAAAATGTCCCTGCTCGCTGTAGTTGAACTAGATGACCTTTAAAGGCCCCTTCCTGCCCAAAACACTCTGTGATTCTGTGATCTCTCTTTAGTGAGGTTGCTAAGGCACAGTCTGTCCCGTTGGTCAGATTGCTCTTGAGTAACCGAAATAAAGCCTTTCCAGAAACAGGTATGTTTATAGAAAATATACAAAAGGCAAAACCTAACAGCACAACAAAACAAACAAGGAAAACCCCAGCCCAGGCTCCTTCATTAATGATCTGGAAGAAAGGAGTTTTTATAGAAGATCCAAGGCTGTTCAGTTTTATTGAATTTTTAAATACACCACCTTTACAGACTCTGGAAAAATAATATCTCGTAGAGGCAAAGTCACTCTAAGCTGTTTGATTTAATCTTAACTCCATAAGAATTTTCTTTTTTTTCCAAACCATAGCTAGCAGCTCTTGCCTAGCCTCCTGGAACAGTGTTGTCCAGATCCAGACTATTTGGGATTCAAAAAGAGTTTTACAAAGGATACCATTAATCTGAGCTTTTTCAAACTCCAGAAATCAATTGAACTGAATCTTTGGTGTATTCTGTGCACATTAGTTCAGAAAAGCATATGGTGCAGAAAGCTTAGTGTGTACAAGTGTGTTATGAATACATTTCAAGCTATCTTGTTTATTTAGGTTTTTAATCACGAGATTATTCATGAGGAATCCTGCATTTCCTCACCACTTTTGCTCATAGACAAAGAATAGAACCGTGGCATTTATGTGCACTAGAAAAAATGTAGCCTGAGGAAATGGCCTCTAGTCACTAGTTTGAGAGTAAATTGAGAGTAAAGACTACTTTGAAGCAAAAGTAATAAGTAATGACCCATCCCTGAAGATATGGAAGGTATAACTAAGTGAATATAGGATAAGTAATAGTGGAGCTCATGTTGTCAAATTAAAGTTTTAAAGCACTTACTTTCCTATATTGGCTCTATTACCAGTTATATACACTTAGGGACAAAAAAAGTGGATCTGCACCTTTGTTTTCCTTCCCTTGTGACTCCATGGGCTGTGCCAGCACCTTTGGTAATCTATCTGCATTGCCTATCAGTGAGGAAAATGGACAAAATCAAACAAACTGTGACATGTGACATGTAACTCACGTGTATTCCATGCAGTGCAGTCTCCATACTATTTTTTATGCTGACAGCTCATGTAGACATCTCGTTGCTTGTATATGATGGCAATAAATCCTGTGAATTGAAATAGATTTGAATTAATGTTTTCCAATTGTTTTCACCACAAGTTGGGGGATCACACTGATGCAAAATCATTCAGCTATAACATGGATAAATATCTATATTACACTGCATGTGTGTGTGTATTAGGACTGAAGGTAGAGGAAAAATGGGAACAGAAGCCATTGGTCAACACCTAAATTATATTTTAAGAAATCTACTCTATTTTCTTCTATCCAATTCATTTTTTCTGTCAAAATCCTTAATGTTTCTTTTCAAGGGGACACAGAATAAGACAGATACCTGGAATATATGGATGAAAGAACTGGTTTCATAAGCAATAAGAGCCCAGAAACACCTCTTGAATTTTCTCTTTCATTCCTGCACTTGTGAATCCATTTGTAAACACAGCTGTATGTCAAAACTGTATCCTCTTCAGTCTGCTCCTCAGGTTGGAGGCATTTAGCAGCTTGGTGTTTATAACTGTCTAGCTATTGGGACCTTTCTAGCCAATATGATCCCTGATGTTTGTCATTTACCTTCAGAGTTGTAGGGAAGAAAAGGTGGAGTCGTGTGAAAGCTGTAATGTGAAAAACATATATTCTCTTACATAACTTTTAATCCAGCCTTCATTCTGTCTGGGTTTTTTTTGTTTGGTTAGTTTGGGGGTTTTGTTTTTTTGTTTAATGGGGGTTGGTTTTTGCTGTTTTATTGTTTGGTATGGGCTGGGATTTTTTTTTGTTTGGGGTTTTGTGTGTGCGTGTATGTGTGTCTTATTTTTTGTTTGTTTGTTTTCTTTAACAAAGAAGTATTAAGTGCTGATATACGTGCAGTGGGGGAAACTCACACAGGTCTCCAAAAGCACTTTTATGGGCACATATTGTCAACTGAGGGGCCCCTCAAATAGATAAAACAAAACTATCTGCATTTTGTAGAGACATTAAAGCAGACAGAAGCCTCTGGAAGAATAATACCTCTTAGAGGAAAAGTCACTCTAAGCTGTTTAATTTAATCTTTACTTCCCAAGAATTCTCTTTTTTCCAAAGGGTAGCTGGCAACTCTGTCCGTAAACCTACATGTTAGCTTGGAAATTCTCTCTCCGTGTCTTTCAGAAATAATTTGTTCAGTTAATTAGCTCCATTACTGTTTAAAGAATGCAAAGCTTACTACTACAACAGATGACACTGTCAAATCACTGTGCAGCCAGATCGATACAACACCATCATACAGCAATCACCAAGTGTGCAGTGTCTCTTCTTCCTTTTATTATGTTAAATGTATATTTGTTTACACACTCTCTCTGCTTAAACAAGGCGAGTCACAGATCCTGTGGGCGGTTTGTGCTGATTGTTTCCCAAGGGCAGCCTTGTGCCAGTGACCCCAAGAATGAAAGGTGCCTTTCTCTAGGTAGTCCTTCCTATTTTGTGCAGAAGAGCATGGCTGGGGAAATGATGACAGAGAGAGGACCAACAAGGTAATTTTCTGATGGAATTGTCCCTCGGCTTTTCTTGTATATCATAGGCATCCTTAAAACAATTTGATATATTTTATGGGCTGAGGCTTAATGAAACTAATTTTGGTACAACAGCACAAAGATTGTTAATCAATTGTTAGTCAAAACCTAAGTTTTTGCAAGTCATTGGATACAATTTGTCAGAAGGGGTCTTATGTTACTGTTGTAGTGGTGGCCTAAGGATATGTTTAAACAAAAGAATCATTCAAATTAAGCACAGTTAAAATATCATTAAATTAGATAGAAGTAATGCATTCTATTAGACTAAAGA
The DNA here is from genome assembly GCF_003984885.1 of Neopelma chrysocephalum. Taxonomy (NCBI): domain Eukaryota; kingdom Metazoa; phylum Chordata; class Aves; order Passeriformes; family Pipridae; genus Neopelma; species Neopelma chrysocephalum. Next base: position 3,689,425 of record NW_020897749.1, read on the forward strand.
GTGCTAATGGAAAGCAAGTAAACAAACAAACCAAAAGACATATTTTAAAAGAAAGTCAGTTAGGAATAAACATACTTGCATGCATTTAGCTCAAGTTTCATTTATTTTTTTTAAACAAATATCAGTTAAAAGAGGAAATTAGTGTTTCATGTCTCAAGGTGTCTCATGCAAGGTGAAGGAGTGGGAGGGTCCCAGTGTAACTTTTAACTTGAACTCACTAACACATCTAACTCTTTAACCTCTTACTGTCGGTGAGTATCTGTTGAAATTTACTGTACTATAGCATAGTTTACAGATCTCCATATATCAAACCCATAGTTTATTGTCAGAGACTGATAATCTTAGTGGTTTTTGTAATTTTATTTCATTCTAAACATAAGACTTATGCAGCAAGGGAGTGGAGTTCTACTTAGCCCACACAGAACACCTTTGGGATTGTTCCAGGCAGAGATGACTATGAAGTTCCTCCACAATGACTACCAGAAGGGTGTTCAAAGGCTCTTTCTTCTGGAAACAGTGTGTTTCTTGCACTGTTTGTAAGCATTAGTACTGTATATATTGATTTTATTAGCAAGGTGTTATTCTAGACCAAGAATCAGGATCTTAAATTAAGCTGACCTGACCATATGTGAAACTGGAGACAAAGAATAGTTCCTACCATCCTGTGAATAGATTTTCAAAGCATTCTTAAAAACATATTGCCATAATGATTTTTTAGTAAATTTTCAAAGGAATACCATTTTTCCCCCTCATTTCTTGATTAAAATTGATTATTGCAATGTTAATGTGGTAAAGAGCTAAGTTTTTATTAAGTTTAATGTTATAGTCACTTGGCCAATTCAGGAGCTAAATTAATCTTTTGATAAAAATTCAAACACACAAATTAAGTTAGTGCTAAGGTATACTGGAAATCTATAAAAAGCCTACATGAGCTTTACACAATTCACAGAAAATTCAAGGGTCAATTTAAGAAGAAATTTTGTTGCTAGGAGACGAGAACTGCAAGAAACCCCAATAATGTTTCCTCATTTTAAATAGGAAATGGGTTAAGAAATAGTAACCATAGATTAATAAGAAATAAACCCAGGTAAGTCAATGGGTGTTTTTGTGTGAATGTATGGAAAATTCTGTGCAAACTTAAAAACATTTGGATCAAACTCTCTTTTATGTTTACAGCAAGTGCATATATAAGTAAATAAAGAGTAGATAGTAGATCCATCCCCATATATGGAATCTATATTTCAGTTTATATTATACCTGGCATTAAAATCTGCAAAATTATTATGGAAATGTTAGTGCATCTGGTACACTAAATTGATTATACTTACATATAAAATATAATAAAAACTGAGAAGAAAACAAATATGATATTGCCCACCATAAATCTGGAAATATAGAACTAAATTTTAACTACCAAAGTTAAAGATTCATCAAAAAGGTTAATTGTCTATACAATATTCAACATTTCATAGTAAATCAGAAAGACAACTGGAAGAAGAAAAGAAGAAATAGTTCTAAATTGCCTCAGAGAAATGTTATTGTTTCATGTCTTGATACTGTTTTGCTCCCATCTTTCTCCATTTAAGCCCATCCAAAACTCTTCTGAAAAGCATTAGATTTTTAGTACAGCTTTCTTCTCAATCCCTTTTCTTACTGTCTCTAAAATTTGTTTCTGTTTTAGAAGTGTATCTAAGATTAACTTTAGTATCTATCAGGTTCATCTGTTCCAATCTACCTTTTCAACACTAGGTCTTACCTCTCATACTTCCATTTTTCTGCTACTTTGGTCTCCAAGGGGCAAGTAGAGAAAATTCTCCTAAATAAAACGTTGTCAAACTATGGGTCCACAATCTAAAACTTTTGGTTCTCTCTATGAAAGATTCTTAACAGTAAATAGAGAGATAAATCACAAATGGACACAAAAAGACAGTTCCTCACTAATGTACTAGATTTCACTGTGACTCTCTTCTGGCAGACATTTGTACAAATTTTTCCCAATAAATTATTAGTTTGTGGGGCTGAAGGAGTTTGAATAATTTGAATAATTTGAATATATGGCATGATCCTAATTCTGTGATTCCAGGTGGAAATTTTTTTAATCTTTTGGTAATTGGTATTTCTTTTTTTTTTTTTCCAAAATTATTCAGAGTTTTATCAGTTACACACTACACATCACACAGCTCCAACTGTAGAGAAGGGAAGTTCCAGTCCCAGAACTGATTCAGGTTACAAAGTTTGGGATTAAATGCCTGGACCAGAAATGACAGAGAAGATTTGAACTTGAGTCTTTCCCTTCCATGAAGAACAGGTTGTCCATCAGTTTGTTAGGTATTCAGTAGCAGCTCCTGATGAAAAGTTTTATTTTCCTGTAGGGAAACCTGGAAGAGTCTCTGGCCTATCCTTGCATTGGTGAGCATTTTGAGAAGGAGGGTTGGGGAGGAGATATTTGATGCAGTGATGAGTTGAGGGAATTTCTTACTTGTCTTGTAGTTTGAGAAGGCTCCATTTTTTTTCCCAGGATCCAGAGCTTAGAGGGCAAGCGATGAGGATGTGATGAGAGAAGATGAAAGGCACTTAATTATGCACCCTCTGTTGTAATCTGGGAAAGGTGCAATGTGTGTTTTGCTGTGCTAAACCTAGCTGTAAAGGAGCATGATTAGAGGTCCTATTTAAACTCAGCCTAACCTTTAAAGTGGAAATCCTCATCTACTCCAACAAACTGAAGGAAAGGATTGTTAATTTTTCTGTTTGTTTCAAACTCCATTTTGTTTCTGAAGTGGAGGACGTGGTAAGGTAAATGGCTGCCCCACAAATAAAAACTATATAACATTTGTAAATTATTCCTTTTAGGATTGTGAGATTTTCTTTTTACCTTTATCATAGATATATAGATTCATCATGGACAGGGTAGTATCATTTCCCCTTAGGCAAACTCTACTACAGAGGTTGTGGATACTTCCCACTTCTCTGATCTTGCCACCGATTCCTGCAATGATGGCTTTTATTAATATTTATGTCCTGTCCAGTGAGACAACTTGTTTTTTAGGAAGGATGGTTGTGGTGAATAATCATTATTCATTGGTACAGTAATTCACATCTCTGGATTCTGAAGTTCAAGAGAAGAACTGAAGGTTGAGCAGCAGAGCTGGTGTTAGCCTGAGGGAGTTTATTGACTTAAAAGACAGTTCCCATTTAAAAGGGATCTTATCCCCATGAAATCTAATTTTACTAATACATCTGAGGTCAGATCGCGTGTATTTGGTCAGTTTGCATTTATAGGTTTCTTCTGACAACTTCAGGTGAATTCCCCAGTGAGAAAACCATAGGCTGTAAGTGTAAAACCAGCAAAGATCCAAAGGAATTGATTAATAATTTATACAACAGTTTATTTTGGCTTGGTCTTAAATCTTCAAATAAGCATCTTATTTCCCATGTTGACTGTTGCCTCTGACATTTTTCTGCATTGTTAAGAGTTAGAAAGGCTTGCAGTAATTTTTATACCATGTAGTTAAGTAGTAAGTTTAAAAAGTAACATAAACGCTTTTTTAATTAGCAGAAAAGTAAATGAAGAGAACAGGATTTACTTAGTTGTGCATGTTATGGTTACAGGACTATAAACAGCAGTACTATTTACACTGAAAGCAAACAAGCAGAAGGATTTGGCTGAAAACTGGTATTTTGAGAAACTGTCTCTTTGTAAAATTGATGATATAATGCACTATCTTCTTCCTATGGATTGTGATGGTGTCACAAGGGCTAAAACCACCAGAAAGCCCCTCATGAGTATGAAACAAATCAAGGGACAATTTGCAAGTAAGACTTTCTAAATCCATTGTGTATTAATCAGGTTTACTCTATATAACTTTGCAAATGCAATTGCTTCTAACTAATGCAACTGGTGGGTAAATTGGGCTTTACATGAAAATAAATTTAAAGGAGGATGAGATAAAGAAGATAAATCAAGTGCTGCCTTATACACTGTTAGAACAGTCAATGAAACTGAAACACAACACAATTCAAATTGAAAAAAGATCCATTGTGCAAAACATTTAATTAGTCTGTCAAATTTGCTGCTGTAAGAGAAAGTTAATTATAGAAGCTTAGGAAGATTCTCAAGAAGAGGGCTTTTGTGTGGATATGGGAAGCATTTTTGCTAGAGGTGATTTACAGTCAGTAAATTTAACTGTCTAAGAAGTTAGTGAATAAATGAAAACCACGAAGAAGTTTTCCCCTTCAATTATTGTCCTCGAAAGGATTTTTGGCAACTTTTAATTCTAAAGAAAGAAAATAATCAACTATAAGCTACTCTTATCACCTGAACAATTTTAAGTACCTTTTGTAAGAATCCTGTTCAGCTAAATCAGAGTTTCTTCATAGCAAAATTTTGTACACAGCAAGAAAAGCAAAATTTGCACCTAAATTATCAAATTGAGTCTCTTAGAATTACTGTGTTTCCATAAAACTGGCTAAAAATAATGTCTTTTGCCTTAGAACAATTGAATAGTTGGAATAAGGCATTAATTTTGTCTGAGTAAGTATATATTTAATTAGGATTCAAAACACAATCAAAAAGGTTTTTAACTTGAAATTTAAATCTCAAATTTATCAGACCACGAATGCACAAAAACTGTAACCTTCAAGTCTATTTGCAGGTTTTTCACTACCAGTGGTAATTCTTCTCTCCGAGGACTCAGCTATAAGAGGTGAAGAGATACTGTCTGTGAACTCCAAATGATATCAGTTAATTTCAGAGGCACTCCTGGCTCATACAGGTAAAGTTGTGCCTTCTAGAGGCATGACATACTATTGTACTGATTTCTGTCTATGCTATCTAAGAAGAAAGAAAACTTGTATTGAATAAGAAAAGTAGACAAAATAATTAAGACAACAACAAGAGGAAGGAAATTCTTTGTTTGATGTGTTTGTGGAGTTAGGAAAGAAATCAAACTCCTTCCAAAGGTGGTGGTTAACTTCCTTTCTCTTTTTTTTTCCCTCTCTAAAATTCAGGTTGATTCATAGAATCATAGAATATCCTGAGTTAGAAGAGACTCACAAAGATCATCGAGTCCAACTCGTGGCCCTCCACAGGGCAACCCCAAGAATCATTCCAGCCTTTTCCAAGATACAATTTTTGTACTAACAAACATTTGAAAACCAATTTCTGGAAAGAGCTATCAACCCCTCTGGGACAGGCTTGAAATGGTCCTAATTTTAATGAAAATCCGCTAAAGTTAATAATCTTCTCAGATGATGATCACACTGAAAACATGCAGTCATCTTTCAGATAGTAAAGTCCCCTTTCACACTGACAAAGATGCTGACAGGTGTTTATTTAAAACAGAGTACTCAGGACTGGGCAGAAATCCCATCTGGCTCATTTTATGTTTTGCTCTCTTCCTTCTCTCAGAAAAACAAAAGACAGTAGCAATAATTTTGTGAGGCTCTAGACAAATTTGAACATCTCTTCCTTCTGGAATCCCAAGGATTGAAATCATATTTGAATATGAAACTGTATTCTAACTTACACTCTGTTTTACTAATGGCATCAGAGCAAAACATTGACCAAAGCAGTCTGTCCTCTCAAAACTGTGGTTGTGTAGAGCGTCATATTTTCTGCTGTTGAACAATGTTTTGTTGTGTCTCTTTACACAGAATGAAAATGGGAAAGCCTGGGTAGTTATAGTGAATAAATAGAGGTCGTGGGTCTTCAGACAACACAGTTCAGCTGACACAGTGAGTAGAGCTGTAAGACATGCAGCACATCTTTCATATACATGATTATATAGAAACATTGACCTGTACTTGAATGTTCAGTTTTGTGTAATTCCTATGTATTTCATTATTCGGATTTTGTATAGGGTTTGACTACGGACTTGCAAGGACAGAAGACTTCTATTTCACTAGGTGCAGAAAAATAATTCAGCTTTGTTCTTTCTCATTTCATCTTTCAGGTGTTTTAAGCCTAAAGCGATACTGTGGGTGTTGCAGCATGGGGTCTGAAAGACGTAAGATAAAATAGATGGCAAGTAGGAAAATAAAATAGAAAGCCTGGAAAAAAATGACTGAATAACACTTTTTCAGTTGTGGGGATATTTTTTTGAAACATTTAGGTTTTTATTCTTTTGAAATACTGTTAAGTTACTGAAAAAGGTCCTAATACAAAGACTGAAGTCAGTGGAGAAATGGTCATCCACAACGGGATGCCTCAGACTTGGTTCTAATTATGGTATTCTGCAGACAAGCTGGTCTGGAAATAAAGACCACTATACATAGCACAAATGAGGTATCCACTGCTAAAATTCCTGTTTGACTTTGTCCAAGGACTTCTTTTTACATCTACAAGGTTTGCAGAAAAAAAATCCTAATTTAAAAAAAAAAAATCTATGCATACACAATATCAACCCTCCTGATCCACTAATGGAATAGGTAGCCATACAGATTAAATTTTAATAAAACCTATTTCTTTCTGAACTCCCAGACCATGTTTTTAAAACATATTCACCATTTGGTTTTCAAAGGCTATTCCGTAAGCAAAGGTGTGTACTTTATTAGAATGCCCTTGACTATAATCCTAAAGCCAAGTAGGCAAACTAAAATTTCTTCTTTTTTTCCCCTAAATTTGTCCTTTATTTGCTGACAACAATTGAATATTGTGTTATGAAAAGGTAGTTCAATTTTTATGGGTTTAATAAAAAGAAGCACTTTATCGCTTGTATTAAAGAAGAATGGGATTTTTCCTCAAATCTGCTTAGATAGGTATAGGAAGTAGATACCCTACTAGGATAGTTATGTTAAAGTAGCCACAGAAAGTTGATTTGAATCTAAAAGAATATTCTAAATAAACCCCTAGTAGCTCTGGAACTTTTCTTTCCTAACACTTGAGTGCCAAGTGCAGCCGTGGGGAAACCACACTGCCAAAGGTATTCTTAGCTTGAGGTGTTCTCTGATCTATGCATCTGGGAAAGAGAATGGAGAATGTTTTCATAACCATTAAAACCAAAATCATCCTGGAGTTACTGACCACTGGCTTCAGATAAAGAGCTGACAGTCCTACCTTAAGTTCAAGAAAGACATATGGGTGTAGTTGACCCATACAGATCTGTTTGGCATATCAGCTTTGCTTGGGATGTTTGGGCAGGCATATAACAAAATAAAATGGAATGAATGTATTGTGACTAAACTCTACATGTATTTCAGAATTTCATCGTGAATAAGAAGATGTAAACTTTGTCAATGTTTAAAATAAGGTGTTTTCTACAAACTCCTCTTACAGGTCTGTAACAGGGGATGGAAAAGAGTGTTCAATGCTGCCTTTTCAGTAATTTTTTACTTTGACTAATGACTGTCTATCCGACCTGAGAAGAACAGATGTAACTTGTGTTACACGCTCCAGACTTTTCTGCTTTATTGTGATAACTTTGAAAACTTAACTAAAAAAGGCCATTTCTGTAGGGCAGAGATACTACAAGGTGAAATCAATCTTGCTGCTGATGAAAGGAATTGCATGCCACACAGTTTGCACTTTAAATTATTTAGAGTGTTAAGGCTTCCTTGCCAGCAGAAGTAATTGATTTGAGAGTTGGTTCACTAAAGACTAGCAACGTGCTATGTAAAATTTGTGATGTGTTCTGTGTTGGCAGTTCTCCATGCTTCCAGGCTAAAGAAATTGCTTGGAATTGCTTTAATTCATAAAGGTGTTCCAAGAAAGTCACTGTGAGAAGAAGCATCGCAGAAATAAAATGGTCACTGCTTTTCCATGAAGTGCTTGAAATGGGGATTCAGTCCACTCAGTAGATTTCATCCTCCCAACCATCCTTCAAACCACTGGCAAGTTGTCTCACAGATGTAGCTCCTGGAGCTAGAAAGAAAAGTCAGGCAACCATCAAATGAAGTAGAATGAACCAGCAAATTTCTCTGTGGCTTGTCCCCTCAGTCGAGGTGACTGGAACACTCACAGTGCAATAAATTATAACTCTTTTAAATTATTTCCTGCATGTAAAATAATTTCCCACATTTTCTTTCTACTACTCCAGCAGGCTAGATGGAAAAAGCATTTTAGTGCTTGGAAATCTAAAAGGGCAAATGAGTTCATTTTTCAGTCAAAAGAACATACTAAAGTCTATCTCATCACTCAGCCTTTTGCTAATGAACCAAATGAAGTGGGAACAGAGCCTGAAGAACACTGCTTTCATTACATCTACTGTATCAGTCTTTATCCATCTTGCCATCCAAAAAAGCCAAGAACATGTATTTTCTGTGACTTCTAGTAACTTAAGTATAAACCACTTATATGATTCCCTATGCTCTTGGAGCTGCTGGCACGTATTTGACCCACCAAATCCAGCTGGAGATATTTTTCCCAAAGAATAAATAATTTGGGAGAAATTAGTTGAAGACTAGTTTAAGATCATCTGACTGTATGTTCATCAGCTGAACAATGTTGCTTGAATACCTTAAATCTCTTTGCAGGAATAAAAAATCCCTTTATCATTCTTTATAGAGAGGTTTTTCACCAAGTAATTATCTGTTGGGCATAGGCTCAGTCTATCAGTATTGGCCAACACTATGAAGACAAAAAATTATCAGTAAAACAACTACTCATGATTAGCCTGCCATAAATGTCATGCATTTGGGAAAGAAAACAGAACAGTGAGGACATCCAGTGCAGAAGGTCAGGCCTATGCATGAGCTTAATGAAAGATAGTGAAGCATGTCATGTCTGAATGGAGACTTCAAATAAATAATTTACTTGCTTGTCCATTCTGTCTCATTAAATCTTCCTTTTGTCTTTCCCTTGTGACAATTTTATTACTTCCACAATTTATTGTTTTTAATCTATCAGTCTTTACAACTGGCTTTCATGATTTTGACTGTTCAGATGAAGCAAACATTTTGTGGGGTTTTTTTTTTGACAATCAGCCAAATCCTAGGGCTACTGATGCGACCATCAGGTTTTTTAGTTCCTCCTTGTTCTGAGCAAGGTAAATTAATAGTATATTTAAGATAAAACTGTAGCCTTTTTTTTTAAGGTAACTTTTATTGCATATTACACCAGGATCAAAACCTTTGCTTTAAGTTATAATCTTTTTCCCATTGTAAAATGACAAAAAAATCAGCTTTGGACACCTCTACCTCTCTTTCCTGCCCCTCTCTCCTGTTCTACCCACTTCCCCCAGCCATTCTCACCTCAGTAATGTCTCTGAAACCTTTGGGAGTAGTCCAGTAAGAATCAAGTTTAAGTGTAATCAGTATTAAACAGGTTACAATGATACAAATCTATTTAAACACTCTTGTTTTCATTCTATTACAGATCCTTTACCAGTGACAATTCTCTGTCCCACCAAAGAAAATAATCAATGAAAAGAAACAATTTTCTAAATTGAGGATGGATTTTTTTTTAATCCTGGTCTGTTTTTTATTTTGTGGCTGTAAAAGCAGTTGTATGTGTTTAACTGAGGAGATGATGGCAAAGGGACAGGCAAGATCAGCCGGGAATGGGATTAACTCACACCAATTTTCCTGTTGCCTTGAAAAAGGGTTCTGACTCCTGTGTAGGAACAGCAACTGGTATTTCAAGGACAGAGGTGTAGTTAAATTCTGGAGCCCTGGATAAGTAGGGAGAAGGGAAAAGAACCTCACAGAATTTAGCAGACTACTTTTTGTTCTATTCTGGTTTGTCGCTCTCTGGAGGCTGAATAACTTTCTGTAGATCAAGCAAAATATAACTTTCACATGAGTGCTGCATATGTAAGAGGAGAGGAGTTCTGGTAACGACTTCTGTTAAACTTATCAAAGAGCACAAGTACAGGACACCAATGGGAAGTAAAGAAAAGTGCAAACAGATAGCTTTTTTTAGAAAGAAGTAAAAAATTGGTTTCAAGAAATAGAGGGAAATACATGTACAGTCAGAGAAAGTGCAATAGAAACTGCTAATTGTGAAGCACAACACTAATGTTAAATCAGGGAATGGTGGAATATGGGTGCAAAAGCCTAAATTCTAAATCAATGCTGAAAAAAAAAAGATATTAGGAGAAAGGACAAAGAAAGAAATTTTTAAAAAATAGTCATGTTTGTCTTCTTTTGCAGGATTTGTACATACCTCAATACTGGGTTTCACATCTCCTTTCATGAATTGTTCTGTATCTCAAGGACTGGAACTCCTTAATGTTTTTACAGTGAACATCTTAGCTGCATTTCTTCCAGTTCATTTTGTGGGGAAATAATAGAATTGCTAGCCCATGACTTTTTAAATAAGCCTTACAGCAGGCATCAATTAATTTCCTTTTTTTTTTTGCTTGTGAGACAATCATTTCTTAGTCGGTAATTTCAGCAGAAAGACCAACCTAGGAAGCCCTCTGAAGCTCTCCACTGTAGCAGGAACAAGATCATGGAAAGTACTAATTATTTTTAAATCAATGTTGTTCATTAATCAGGTTCATAGCTTGGCTCAGAAAACCATTGTGCCAGGCCTTTATATTTGGGAAACAACAGCTTGTATCTCAGTGTGTAAGGCCAGAGGGGGTTTTGAGCTTCTTTGGAAAGAGCCAAAAGAATTACAGGGAAAAGTGGAGACTTTTTCCTAAATAATGTTTCAAAGTGGTGTCTGCAGGTTCCTTGAACCTGACTTCCAATACATATGAAATCAAAACAAATGTCACAATAAAGTCTTTGAGGCTTGTTTTCCTTCTGTGCTGTGTGGGTGCCAGGTGACATTGAAGGAAGTGGGCAAAAGATGGCATGGAGCCCATGCAATCCCAATATCCTGTGGCCTCAGGGAACTCTGAGGAGGAAATCATGTTCTCAGTGGATCACATGCCTCGATGCTGAGGACTTTTTGCACATTTATTAACACATATTTTTCACTGATGCCTGCCTTTTCCCCAGAATATACCTGTTAGGTCTGTCATCAGGAGTGTTGTACTATCTCACACTAGTCTGGTAACTATGGTCCATATTTTACCTCTTTTTTTTTTTTTGAGGCAGGTATTTTCCAAGAAATTCTATGTTAACTGCTAAAATGTTCTGAATGTGTAAAGATATTCACTTTCATAGGGGTTAAGGACGGAAAAGAACATGACATAATCTGGGCTATTTTTCTCATACTTTTGTATGCCTAGGCCATTGAACATCATTTTTATCTGAAGTCCAAGGAAATATGTGTTATTAAATCCTACATTCCAGGAAAGTCCTCTCTGATTATGAAACTACTGAAAGATGAAGGCTCCAGACTTTTCACTTGTTATTTCCTAGCACTCTTATTTATTTTAGTTCATAATTTATAAATTATGTTTGTTGTATAGGTTAAAAATCTCATTAATATCCATTAATTTTGTCTCTCCGTGTCTATGTGTGCAGACATTTATAAAATAAAGTTACATTTTTTTTGCTAGAAATTATAAACTGAAATCTTCCAGTCACTTGCTAAAAAGGCTTTTTTTCCCACAGGCCCTGACTTGTTCTTGTGGTTGTTACACAGGAGTCACTATTTATGGGGAACAAAGAGTGGTGTGCAGTGTTACATCATCTATCTTGTGATGCCACTGACTGAGGTAAAGTTATTCCTCCATCCCTCTCATTACTTAGTTTGAATATCCATCCATCTCTGGCCCTTTGTGCAGCCTTCTTCCACTGGGGACACTTTTTAGTTGCTCCCTACCCTCACAGCCCTTAAATCCTTCCCGGGGTAATTGCTTCCCAGGATAACATCTATCTCTGTATGAAGCTGTATCTTATATACCTGTCATATCCTCTCAATTATTTCCAATTTACCTCTGTTACAGACAGCTTTTACTGGTTATAAATCTTATATGTCCAGATCACCAAAGGAAGAAGAATATACCAGATCCACAAAGCTCAACTACAAATTTGGAGTGGGAATGGAAGATTTTTGATTTCTCCATTTAAAAGCTTTTTGCATGATCTGTCAGTCAATTCTTAAATCTTTAGCATGGACTTTAATGCTATTTTAATGGAGCATCAAGTGACATTGAGATTGTGCTTTTTTGACATACTGACTTACAAAAAATTGGAAATATTTCTAAATTTCATTTAGGTAAGTGATGCAGTTCACAAGGACCTCACAGTCAAGTGAAAGGGAAGTGGTTAAACAAATAGAAAGAAAAGACTAAGTGAAAACAAGAAGTGGAGGGACAGAAAAGAGTATAATTCTTCAGGTTAACATGCCAAAAATTGCAACATAACAAAAAAATCTTCTATTTAAGTTCATGGCTGGAATTAATCAGATTATTCAAATATCACTGTTTTCTTTTATAGTAAGGAAATCATCCTTCATGCCTTTTTGAACAGCATTAAAGACATTATTCCAGTTTCCAGAAGCGTCTCCAATATTTTCAAGAGATACACAGGTACCTTAGATAGTACATTTATGTCTTTGGAGATAAAATTATTTCTAATGGCTGGTTAAAGTGTTTGTGAATACAAAATCATATTATTTTCCCTTATTCATATTATTTAACATTCTCTTAGGTTTATAATGAGCTGGAAAGTATTAAATCATTATCAGTGACTTCAGTGATTATTAGTACAGAAAAGATGTATTATTAAAGTTTTTATCATTCTGATATACCCATTAAAATGCTTTATTTCCATCTAGCTCTTGGTCTATACAACGTATAGTTGTGAGAATAACTTTCTTCCTTAACTTCTTCTCACCCTGACAGTGATATATTCTTCCGTGCTTTTGACTTTCCTTAGCTTAGTTGGACACTTCATAGACAAAAATCAATATAAATAAAATGCTAAGTCCTACTTTTATTTCTTTTTTTTTTTTCTATTTGTTCTCTGCTACTGTTTGTTTCTGAGTTCTGCTGTGGAATGAAGATGGAATTTTAGTCTTGGCTATTTTATTTCTCTTTGATTTGTGGCTTAATGGATATCTAATTTGGTCCTGTTAAAGAACAACTAATTTTCAGTCTCATTCTCCTTCATTTTTCAGTTCTACACCAGTGAATCTCAATAGCATCTCAAGTGTTCTGTAGAGGGAAAATACATATTTCTTTGGCTAAATCCCTATCAGAACTTGCTTTCAAACGATTTTGTCTCTGGAATCATCACTTTGCACTGGTGACCTTCAAACTGCTGAAGGAAGGAAATTAAATGTGATCTATAATGACAACAGAAAGTAGAAGTTGCTCTTTGTAAGGAATTGATTCAATAACACCCCCAACACATTTTGCTTAGAACTATGAAACTATAAGAACACAACTGTACGTGATGGAGGAAAAGAAAAAGACCAACTTTGTTTTGATTTTGGTGAGCTTTCAATTCTTAAATATAAAAAGGGAGGGAAGGAATCTCAAGTTCATCTGGACATGTATTTGAAATATCAACAAAAAACCATCACAAAATTTAGCATTTCTTTGTCATTATTCAATGACCAGAAATAAAATGCTTGGCATTTTAAATGGAAGGTTAATCAGTGTTAGAAATAAAACAGACCTCTGTTTTCTTGCATTAAATTCAGTTCTTTTTGACTGTATACTGAATTTACGAGATAGAAAGTGGTTGGTTTGTTTTTCTTTTTTTTTTTTACTTTGAGACTTGCACATCGTTTCAGGTTAGCAACAATTTCATATGAAATAAAATCTTGTTTAAAGCATATTAATATTTCTAATCATTAACCTCTTAAAAATTCAGAATCCCCAAATACTTGAAGGACCAGAGGCACTAAGCAGGTTTAAAATTGGCATTGATTGGCAGTCCCTGAAAGGCAATTGCTCTGACTTTGTGATAACTAAAGTCTATTTTGGCTTTCATTCACTTTATATGTTCTTCTAGGCAGGGGGAAAAAAAAAGCCTTATGCTGAAGGTATCTTTAAAAACAAAAAGATAAAACTCTGCAAAAATTCCAACAAGACTTATTCAGATCAAATTACACACTTCATTCTGCAAGAGTTAAAGTTACTGAGAATTCTTTGGTTTGTAAGAGAGAAAAAATACAACTGTTTTGATATGTTTGAAAGAAATAATATAAAAGTGTTTCTGCATATGAGAGAAAGAGTCTGAAATATCTCTCCGGATATGCAACTCTGAGTTACCACAGATATCAGCTGAATGCACAGATGTACAGGGATTGGGATAAAGAACAAATTATATGCTCCTTCCTGAAACAAAGTCATAGCTACGTATGAGTTAATTTGATCTGAATAAGTTTTGGTGTGTGTTAGAATCAAGCAGTGAGGGTCTTAATGCCACTGGGTTCTGAACTGATTTCAAAGGTCAGTAGCTCTCATCACTTTTTAACAGATAAATTAAAATGTGAGCTGAGTAGGATGACAGACTAACAATTCACAGAAAGGCAGAAACATATAACCCTAAAACAACAATGGGTGAAAGGATTTCTGGGGGTCACTTGGTTCAAGCTCCCACTCAAGGCAGGGACAGCTTTGCATTTAGAAGCAAGTGTCGAGTCATATCAGGTTGCCCTGGATCATACACAGTTAAGCACTGAATTTTTCCCAGGATGGAGGTTCCATAATCACTCTGGGCAACCTGCCTAGAAGAAAAACATCTTTAAGGAAAAGAGTCATGAAGGACCAAATTATTCATAAAATGGAGAGCGGGAGTACCTCACCAGGACCTGCAAAACAACTGCTATGGATTTATGGTAAGTCACACAGGATCCACTTGAAATGAGCGCAGCACCTGGTTCCCATAAGGACAGCATTAGGAGTCACATCTTTTATAGGAGTCATGGTCCCCTGACTCCTCCTTGAGCATGAGCTCAGGACCAGAGAGGATGTGGAGGAAGAATCTGTGTCTTCCTCGTGCAATATTCTAGAGACCAATGTTTTGATCTGTGTCCTCCAAAGGTGGAATATCCTTGAAAATCTTGTTCAAAGCAGTAGTTTGGAGATCACGGAAAAAAATGTGAACATTGGATAAAACCTTTCCTGATTTTAGCATATGAGAATGTATATGGACCTCACACATTTTCTAAATGCATCTCCATGCGTAGTGAGGAAGGCTGCTGTGAGAAATGACATCTCCCCTTGACCAATATCAGCAGCATAGACAGACTGATCCCTCTGCTGCTCAGACAAGAATTCCTCCACACCTGACTGCCAGCCACAGAATCCCTGTCTTACTGTCCTTGGCTAAAGATCGAAAAATAAAGCACTGAAGGTGAAATTCATCTCACCTTTGACCAAAAGCATTCAAAAATAATGGACTAATTAGATTTTTTATTTTTTATTCATGGGTTCAATGGATAGAAATTCCAATGAGGGAGCCATTTCATCTGCCTTTTTATTCTGAACTAAAAAGAGAGCCTTGGTAATTAGATTAAACTCAATGTATAATTTTCTGATGAACTTTCTCATAGAGATTAAGGGTCAGAGGCATGATGGCATTTAAACTTTCAGCTCCCTCTTTAGGCAACTGTCTCACGCTGATCTCACCAACAGCTGCCTGAGTAATTTCTGAGATTGGGGTCTAATTACAGTATAAAGATCATATGTGAAGTCTGTGGCAAGCCTTACTGAAATAAATCTTTCAAGAAACATTGCACCCTCTCTTGGATAATATCAATAATATTTTTCATGTCTGCTTTATTACTGAGATATAATTAATGGGAGAATGCATTTAGAGCTTGCACATTTATGAATAATTTTTTAACATATAAACGATAAATTTTAAAACTTAAATTACTGTAAATTATTGTGCTTTCCATTTTATTACTGATGGTAATGTTCCTATCCATCTTTCAGTTATATTGATAGAAAGCTATTAACAAATTAATTAAAGGTAAGAGGCGGATGCAAGGAGCACAAGCTAATATGTGTTACATTAGCTACTAACTCAGGAAAGTACTTAGAACCATGGTTGCAGTTAACTTACCACAATTTTAATCAGGTTTGATAATGTTCTTATTAAATCCATTTTACAAAATGAACTGCAATAAAAATATCGCATACATTGTTTCAATATGTCCTAATTTTAAAATTATTTATTTTTAATATTAATTCCAACTTGCCTTTTGTGAATAGAATAAAATCATCTACCCAAATTACCAAATCATAACGAATTTCAAAGGCGATCCTGCTTTAGGAAGTGCTGTCCCCTACTGTTGTATTTTAGAAAAACTGAGGAACATCTCTACGTTAATTTGAATATGTGAATGCAGAAATGTTAAAAAATCATTATTGAATTTACATGTTTCCAATAAAAACTATTTTTTCTGTAGACTAGATGTTATTTTTAAAAGAAGGCATTATTTCTTAAACATATTAATATAAAATGTAATAAAAAGATAATATTCTTTGAATTCAGTCAACATTCCTATGACACATTATTTCTGGGCTGATAAAGTAGCCAAACTTAGTTCATAACCATATGTATGTTATTTAACAGAGTTTTGGCACTCTCTTTGCTTTTTCCAATGTCATGCAAATGAAGTTTTGTAAAAAGCAACCATCCAGCTTTGGTGATTTTTCTCTACTAGAGCATCCAGGAACAATTTGTGTTTGGAAGCTGTTTGTTTTTTCAGTGCTTTTGCACAGAGAAATTAGTGGCTTATGCTAGAAACACATTTTTTGGATATGTTGTCGTGACAGATGAAGTGAATGCTTTTCTTCCTGCTAAGCGATGTTAATTTTGGGGAGTGGAAGAAAACAACGCCTGGAGATGCTCGGCCTCTTCCTGTTCTTCTGACACAGGTCTCCCCAAATGAGACTGCGTGAGACTTTTATCCATTCCTTGTGAAACCAGCTTCCTAGGGCAATTGGCCTTCAAATAGGAAGTAAAATCCTAGCAGCGACAAAGATCAGAGGAGGCCTCTGAGGAGGGATGAATAACCTCTTGAAATGGTGAATAACATCTTGAATGCTGAAGACAAGCAAAAAATGCCCAAGGACCATCAGCTATAACATTTCCAGGGCCTGAAAAATAACAGCAAGTTCTAGAATCGATTTGAAAGTTTGCTGACTCAGATGTTAACTTAATTTTTGAACAGTCCAGGAAGAGAAACTTCAATTTAGATGAGAAACTTCAATTTAGATGAGCAGAGAAAAATAAAACCCACTTGTTTACTTTCAATCTGAAAATAAATCTGCCTGATTTCTTTCTCTGTGAAATTCAAATCCTGCCTTTCGCCACATTAATAAGATTACCATATTTGCATGTTTTGTTAATCATAAAAGCTTATTTAATTTATATGGCTTTATTTACTTTCTGAATTAATGGTATGGTGGATGTTTAAAGAGTACATAGCTGATATTATCCTCTTTATTATTGCTTAATGCTTACAGCACAGAAGAGCCTCAATACCTCTAAAAATGATTGATATCTCTGGTGCTTGGCCCATTAATACACACAGGAGGAAGGAGAGCAGAACTGAGACAAAACTTGTGCTTTGATGTGTCCAGTCCTCAAGTAACAATGGCAAAGTCAGAATCTGGTCTGGAAATCAACAGAAGGGTATTTCTGATATGGGAGTGTTCTGTTCTTATTGTAGTGATGGTGATACTGCATGGTGTTACCTCTTAAATACCCTCTAAATTGCTCATAGGACTTAAGTCACATTGTCCAATAACAGCCTTTTCTGCAGAATGCAGCCTCAAATAGTTTTCTTTTTAGCTAAGAATAATTTAGTTTCAGGTGTTTTTAAATGAGAAGTTTTTAATTCTGGTTTAATAGCATGATTTCTGTAACATAATTATAGGAAATACATTTTTCAGAAAACCTTTAGACTATTCTGTTTTCCGTCATGAAATTCTTTAATACACAGTGGTTCCAAAAAGAAAAAAAATAAAAAAACTGTTTTGTGCAGGAATAAAATAGGAAAGTTAGAAAAACACAATATCTCTTTTAAAGTCCAGTAACTGAAAACTGGATTGTCTGCCTACATGTGGAGTGGTTAATTGCTGCTGAACTTTAATAAAATAAATATTAGACCTTTAAGGGGCATCCAACTCTGATAAAGGGCAAATACTGAGTAAGATCATTTAAAGATGTTTATGCTTCACCTGTCTTAGTTCATATGGGAAGGCAGAAGTCCTGGAACTATCCTACCCATTTAACACAACTAAGTTTCTATAACTTAATAATTAGGGGTGGTAGGCTTTTTTCTCCTTTTATCTATGGAAAAAAATGAAATCACCCTTTAAGAAAACAGACTAAACCCTTGCCACAGACTTATATACAAAGAGCTAAAAGGTATCTCATAATATCATCAAACTTTGCATAATACACCATTTAGAGTGGAATAGGTTTTGCCCCTAGAAAAAAAACCTTAGAAATTTGATTACCTTTGATTAAAATTTATTAAATACTATTAAATACTATTAAGTAATTGGATTAAGCTTGATTAAATACAGCTCCCCTTGGTTTCATTGTATTTTGAATCAGCTTCTCAGCAAGTTACAACACTATTCTAAATTATACTAACTCACTGCATGAAATTTTGGCTCTCCTAAAATCAGTGGTAAAACTCCCATGGACTACATTCAGGTCAGAATATTATTGAAATTGTCTCATCAAAGTAGTGCTCAGCACACCTGTGGTGGAGGTGAAGCTCAAAGGCTTCTTTGCAGCAGTAACCTAAGTCCTGATATCACCTGGGGGTTCAAACTGCTTGAGTGAGTTTTAATTCTTGTCCCTGCTGCTCAAACAACAAAGTAGGGACTAAGTAGGGCTGGAGGTGTCCTGTGGGAAAAAAGCTGTAAGTCTAAAGGCTTTTGGGTTTTTCTTAGTCCCAGATTTTCTGCGGACTGCTTGATTTCTCTAAATTCTTTCTTTGCAATCCTGAGCTTTACAAAAGACAGCTGGTTTGGTAAAAGTCATAGCTGTAAGGTCAATAGACCACCAGCACTTTAACCTTGCTATTTTCCCCTTATTGTTGTGACATTTATTTTAATGTGTTGGCATGGATTTTACACTAGCCTTAGCATTTATCAGGACATGACTGGATTCAAATACATAAATAACTTGCCCTGTGGCCAAATGCAAGCCAGTTTTGTTTGTAGCATCCCATATGGTGTTGTGTTGTTCTGGATTTGTGACTATAACAGTGTTGATAAAACAGCAATGTTTTGGCTGTAGTTAAAAATGCTTGTGCAATATTATGGTTTTCTCAGCTGAGATTTATCTGCGTCCTAAACAGTCAAAAAGTTCCATGTCACTTCTGTGGTTTGTTTTCTAGAACTTTTGTTCAGTTTTGTTTGTTGGGTATTTTTTTATTGTTGTGGAGGCTTTTTTGTGTTTTTGTGATTGTTTGTTTCAAAATGGAAAAACAAAATAATATTCTTTTGATATTAAGTGACTGATTAAATGGAAAGTTATTTTCTGGGGATTGTTATTAGGAAATAAAAAGCATAGGTATCTAGAATATAAAAAAATAGCTGTGCACATAGGAAAGCTAGTTAGACAGCATTTGTTGAATATGTTATGAATTGTATTTCTGGATTTCATTTAAAAATATGTTTAGAAACTGTTGGGGTTCTTTTTCACTGTTAAACAGCTGTACGTTTGGCTGAATAATGTATTGCAGGTATTAATTGAATAGTATATTGCCAGGTCTGACAGTAAGCAGCAATACATATTGAACAACATATGTAGTGAATTTTCATTCTGTCATTCAGCTCTAGGAAGGGTGTCGTGAAGCAGTACGTTACTTTAGTTTAATTTTGTTTTTAATATTGTTTATCATCTGTGCATTTAATTATGTGGTGTTTTGTAAACTGAAGTTCTCTAATAATCTGTCATGCAGGCACGAGTCTGTTGTATCAGATATCACTGACTTCATGTCTCCGTCCTCTTTTTTGAAGGAATTACGAAAACGTAAGAAGGGAGTAAGGGTTTTTTTGTGAGAGGGAAAATTAGGGTGAAAGATAATCAGTAATTAGAGTAAGGGCCCTCCCTAAGCTGTCATCTTCGGTCTGGGCTCAAAAATTCCCTAATCCACTTGTGTGTAGTGATTGTCCTGCTGGGAGGCCAAAGTCTGCAAGTCCATCCCTCAAGACAGCCATGGACCTGTGCTGTGACCTTCTCAGCTGGGAAGTGGGGAGCATTGAAGGGTAAAGATGTCATTAAGGTGAAGAAGGAGACATTATGTTGGGAGATAAAGGCTGCAACTGATGATGCTATTGGGTTGAAATACCCAACATTAAGAAAAGGACAGCTGGGTGTGCTAAACTGGAGTTGCATTCAGAAATGGAATATTCAGGTTAGTAGACTCCCAAATTTATTAGCACTGCTGCTCATGGAATGATTTATTATGGGAAAAGTAGCTATTGGTCTAAAAGCTGCATTGGCATACAAGGTATTCAAAGAGCTGATAATTTTGGCTGTTAACCAGAAAAATCTACAAATTAGAGAAAGGACAGGGTAACTAGTCAGAGTGGAAAAAGTCTTACCCTTTTTTTCCCATCTAAATAATTTAATATAAACAACTTATTTTGAAAATGTTTTTGTTACTGTTGTTTTCTCTTGTACATCAAACTGGTGTATATTTTCAGATATTTAAATAGCTCTTTATAGGATCAAATCAAAATGCTTTAATTTTTCATTTTCTCATTATTTACTTAATTAAACGTAAAACTTTTAATTTATTTTTATCAACCATAAGCAACACATTTGACAAACTTATTATTCAACCCCCCAACTGTTCAGTCCTAAACCAAATTCCACTGTCAAGTCCTTCAAACATTATAAGGATTTACTCTTTGTTCATATGTACTAATTCATACCATGCTGAACAATTACAAAATCTAAACCACAAGAATTAATAACCATTTTTGTCTTGTTTGGCTGGTTTTCTTCAGACATTTCTGGGGAAGAGTGGTGTATGTCTCTTAAATACTCACTGCCAGATGTCTAATTCTCACGCCTGGGTTCTTTAGAAGTTGGTATTGTTTAAGTGTGTTATAGCTGGAATTGATTAGTGTAATAAAGGGGATGTGCTGGGGAAATTCTCTTTACCCTGTGTACCTCTTTATACAGGCACTGCTGTCTCCCGTACAAACAAACTGGAATTTTCCAGGGTGTTAGTAGGAAAGCAAACCAATTCTGTGATGCTTCCTCATTTGAAACACTTTTCCAAGTTACTTCTGTTGAAGGGAAGAAATCAAATTTCTGGTTGATTCTGCAGATAACTATGCCACAGATTTACAGTGGTGCAGAAGTGCTCATGTTGCTATATTAGATGCCTACTTTGGTAATTAATTCTAGGTGTGGTGTACCTGAAGAGCAAAACTACTTGATGCAGTTTATTCAACATTGATTCCCTTCCAGCCAAATAGTTAGTTTGCAAGTTTACCATTTTGCAAGCTAAATCTTCTGAAGAGGTTTGAGGAATAAATACAAGAGAGATTCTTTTCCTCTGCTTGTTCCTGTTGAGCATTTTAATAATTTAAGGAAAAATCTCAGTGGAGGTGGTGAATTAGTCTCTTCTGAATTTGAGGATGGTTTTTTCTCTTGTAGTTATGAAATGTGATTTGTGTATAGCAGGTTCTGAAATTCCGGTTTTCTGAAATTAATAAAAAAAATATTATATTATTTCAAGTCACTCTCTGCTTAAGCAGAGTAAATTCCAGCAGCCTGGATACCCTTTGCCCCTCAAAAGACAAGATTCTTAAATGTAAAAATCAATAGCTTCAGTTCTTCCCAGATACCAACAAGTAAAAGCTATCATTTCAGACAAACGTTTGGATTTTAGTCTAATGGATTGCATTTCATTAGAATGGGTAAAAAAATCCAACACTTTTATTCTCCTACAGAGTAAAATTACAATAAAAAAATTTTGTGTCACTTATTTTGTCTTTTCTTAAGAAAAAAAAAGAAACTAATGTTGAACAGATGGTTTCAGGTCCTATGTGGCTAGAATGTCAGAACTGTTTGCCAGAGTATGGAATTATTTCGGAGTATGTGTTTTCTAATTATGTACATACAAACCTCAGTGATTTTTGAAAGCACTTTTGAATTACAGGGTTTTTTAAAGTAACTTATTCCATTGTTTCTGCTTCCTTGTATTTTTTTATTAATATCTAAAAAAGGCTTAGTATAGCTTATAAATTAGAAGCAGGAGGAATTCTACTAGAATACAAAACTACCTGTCATGTTGGCCAGCTACAGAGACCATTTTAGGTGTCATTGTAGGTATTGACTGTAGGTCAGCAGGTAAGTTTTAGGCATTAATCCTCTCATAACATGTACATGACAGCAAGGGGAGCACTGAAAGGTCATTCAATATCTGCCTTCAAAAGTGAACTAGAGAGTTAACCACTTCTGCCTTAGTGAATTCAAATAACCCCAGCCCCATTGGCACAAAAGCCTGTTTCAGAGGTCGAAATTAGCAGGCATAACTAGGTCTGTTTGCAAGGAGTGGGGCAATTGCACTCTCAACATCATTTATTTGACTCCTCTTAAATTCAAAGTGTTGCCTGAGTCAATACTGCTGGTATAATAACTGGCAGGATGGACTCCATAGGCAGGTTTTCCTAGCCATTGCTGATACAATATGAATAGTAATGATGGTCCTAAGTAAAAACACTATTTGTGAACTATGTAATGTTTTTCTGTTGATATGTGCAATGTATCAGAGCACTGCAGAACAAGCAGGGAATGCTATGTGCATAAATTTGCCTTGTTTACCTTCACACATTAATGCTTCTTATCAAGCTACTGCAAAGGAAGTGCAAATAAAGTTGTATAATCTCGGGTAGAGTTTAAAAAAACAAAGAAAACCCAGCAAAAACCACAACCAAAAAACCCAAACCAACCAAAAAACATCCCAACAGGGAGGGGCTTTGGGCCACAAGATCCCATGGTATATGTCCAAGCTTAACTTTACCCCAGATATATGTTTTTGAGTGAGACACCTATTTAGCTTTCTTCAACCCAGTCAATCCATAAAGGAAAATTCACTCAAGACCTGCTTGACTAAGTCTTCCCACTAGAGTGGGGAATACAGAGTGCAAATCTTGCCTGAAGATTCTTTATCCCCTTATTAACAAAAGTGAACGAAACCAAGAAATTATTTTGACTAATAATTTGTAAGCCATCTCAAGAAATCATTTATTTCAGTATTACACCCCAGAGGTATAACCAGCATCCAGTCTCACCAATGCAGGGTATGGGCAGCTGCATAAATATGTTGGAGAGGAACTTCCTCTGAACCAGGCATGGTTCCCTATGGCCCCCTAAATCTTTCTAACAGATTGAAAGGGCTCTGAGAAGGCTTCCCTTCCTTCTTCCTCTTCATCCTCTGTCACTTGATTCAAGTGTGTCTGGCACATCTTATTGTCACCTGTGTTGCTTGTGTAAAGTGGCTGATCAGTTAGGGTGAAAGTAGGTAGGGGAATAAAAATAGTGCAAAGCAAGTTTTAATAATGCTGAGGAGCTTGTCAAACATCCCCCTTGGGGTTTCTTAGTCTTATGAGCCTGGCCTTTGGACCTGCTTCCCTTCCTAATAATCCAAAAGAAGTGAGAAAACACAATAGCACCTCTGCTTTGTTGTATTCCTTATCTTCAGCATCCCATATTTTACTGTACTTCAAGAGCTGCTGTTCATAATCTGGCCCTTTACTTGCCATACAATTTGACAGCATTTTTTTGGTGGAAATGCTAATACAAACTGCTCCTTCTTCTAGTTTCTGCTCTGCCTTCACAGCTGTGCTGTATAACTATTCATGTGATGCCATTTCATGGCTGGGATGAGGTTATGGTATGTTAATCTAAGACGTGTTGCTATAGCACCATGGGGACTTTTCAACACAAAACTGGTAAATTTTTAGAGATGTTTTAATTTATAAGATGGTAATGCAGCAAAAATTCCACGAAGAAAAGATGACCTGATAGAATCTTAAGGGATAATTTGCCTGAAAACAGAATAAAAATTTCCAAACAGATTCATTTTTTGTGATATGGTTTTAGCAAAATGTCTTGCAAAGGAAAAAACTACTTCGGAAATTACATGAGGCTATTTTATTTAAAAACTGTACTTAAAAATTCTGCCTTCCTTCAGGGGGTAGGTAAATATAATAAACAACATATATAATATATATTTTATGTATTATAAATATAAATACATAGTAAATATTTTACTAGGATCTACCATGTCTTAGGCTACATATGGTTTATGAGGCTGTACTGAAGTCAAGAACTTAACAACTAGGCTATATTGTGAGGCAGGACTAAAGTCCAGTTTCCAGTCTTTCCTTTGGGAAGACCACATGGCATGCATTAGAAATTACCATTACATTGGCTATAATTTTATTATCCAACATAATTAACTTTTCTAGACATAATTGTCATTCTATATTAAAATTGTAGAAGTCCATATAACAAGTATATTTTTTTGGAAGTGTACAGGTACATTAAAACGTCACCTGTCCATGGTGCTCTGATAGTTTGGCAATGCTGTGCAACCACTATTTTTGGTTTTAATTTTGTTTCCTTCTGCTTAAGCACCTTCTCAAATAATGCTGATTCCACAGGTTGAATTCTGCTCTAGTGGCAATGTTTCTAAATTAGAGTCATCAAAACAGGAAAAAGCAGTTGTCTTGTTGTAGTCCCGCTTTTCAGCTGAGAACCCGTCCACTAAATAGATCTATTCTTATGCACCTAAGTACATTTTGTCATATCCATAATACAAAAATAATTTCACCTGGTACTGTAATCTTCAGAATGGAAAACTGCAGCTCTCTAACAGCACACAGAAACATCATACAACAGTTTTGGTACAGGAAATGAAAAGCAGAATCTTATCCAGATAAAACTGCAGGGAAAATACAGATAGGCAGCAGAAAATTATCACTTGTGATTGAATTTGGCAAGGACAGGGAGGGTAAGTCTACCCTCGTGATGAGTGCCATGGGACCTTTAATGATCAGTCACAAAGGGACCTGAGTGGGCTGTATCACCCAATTACTGTACAGATAGGCTCATTAATGGAAGATTACAGCAATCAAATATAGTTCTCTCTTTAATTTTGCTAATGTATCTAGTTTCCTACCATGAATTCCTGTGGTTGGGGTGGGGGCAGAAGTATTCTTTTTCTTATTTTTATAAATTAAGTTTGGTGAATGGTAATTCTGTGCTTCTGGCAGCAGTGCAGGAGGGAAGGCTTTTTTTTTTTTTTTTTTTTTTTTTTTTTTTTTGAGTTTATCACTCAATAGTGACTGTTTTCCCATAGAGCCAAAAAAAAAATCGATCTCTGTTCAAAATGCCCCTGAAGACAGAAGAATGCATTGTGTGGGTTGCTGGTTAATATGTCTATCTGATGAAAAAAAAAAATCAATACATTTTTCTTAAAAAGGGTTACTGCAAGAGGAGAAAGTAGTTTATCTCTTTCTGATTGATGAAACTGCATCAAAGTCAGTTATCCACCATTAAGTTCCATATTTATCCTCGTCACCCTTCAGAGTGATGGAGTTCAGGGCTCAGGCAGTATTCCATTAAAATATTAAGCCGAAGTTGAGAGCACTCAGAAAACTCAGAGAATTGGAAAGTTTTATTAAAATAAATGTTTTAAAGGGAAGCATGGTTGATTTAAATAAAAGTGAAAATTTTTTTAAAAAACCAAAGGGTTCAAAGGGACAGAAAAGAAGTCAGAACCTTGGCAGGCTTAGGTTATTGTATTTCTCAGAAGATTATATATTCATGGTTTTTTTCTGATAGCCTTCAGACCCAGGGATGTTATTTTTTTGAATCTCAAACTCACCCATACTCTAGAGAGACTTGGTGTCCTCCATTCCTTTTTAACTTGAGAAAATTAAATTAAATTTTAAATTTACAATTTAAAAGATGGATGTAAAAAAAAAAATTACTTGTACTGCCAGAATGCCATTGCCCTAACTTGAGGCTTCCTACACAAAAATATGCTGTAAGAGTTGGTATAACATATTTATTGCAGAAAATATAAATATAAAAGTGTTGACAAATGTCAGAGAGACACTGGCATGGGTTGCCCAGAGAAGTTGTGAATGCCCCACCCCTGAAAGTGGTCAATGACAGGTTGGATGGAGCTCTGAGCAACCTGGTCTGGCAGGAGGTGTCCCTGCCCATGGCAGGGGGTTGGAATGAGATGATTTTTAATCCCTTCCAACACAGACCATACCATGATTCCATGGTGCGTGATGTCCCGTAACAGATAGTCATATTCCCCCTTCAGGAAAACAAAGGGACTTATTTCCTCCAGTGTAACCTAAATTCCAAGTAAGGTAAAGGAGTTAGTACCCATCCTTATTGACCACTAGCAATATTCATAAAATCACATAATTGTTAAGGTGTTGGAACATCACTGAGTGCAGCCCCACCTCTTGGGAAGGTATGCAAGTAGGAAAAGGATGAACTTGGTCCAGGTTCATCATGTAAGTGTTAATATTATCTACAATCAGCCAATTTACCAAGTAAACCCAAGAACATGACAATTGGTTCTATATAATTTCAGATACTACATTATTCCCTTTACAGTTTTATACAGTGAAATTTCTAGCTAACAATGATTTTAGCAAAGGTGTTATGTGTGTCACTAAAATAATGAATGGCAGAGCTGTGCAGAGGAGCTTTCTTTCTCCCAACTTTCTGGTGTACTGAGAGTCTGGCTGTCAACACCAAATATCTTTTATCACAAAATAGGAAAAAAAAAATAAAAAGAGGGGAGGTTAAACAGGGCTGTGGTTGGTGAAGGGTAATCCACCATTTGCTTGTCAGTTGAGAAATATTGCTGAGCTTTTAAAAATTGATCCAAGCCAATTAAAATCAATAGAAACACCCCCAGTAAAATTCACATGCTTTGCATCAGTCTTCTAAAAGATATAAATTTTTCCATAGTCTGAACCAACATACAACCAGACCTAGATAAAATCCATTTGCCTTCAAACTCTATGAAAAAAAATCTTTGATTGAAAAATTTCCTGGAACTGTCAGCTTTCTTCCCTTCTTGGTGTTTCTTTGAGAGTTCAATAGCATTCCCCATTACCCAGAAGATTTTACCCTAATCCTTGTCTTGCTTTTATGTTTCTGACATCGTCTGCCCAGAAAATCTATAGTCTAAGTAGGACTAATATTATTTAATAAACCACTCCATACTGATTAAGCCTGCTAATCCCCAGATCAGTGTCTCTTGATACTGAAGACCTTCAGATCAATCTTCGAATGAGCAAACTGAAGGCTTTTTGGAGGTAGGATAGATTGCACAAATTTAGGGGTAGCAAATTTTTAAAAACCTACTCCTACATTTGCTTTCCTTTTTTTCCCCCCTGCATATGAAAGTATATCTTTTCTCCTTAATCTGTGACTTTAATTTTTTTTTCCTTTTTCCCTCTGGTCTCCAGCCTAATCTTCTGCTTCTTCAGTCAGACCCAGAAAATGCTGTAATTCATTGTTTTCCTTCCTTCATGCTGTGTAGCTTTGGCATTGCTGAGTGAAATTACATTGCAGAGTAATGTGGGATATGGCATTATATAAGAAAGTGTTTTTTAAAAATAAGTCTTTGTACCGTACAAAGTAGTGGAATACGGAAAATAGCTGGTGGTTATGATGAAGATAGGAATCACAAACATAAAGGAGGAGGAGAGAAAAACAAGGAAAACAAAAATTAGCTCACAGATTTGAAAGCCTGCCTAGTCTAGTAAAAACCAATCAAATGTAAAATAACATCAGAAATTATCATTGCAAACGTTGTTTTTTAATTAGTAACAGACTTAATAATTGTCATGATATATCTGTTTACCCTTTAACAAAATAGGTAAAACATAAATTTCATTTATCTTTCTCATTTTATGGGGAGTTTTTTTGAGTGCATTAATTAGCTAATTCCTAATTAATTTTTGTTATGCTAATAAATAGCTAATAGACTACAGAGAAGCTATTTGTTAACCAGAGGTGATATATTTTGAGGTTATTATCTAGATTTTCTAATAACCTCAAGCATTCTCATTATTATCAGTCTGAATAGACACAGATCTGCAGAGAGACAACTGCAGCTTCTACAAAACCTTAAAGCCTGTAAATGTTAGAGGTGCCAGAGGCAGCCTGAGATGATGTAGGTCCACAGCCCTCCAGTGAAGCCAGTCAACTGAAGGTTACATTTGTGATTAGGAAGGGATCGCTTCTCACTGCACTCCAATAAAACTGTCTGATAGAAAAGGAATGTAAAACTATTAGAAAACTGTTTCCGGAGGGACTGAAACTCTTACAGCAAGACCTAGGCTCTTAAATCACGTGGTTCCAAGAACCACATGTTGTTTTCTGCTGCTGGTTAACTTGATTGAACCTGAAATTTGGAATCTGAAACAGCTCAGCTGCTGTGTGCACCCAGAGGTTTCCAAAGCACGCCAGCATTGTACTGTGAGCTCAGCTTCAGAGAGAGCAGGCAACGATTTGGCTCTTTCCCTGAGCAGAACAGGCTGTCCTTTCTGCCCACCAAAAGCCTGGTAACCTATAGATCCTATGAAGCATGTGATACCACCCCTGTTAGGCTGATAGATCAGGGCATGCTTTTTGTCTTTGTTAAAAAAGCTGCTGCTACAAGACATTATGACCTAAGTGCACTGGTCATGCCATGTAGGCATAGCCCATGGTCCTATGATATCCAGTCATGGGTGCTTGGTAAAAAGCTGTCATAGTTTAACCCCAGCAAGCAACTGTAAGTATCACACACCTGTGTGGAACATCCCTTTGGTCAGTTCAGGTCAGCTGTCCCTGCCATGCAGCCTCTCATCTTCTTGGGAACATCCTCACTGCCAGAGCATGAGACGCTGAAGAGTCCTTCACTTGAGGTAAGCACTATTCAGCAGCAACCAAAACAGAGTGTTATCAACATTATTCTCATACTGAATTCAAAACTCAGCTATGTACCAGCTACTAAGAAGAAAATTAACCCTACCTTAGCTGAAACCAGGACAGAAGTTAAAATACAATTACAATGGTCCTTTTCATGGGAATAGATGAAAGTTGTGTCCATTCCTCTTCAGGTATAAAGTAACTTGGTCTTTAGCAGTGTTTTAAATCTGTCAGGTTTAGGTCAAATATACTGCTGGTAACTCAAGGCACCTGATTGTACTGAGCAGCTAGTATTTGTCAAATACTGTGCTTCTGAGAACGGTGGTCTCACATCTCCTAGTTTAAAAACACTATTCAAATAGTGTAACTGCCTGAGATGGGACCCCTCCACTCCTCCTGTGGAAGTTGTATTATAAAATAATTCATAAGAGATGCAGAAGCAGATTCTTTTATCAAATGGCCATGGGACATCTAAGGCAGTGGATTTCAGTCCTTGATACAGTTTACTTAAGTATAACTCAAACTTCATGGGTTCAGTTTGTTTTCCCCATTTCTGCCCCATATATTTCAAACACGGTTAGATAAATCTCACTTTGCTGAAAGAGTTGGGAAGAGGTGATTTGGGAGATGATGACTCATGCTCAGGAAAGCCAGCTGACAAAGCTTTCACCAGGGATAATTGCAATGATTCCAACACCTCCTCCACAACACAGTCAGAAAAATAGCAGGAGTAGGAGGGTTAAAGTTCTACAGTTTAAGACATAGGATAGGTATGAGACAGAATACACTTTATCTAAAGGTGAGAAAAGTGGAGATATTCAATAGGAGGGAGGAAAGGTCAAGAAATCTGAGATGGAAATCTTGATTGAAGGATGAAATGTGTAGAGAGTGGATGAGCAAGGAGTAGGGTGGGGGTGGTGAAAGGAGGTAGGAAGTAATCTTCATGCAGTAAAATAAATACACAAAAATTCCAAGGTCATCTTGTATTCAGGGTAATTCTATTTTTAGGGACTGCTGCATTTAATAAAAAATTGGAAAGGAAAGGAAAGGAAAGGAAAGGAAAGGAAAGGAAAGGAAAGGAAAGGAAAGGAAAGGAAAGGAAAGGAAAGGAAAGGAAAGGAAAGGAAAGGAAAGGAAAGGGAAAAGCTATAAATTCTTCCATTCCAGGATCAGTGCTGTATATGCATAGCCTCATGTGGCTATTCAACAGCTGATGAATGTACACTGGGCCTCCTGCAAATGCCTTATAATCGATCTCGAGCAAATGTGCAGGAAGAGATCCTACTGCCTAATGAACTGAAGCCATGCTGGATAGTACAAATATCAGTATGCTAACCTTCCTTCTTGGCTGATTTTAATCTTCTGGCTCCATCACTCGTTTAATTGTTTCTCATTTATCCATATTAGTGGAAGATCATACGAAATCCATGTAAATTAGGCTGTGAGATCCTAATTGACTACGTTTAAGGGAAACTTGTGGGCAGATTTTTGTCAATAGAACAGATTTTTAGCCAGTGACCTGGTTTTGATCAAGACCTGCTTGGTGTGGTGTGCTGTATGTGGTATGAGGTTTAACAAGGTGAAGTACCAGGTCCTGCACTAGAGGCAGAAAAAAGCCCTGCAGCACTACATGCTGGGGGAAGAGTCGCTGGAAGCCCAGCAGAAAAAGACCTGGGGATGCTGGTCAGCTGCAGCTGAACGTGAGCCAGAGTGTGCCCAGGTGGGCAACAAGGCCAATGGCATCTTGGCCTGTATCAAGAACAGTGTGGCCTACAGGACAGGGCAGTGATTGTCGCCCTGTACTGGGCACTGGTGAGGCCACACCTCAAATCCTGTGTTCAGTTTTGGGTCTCTCACAACAAGAAAGACATTGAGGGGCTGGAGCGTGTCCAGAGAAGGGCAACGGAGCTGGGGAAGGCTCTGGAGCATGAGGAGCAGCTGAGGGAGCTGGGAGTGTTTAGCCTCGAGAAAAGGACTCTCAGGGGAAACCTTATTGCTCCCTACAACTCCCTGAAAGGAGGCTGTAGCAGGGTGGGGGTTAGTATCTTATCCTGGGTAACAAGTGACAAAACAAGAGGACATGGTCTCAAGTTGCTCCAAGGAAGGTTTAGATCAGATATTAGGAAAAATTTCTTCACTGAAAGAGTGGTCAGGCATTGCAACAGGCTGCCCAAGGAAATGGTGGAATCCCTGTCCCTGAAAGTGTTATGGGTTACTGGTGGACTTGGCAGTGCTGAGTTATGGTTGGACTTTTCAAACCTTTGTGATTCTGTGTGCCCCATGTTGCAGATTCAAGGCTGTTGATCTGCAGGAGGGATGCTGATATGTGGTGGCACTAGGAAAATTTCCCTAGGATATTTGAGGGTTGACTGCAACTTGTGTTTACCTACTCCTTCCTCTCCTGAATGTGACTGTCTTGAAAAATAATGTTTTTCAGAGACTGAAGCTGCTATCTTTGCCTGGAAAACCCTTCAGAATATAAAAATGACATCGTTCTCTGTGGCAGATTTTATTTCTGAACCTCCTTCTACATATTACATGTGGGGGAAGCTATGAGGTAAGTGTAATTGAAAATAAAAAAAGCCCTATACAGAGCATTTGGAGTAAATATCTTTACTTTTTAAGCAGGATACCAGGCAATTTGGTCTAAATTTACTAATGTAAAGTTGAAGAAAAGGTCAGAATTC
This sequence comes from Neopelma chrysocephalum, assembly GCF_003984885.1. Classification (NCBI taxonomy): domain Eukaryota; kingdom Metazoa; phylum Chordata; class Aves; order Passeriformes; family Pipridae; genus Neopelma; species Neopelma chrysocephalum. The sequence continues at coordinate 3,720,855 of NW_020897749.1, forward strand.
AATTTCCCTGTGTGCCTGGGCTTTGGAAGGTAGGTATCTTGGTCTTTGTTTGGTTTTGTTGTTTTGGTTTTGGTTGGATTTCTTTTTGTTGGATTGGTCTTGGGTTTCTTTTCCTGAACACATCTGACACTCTGCTGCTCCTTGTCTTGTGATTTTCTAACTCTGAGTTGCCTTGTAATTTTCTTACTCTGAGTTTGTGCAGCCTACTGATGATCCATTAGTCGTAGGGTTTGAAATTATTTATTTTTCCCCATTTTACTATAAACAGATTACACATTTATACATAGATAGTGAGGAATCAGTGCCTTCAATCTTACATCTTCCTCTTTATTTTATGAGATGAACTTTGCATGTTATGAAACCATTTCACTTTTGCAAAGTGTATTGCATAAAGGGTTTCTGATTTTTAAGACTGACAAGTTCCACATCATTTCTGCATTTTGGAAGAGGAAACCAGGCTATGAATCCCTCCTAAGAGAAGCCCAGTGCTGTGTATTAAATAGAACTATATAGTTATTTCTTGCATTGTCTTGTTCTTGTGATCAATGGCTCTCTGAACACTGACTGGGAACTGATACCTTGTAGGAGAATTTCATCATGATATATGGATAGTATGGGGTATCGGCATCACCCCCAAAGTGAAAACAATGTTTGTTTTGCTGAATGGTTTGGTCCAGAGGACTGTGGCAGTTCTCCCAGTCCCCATTCCTTGGGTTCTTTGAAAAGGGGAAATTATTGTAATTTCCAGGAATTTCCAACTCATGTGCTGTTATGCCTTTTCCTGCTGCCAGGCAGTCTGACAGGCACTACAGGAGCAGCATACAGATGTACCTTGCCACCATGCCCAGTGTGCCTCAACCACAGGCAGAGGTTGGAAAAGTCTAATCCTTCAACAAAAAAAAAAACAGGCTAATGGGACAGGAGTCTTAGTCTGAGTCCTGTATTTGTTCTGAGAGAGTCGTATGTTCCACTAACTCCTCACCCATGGTGTCCTCATCTCATTCTGTAAGACAGAGGTCTGTACGAAAACACAAATTCAGGTTGGATGGATCGTACATTGGACGAGAACATCTTTTCTTTCTGGGTGAATGAGTTGACTTCTCGGGAGTGTTTTGTCTTTATAGCTTATAATGGGAACATCTCTTTCTAAGTTAAGAATGTACTGCCTTTCCCATCATCTTGGTTTGAAAGAGTGAAGCTGCTTTGAAAAGGAGCTCTCAGAAACCTGGAAATCTGGGGTATTGACTGTAGGTGCCCAGGGGCTGGCAGGGGCTGCTGGGCAGCCTCCGTGTGGAGCATCCGGAGCTGCCCCAGGCTGGACACAGTCAGGTCCAGTGACTCCAACCAGCCCACCACAGGGAAGGGCAGAACCTGCCCAGCAGTGAGGGGGAAAGTTTAAGAAACAGCCCTGGGAGCCACGAGGGGAGAGCAGGAGGAGTCATCCCTGTCACTGCCAGAGCAGGTGTGTTCCCCTGGAGAGACCATGGTGGAGCAAGCATTTCCTTGCAGTCTGTAGAGACGACCATGGAGAAGCAGGTATCCATGTATCCACTCTGCAGCCTGTGGAAAACCCCACACTGCAGCAGGTGGATGTCCCCTGAAGAAAGCTGCGGCCCCTGGAGAACCCACACAGCAGCAAGTTCATCCTGAAGGACCACACTGGAGCGAGGAAAAAGTGTGAGGAGGAGGGGACTGCAGGGAAGAGATGTTAAAGAGTGACCACAGCCCTCAAGTTGAATTTATCGCAATCCACAGGCTTTTCAATCTTATTTTTCTCCCCTCTTGTTCTTCTGAGGAGGGGCAGTGAGAAAGCAGCTGGGAGGGCATTTGGCAACCAGATAAGGTGAACCCACCACAAGAAACACCTTTATGTGTCTTAGTTGCATGATAATGCAGCTCTTTTTTGCTGTTCTCTGTCTTATTGTGCTTCAGTGATATTAATGGTATCAAATTGGCCCAATAACATGGGAATCGTTTGCACAGACAGTCGTGGTTGTTTGAGGGGGAAAAGAGGGAGTTCAGTATGAAACCTAGATAATATAATTAATGCATATATGAAAATGTTAATACATAAGTTCTTTCAAATCCAATTAATCACTCCATAAACTGTTCCTTTTCACAATATTTTTGCTGAGGAAATGTTACCTGTCTATGGTTTATCTCTCTTTGTTCCTCTTTCAGTCAATAGATACTTTCTACTGATGCAGAAAGACAGGATGTAATGTACCTAACAAGATAGGAAAATTATGAAATTGTCATTGCATAGGTATAGGACAAAGATGTTCTGGTTATACTAGAAAAACTCAAAAACCTTATCACAAAAAAAACCAAACAAACAAACCAAAAACCAACCCAAAACATAGTGATTTCCTGTTCCAGAACATAAGGTTTATGAGAACATTCAGTAATTTGCATGTGCCTGCAAAAATCTGGACTGACTTATGATTATATCTAAAAGCATATATGCTAAAGAATATAGCAAAAGAGCCTGATCTTCAGTGACTTTGTATCAGTAAGAGACTGGTCTCATAAAGAGTGAATATCAAATTCTATATGATCTATGGTAGGAAACAGTACAAAGAAATGAAGGTAATCAAGCAAAACAGTGATCTCTTACATGTCCAAAACCCATCAAGGGAACACTACAAAAGGTTGAGGAAGTAGCAAGGACAAAACCTATTGATTTTGATTATTATTCTAATTTTAAATACAGCATTTAAATAATTCCATACAGGAAAATAATTTTATGAAATGTAAGATAAATAAAGAGTTAAAAGAATCCTGTAGAGCTCAGACCCAGCCAGACTAGATTGCTGCATAGATAAATAAAGAGTTAAAGGAATTCTGCAAAATTCAAAACCAGTCTAGCTAAATTATTGTGTAGATAAAGAAAGAGTTAAAGGAATTCTGCAGAATTCAGACCCAGCCAGATTATTGTGTATATTTTGATGTACGTTTTAAAGCAGATATCTTCACATTTTTGAGAACACATTAATTCTATTCTTGTGTCAGGTATAAGCTACTTTTTGGGCTGTGTCTCCCTCCAGAGGCATTTTTGTAAGAAAGTGTGTCCATTTTTTGATTTTATCAAACTGAAGGAAAACAGGGAAAATATACCTAGTTTACAGTGTAAGAGGTAATTATCCAGAGGTAATATTGTATTCAGCTCTCTCTCAGACTGAAAAGAGCAATTCCAGTGGTCATACTTACTGTCATGACATTCTGCTGGGATAGCAGAGTTATTCTTGGATATCAAGAATATTGCAGAAATTTACAGATTGCAAAATTGAAGTTTAGCCATATGAAAATCAAAATCACAGTAGCGAGAAAGGTTGTTCTTTAATGCATGTCCCTTCCAGTTAAATGTTGCAGTGGTTTTTAGTCTTATTCTTCCAGATATATATATATGTGTGTGTGTACTGAACACAAGCACAACATACTAAATTGTTAGCATTCCTTATTCTTCTGAAGAAGGGTAAAAACCTTAGTTTCTTATTAATCTGAAGGAACAGGAAAAGGAAACAAGAAGAAAAGGAAGAAACTAGGGCACCAACTAGACACCAACATACAACCTGAAGATGTATAACTAACCCTGATCTCATCCCTAGGGATTTTCAAGTCTGTACAAAATTCTTCCTCTAGCTCCCTGAAGCTCATTCCTTACTTTCTGCACATCTCATTAAAAGGCCATTCCCTTGACTACTCCTGCCCTTCATAGAGGTTGCTTGTTAACTAGCAAATCAAGCCTCCCGTATTTTGAGGAAGATGTTTTCCTCTTATGTCCCAAATAGCCTTTCTGATTCTGTTTATATGGATCCATATTGGTGTTTCTGTGACAACATCACCTAAAGCATTAAAACTTATTCCCTGACTTCAGCTATTCCAGTTTGATGAGAACAAAAACAACAACAAAAACAACAAAAACAAACAAATAAAAACTAACCAACCAATAAAAAAAAAAAAAACAACTCAAAACAAAATAAACCCACCACCACCAAATGTCTTTTGACTGGAGCACTGATCTTTGTTTTGCTCAATGTGATCAACCAGCCTCCAAATCCTCTTTGAGGATTGTTTACCTCTTCCATGCCTAGGGTAGGGATTAGAAAAAGAAATATACTTGTTATTTCTCATTTAATTTAAAGAAAGCTCAGTACCAGTATGTCTAATTATGTCTTATGTAAGAGCTAGAACCCGTGCATGAACATACACCACATGGTGAAACGTCTGAGTTCCCTCTGTAGCACAAACTCACCCTGTGTAAATTGTGTCTGTTGCCTTTTGTAATTGCATAATCTCACTGTCTCTTCAGGTCTTGATTTTTAAATAGTCACAGCCGGACAAAAGAGTATTAAAGGACATCCATTAAAGACCTATTTGATCTGTGAATTGGGTGCATTGCTGGCTACAGCATACTTTGAGGCAGGAAAAATTGGTGTGCTCAACAGAAAAAGGCAAGTCTCTCTGCAACACACACATCTGTCCCCAGACCAGTGGCACCACACAACGAAAGAGATTGCAAACAGAGGGCTAGAATTGATAATCCTGTTAAAGATAAATAGGTCTAGTGAGCCCTTGCAAATAAATGGCATGGTTTCAAAGAAGAGAGGAAGATGACAATTGATGGTAGAATGTGTCTAAGTGGCTCAGGCATAAACGAACTCTAATTTGGGTTTGAATATGTTGCTGCTTCCAGGCCCCATGATGAGTGTTTTCTGCTACTGAGAATCCATCCTGTTTAGGAGTGTTGTGCATCCTATCTAGTGTTAATGTACTTCAATTACGTGTCTTGAAAGTACAAGTAGGTTCATTGATTTTATATTTATTTACATGTTCACTTTCTAAAATATCCGCCTTGGATTATGAAAAAAAACAATGGAGATTTTTGAATGCATATCTTAGATTCAGCAATTTAGATATGTTTGTTTCCTTCAGCAAATGGTCAGCAAATCACAGTTTTCAGCTGGAATTGTATGTAACAGCTTAGGGCAACATGCTCCTATGCATACAGTGCTTGGGCACAGAAGGACTCACCAGTTGCATTACAGGCATGTCTTGTAAAATACTTGCTGTCACAGTTGGTGTCAGTAAACTGAAGTTTAAAAGCAAGTCTTTCTCATTCTAAATATTTCTTTAGCTCCTGGCTTAGTGACCTTCTTTTTGTCTTGTTTTTCCTGTTTCTTGCTCTCCTCTCTGCAGCAATGTATCACTGCAGTGAACACCTCATCACAGCTGTCACTCCAAGAACTTTTCGGAATTGTGAAGTTTTGATGTCTCAGCAAATCAGTCAGTATTTTCAATTTAGTACCTGGCAGATTGCTTTTTAGAAGCTACTGGAAGAACTGGTAATGGCATATGGAGACTTTCAGCTGCTTAAATCTATTTCAGGTTGGCAGCGACAGAAAATTCATTACCAGCTGTATTGTGAATAAGTGCACATATTTGGAGAAAAGGTGGCCTCTGTTTTTTTCCCCTGCAATACTCAGAAGTTCAAACAGGTATCACTAAATTCATTTATTTTACCATTAACCAGCACTCGGCTAATTTTAGAGTATGTTAACTAATGATGATGTTATTTCTACTCCTTCAGTTCAGGAACAGATTCCCAAACATCTGGGAATTGTACAATGTCAACTCTGAGTTAGACCTAAGAAGCACAGATAATCATAGAACCATAAAATGGTTTGGATTGGAAGCGACCTCAAAGATTATCTTGTTCCAATCCCTCTGCCACAGTCAGGGACACCTTCCACTAAAGCAGGTTGCTCCAAGCCTCATTCAACCTGTCCTTGAACACCTCCAGGGAGGGGGCATCCACAGCTTCTCTGAGCAGCCTGTTCCAGTGTTTCACCACCCTCACAGTAAAGGATTGCTTCCTAATATCTAATCTAAGCCTACCCTCTTTTATTCTAAAACCATTCCCCCTTGTCCTCTCACTATAAACCCTTGTAAAAAGTCCCTCTCCGTCTTTTTTGTAGGCCCCCTTTAGGTACTGGAAGGTTGCTATAAGGTATCCCTGGAAATTTCTCTTCTCCAGGCTGATCAACCCCAGCTCTTTCAGCCTCTCTGAAACCTCCAAGAGGTCCACATCTTTCTTGTGTCAAGAACCCCAGAGCTGGATGCATCACTCCAGGTGGGTTCTCAGCAGAGCAGAGTAGAAGGGCAGAGTCTCCTCCCTCGACCTTCTGGCCACACTGCTTGTGATATGGCCCAGGACACAGTTGGCTTTCTGGGCTGCAAGGGCACCTCGTCAGCTCATTTTGAGCTTCTCTTCCACCAACAACACCAAGTCCTTCTCCTCAAGGTCTGCTTTCAACCCGTTCTTCGCCCAGCCTGTATTTGTGCTTGGGATTGCCCAGACCCATGTGCAGGACCTTTTTAATCTTCCCCTTCATAGCTGAAAGGGCTGAAGTTACGGTGTAGCTTGGTTTCAGGGAGTGAAAAATCTGACGTTTTTGTCTGGTAGATCCTTGCAAGAGCCACTGCCCATCACTCCCCTGAGCGCTCTCAAGGTTGCTGCAGTAATGCTGAGTCCTCTGTTCCATCCAGTGTCTTGTACATCCATGTAGATGTTTTAGTGGTTTTCCTTCTCTGTATTTTGTTTAATACATTTCATTCAACTTTGGCACTTTGATCTTCAACATTTCCTCAAATTTTGAGGAACTTTTGGTGAGCTTTGTTCAGTAGTCAAGCACAGAGTTCTCTTCTTTGAATCTTTTCGAAGAGACTCTGGGTTTGTCTCCCAGATTTGTGTCTCTAATAATTTTAAGGTGCTCTGAGTTTTGAGAATACACATGATAGGCTCAAACTTAGCTGTTGGAGATGAAACATTAATAATACAAATTAAGATGGATATTTAGGTCTGGGAGGGAGAAATGAGTTCTAGATTGGGTTACTTCATCAGTTTTTCAAAAGGGCTTTGCTGATCATGAAATTACATTAAGCCACTTTTCAATCCAAAATGAAGATAATTCCAGAGATTTGTGTGTGGCTGATTCCATTTCTGCATTATGTACCACTAATTTTGTATTTACTTATGCAAACATAAGAATGAGGAGTGCTATTATAAGCTCTGCTGTTATTGTTCACGATACCTACTGTTGTTTTGTTGGATTCCCTTTTCTTACATTTTTACAAATGGCAATTGTTGGGGTTTTTTTATAATAGAAGTATTTATTTACTTAATAGTCCCACACATCTTGGCAGAAGTCATTGGGGTGGTATGAAGTCTTTATGTACAGTGAATCATCAAAACTGTGTTTGTTATACACATTTTAAAAGACTGCATAAAAAAATTTGCATAATACAATCATAATAGAGCTACTGCGCTGTGATCCATCACATCAGCTCTCAAACACTCTGCAGGGTTTATGCTCTTTTTGCTACAAAAAGAGAAAATTAATTTACTACATTGATCTTATCTCCCTACTTGGTGCCAAAATGTACAATGTTCATAATTTTTTTCCAAATCTATGCAATAGAAAGTATGTTTATACTTCTTAAATTTTATTAGTTTTCATCTTAGAAAGTGTTCCATTTTGTACATCTGCTGAGAACATCTCTTCACATCTTAATTTCAAGCAGAACATGGGGAGCTTTATGGGCTTGATTGATTTTCTCCTTATTCATAGGAACAATGAAAACTCATAGAAAGGCAAACCAATAGATTTCCCCTTTCCAATGAGAAAATTACTACTGCATGTTGCCATTTAAGTCTGGTGCTTTATGTGGACTCTACTGCCGTTTGTGATGTCCATGGTCAAGACATCAAGCAATCGCTCTTTGCCTGCAGCTTATATTCTTTTAAATTCTTTTTTTGTAAATCAGTACATGACAATCCCTCTTATTCTTGACCCAATTGAAATGTTCTTTTTACCTTAAAAAAAAAATCCCTATTCTCTATGGAAAGGACAAAGCAAAAGGTGTTATAGGTAAACTCTCCTGTGCATTTCTCCCTATGGTTTCACCAAACTGTGAACAGAATGTCCCATTGACTGCTTGTCACAATGTAAATTCTTACCCCATTCACTGCCTGCCCCCTTTTTTCCCACCACATAGTAATATTTAGAACACATTTCACTAGTTGTCCACAGTGAGGATCTGCTGGTATAAATTGCATCCCATTCCCAATTAAATGACATGCAATTCCATGTCCATGCTTACAGAGTCTGGGTGAAACTTCATAGGCAGTTTCACTGCAAAATTAGAAGGAAAAAAAAGCTTGAGCATGATTTCTTTCCTTCAATCCCCAGAAAATATGGAACTAATTCTTGTGTCTCTCAGCCTTTGGCTTAAGAATGATGGATATGCCTGTGGCCCTGCTTCCTAGTCTGAGTAATGTAACCCTTTAGCTATTACTGTGCACTTTAAGCAGATACACTGTGAAAAGCAGCAGTGAGGAGAAGTCTAACCCTATCTTATCACAGATCGAAAAAATATCATCACCAAATTCTCCAGGGAGACTACAGAAATAGTCTATAGCCCTTGGAGGAAGGAAACGTTTAAAGATTTATTCATTAAGGTATCTCTAAAACTTACTACACAATGCAGAGAGCTGTGGAGTCTGGGCAAAGGACTAGTCAGTATGCCAATGATGTCTAGCCTTGAAACAGGTATCAAGGGAAAACTGTTAACCAAGACTTGCAAAATGGTTCAATCAGTTCCCCCTCATTAGTCCTGTGACAGCCTTCTGCTGTTGCACATTTGACATCCAAATCAAATAGTTTTTGTATGATAGTAACCTATTAATTGATAATTTAGCTCATGTGTTTTATAAATATGGCTTACGAGTGTAATTTAAAGATGTGATGAACTATATTACTTGAGTTTTAAATATCAGTGGCAGTTGCAAGCCTGTCAATCACAAAGCTGAAATGTTTTTTATGTTTAAAGCTGAACTGGACTTCGATTTTTTTCAGTTACGCTTATTACAATCCTCAAATTTTATGTGAGATCTCCGGGAGCTTAAGGGATCTTTTGATCATTTAATCTGACATCATGCATACCATAGCCATTTAAATTATGCTCATGCAAGCCAAGTGACTCTTTGCAGCTTAATGCATTTCAGTCCTTGAGACAGAGATGGCACTAGATGTCACATATGGTAACAGCCAGGGGTTATTAGTATGACTGACCCAGCAGTCAGTCCATTCCCCATGCCCCTGGTAATGGAAGTAACTTCTTTTATCCTCCTACTTTCCCTCATTTACTTCACCTTTAAAATTTGTACCATTACATCATGAGTTAAGATTCCTGCTGGATTCAAATCTCATTATCAATGAAAACTAAATGCACTGATTTGTCATACAAGTATTTCACATCCAGCTGGTATCCGAAGTCTCCTGTTTCAATGGCAAGTGTTTTGGTAGGGGGGTTTTGTGGGTTTTTTGTTTGTTTATTTGCTTGCTTTGGGAGGGTTGTTTGATTGTTTAACTGAAAACATTTCTAATCAACTACAAGAAAAAGAGTATCATCAACTACCTGAAGACCTGAAGCATGAGATTTAAGACATTATCATAAAGTACAGCTGTAAATGTTATTAAATACTGAAGATATTAAAGACAATGTGAGATAAAAATAGACCCAGAGGATTCACAAGTCATAACCATGATCTTTCATTTTCAGTGTTTTAGGAAAACTCTAAGTTTTTTCTTAAAGATCTTGCCATCTTGTCCAGCACACTCTCTCCTTGACTTTACCATCTCATTCCAATGCTGACTTGCAGCTAAGCTCTCAATTATTTCTCAATTTTCCTTTAAGCTAGATGAACAGACCAGACTCTGCAGGATTCTTTCAACTCCCTTCAGTATATGTGTCTTTCTTTTTTCTTTTTTCTTTTTTTTCCCCTTTTTTTCTTTAAAGTTTAGACTTGAGGAAGGGTTACATTACTGTCATGGCCAAATTGCGCGTGTTCCTTTTGCTCTTAATAATGGTGTTATGCCAAAGGCCTTGAAGAAACTGTAGCTATACAGAAAGAACTATCCTGTTCAGGTGATTTGATAGGCAAGGTTACCTTCCATTAAATTATGCTGAAGAACATCATGTACACTCCAGCTTTCAGTTTTGTATTGATGAGTGTCCTGAATGACATTGCTGTATTTCAAGCACAGCTGAATGTAAGTCTAATTGCTGTAAAAAACAGGTGTACCACATTTGAAGTACTCTAAATCTTTGGAATACCTACTTTTGCAACTTGCTCGGTTCTTCTCACTCTTGGAAAGAAGTGTTCTCCAATTTGAAATATTTAAGGTTTGAAATATAACCTACAAAAACAGGACTTTATTCTGTGAGCTTTTTCTACTTCCCATACATATGTCATAGTGAATATGAAGTAAATGTCCTTATGTTTCTGCTCTCTGTAGAGATTTCATGTGCTTCTTTTATTCTTCCTCAACATCTATCAGCCTCACCTCTATAAACTGTAAAGAGAAAACACTTTTCCTTAAAGAAAAAGGGTGGGGAAAAAGCTTTATCAGGAGTGCTAAACTTGACCGAGACCCTAGGCACGTGTCATAAAAATACTTTGTTCTGCACACAAAGTACAGGCCAAAGGGGCAGAGGATGGCAATGTGTGTGTGTTGGGGTAGGGTGTGTGTGGGGTTTGTTGGGTTTTGTTTGGGGTTTTTGGGGCAAGGAGAGGGGTTGAATGACATGTTGAATGAGGGCATGTTACTCATTGATAGAGGTGCTGGTCAACAGCGGCTGAACATGTGCCCAGGCGGTCAAGAGACCCAATGGCATCCTGGCTTGTGTCACCAACAGTGTGACCAGAATGACTAGGGCAGTGATTATCCCTCTCTACTGGGCACTGGTGATGCCACACTTCAAGTCCTGTGTCCAGTTCTGGGCCCCTCAAGACAAGAAAGTCACTGAGGTGCTGGAGCTTGCCCAGAAAAGGGTAATGGAGCTGGTGAAGGTTCTACAGAGTAAGTCCTATAAGGAGCAGCTAAGGGAGCTGGGGTATTTAGCCTGAAGAAAAGGAAATTATTGCTCTGTCCAACTCCCTGAAAGGAGGCTGTAGACAGGTGAGAGTCAGAGAAGAAATAGCCTCTAGCTGCAGCAGGGGAGGTTCAGGTTGGACATCAGGAAGAATTTCTTCACTGAAATGGTTGTCAAACATTGGAATAGACTGCCTATTCAGGTGATCGAGTCACCATCCTGGAGACATTCAAGAAAGAACTGTATATGGCACTTCTTTAGTTCAAAAGGTGATGATTGCTGAAAGGTTGGACTTGATGATCTCAGAGGTCTTTTCTCACCTAAATGATTCTGTGATTCTGTGATTCTGTGTCCTACATCTCTCCTCATGGAGAACTGTATTTGTCTTGTAGTAGAGCACCTAGTGCTTAACTTGGGGTAATCTTTCAAAATGCACCCAGATTCAACTGAAAAAATACTGATACTTCCATTCCAAAGGTCTTCCTTAAAGACTGTGAGAAACAGGTAGGTATTAAGTAAATTAGGGAAAAAGGAGTCTTGGTAACAATGCAAGTTTATTCATATGGAGAGATGATGACTTCTGTGAGCAAAAGAAAAGAGGCAATGTTCAGTATGTTGTTTGTGTGTTTTTTAATTGTTACAAAAAATATAGTGAGACAACTGGAATACTTGTACTTTACAGGAACATGAAATACCCTTCCAGTTTGTCAGTAACTGAATGGCTTTGGTTGTGTAAACCTTTCCTTGTAAAGCTGGCTGAATTTATCTTGATACTTCCATAATCCTACTGGCATTTTACATATCACCTGATTACCAGATGAATAAATATTGGACAAGTTTTCAAAGTTGAACAAAGGCCCTGTCTGCCAGGGGGGTGTAAGGATGCTCCTAAAAGCAAGAGTTGCTCAGACTGGTCTAATACAACTACTTTAGCTGCTGGAACATTCTTCAGTATTGTCTTCTGCTGTTAATGGGAAATTGGATTTATTATAAGGGAGTTGGCATGGTGGCTGTGACATTAGCCAAGATCAGAAGAGAAGGGCCTGCAGACACATGCAAAAGGACAGAGACTACTCTCAAGTGTTCCCAGTAGTTGTCACTGGGGACAATTCTCATGTAGACCTCTGGTTTTGGGATGTTTCCACTACCTCCATCATAGATGGTAGAAACATCCAAAAAAAGTCTTTCCATCTATTTCAAACAGATCTCCTGAATTATAGTACAGCTACTTTCCAAAGTTTGTTTCAATATAAACTGCCTTGAATAGCCTGCTTCTAATACAAATTTCCTTCTCTGTAAGACTTCACAGTCAAACTGCATGACACAATATTTTGTGTTTTGTTTGAAAAGAAAATGCCTTGCTTTTGCTTTAAAAGGAGAGAATTATAAGAAAGATGATTCATTAAGTAATTATCTACTGATGCAAATGGAGAAATTGCTGCTAAGGTGAATAACATTAGCAGCCACTTGCCAGAAGAAGAAAAAATGTTATTTCCTCTGCTTTTGCATTTTAAAATGCTGATGAAGCAGCAAATGTCTAACAGCTTCAAAAGAATGAAATTCAAGAATTGAAAATGTTGTCTGAATGCCCTATTGGTTTGTCCCACTCATCCAACTATAACCAGGCTCCTGCAATTTTTCTTTCCCAAAGCAAATTTTCAAATAGAATTGAGAGAACTCCATTAACTCTAGAATGCTATTTAGAATAACGTTCCAAGAGCTGTGTCACGGGTGAGAACGGGCACTCACACAGACTTGAAACTTCATTTTTCTTATTTTGTTTTCCTTCTGCTACAACAAAGACATGGATCACTGCTCTCTGTGTGACGGCCCTAGCATGCTCTCTGCCATGTAGTTAACATCATACCCACCTTGGAAAATCACTGGAGCATGCAGCTGGCCCACGGGAGTCAGGCAGGCGGCCTCTTATTAGCGTATTGCGTGGCTTTGCAGTTTTTCTACAGCTTCCTTACTGAAGCATCAGTCTTGCAAATATATCTCATATTTATCCCTTTAATCATTAGGGTAGTTAGCTTCTCTGAAAATGAACAGAACCCCCATGAGAGTGTGTAGTATATGTCGCCCACCTGAAGTGCTGAGGAGCAGTGGCACACTTATATGAGTACTGCCTGTCTTACTGCTTGACATTTATTGCAAATTAGAAACGGAGAGAAGAAAAAGTCCTTTGAAAGAAGAAAGTAAATAGACTGGAAAAAAAAACCTATGAGGCTTTTGCTTTTACTCTTCAAGATGTGTCAGGTTTTAATTGTATTTAATCTCAATTTAAATGGAAGAAGAGGAAGATTTTAAAAGCAATTGAGATTTTATAGCATTAGTTAGTAGGCATCTCTGTTTATGGTTGAATAAAAGAGAGGTAGATCTGCAATCTTTTTTATTTTAAAATTGAAAGATGCATACATAGAGGGGGAAATGCTTGTATGTATATGTGCATGATACATGTCTGTCTAAACACATACATGTGTGAAGTTGGGTTTTTGTGGGTTTTTTTGTTTGGTTTGTTTTAAATCGTTGTCTTGGAAAGGAGGGCTAAGTGCCAGTGACTGGTTTGGAAACTACCTGGCATGTGTTAGTTCACTATAGATAGTTTATGGCTAGTTTTGTCTGTAGGAAGTTGGTCTTAGAATGAGTTAGAGGAGTCTAAAAATGTGAGAGAAATTGAGCTAACAAGTAAACAAGATGGTCATTCATGAGTTTGGTGTTCTGACTTACTGTTCGGCCTTTTCTTTTAAGCACTGAATATTTAATCTAGGTGTCCAAGAGGTTTTAAATTGGTTATGACATTGAAGTCTTAATTTTAAGCTGACATATGGCTGTGCTAAGAGCCTATGAAGGCTGAGCTTTGCAGTATTTATTATTATCAGTACACTACTAACTAGAACAAATGATATTTCTTTAAATACAGATATGAATACATTTGATTATAAAGGGAAAGTACAAAATCTGCAAAGTGTAGACACTCTGAAAGCTGTTCAGAGTTGATAAAAAATTCGTGAATCATCCCTACTCAGTTGCTATCTGTCCTGGAAAGAAGGTGTATATTTGTATTAGCAGATGTGCCTCTCTTCTCATCCCATTTTGGGATTGAGATTTGGTTACTCATCATCATCTCCCTCAGCCTTTTATCCTGTTGCCTGATTTCTTTGGAGATGAGTCTACTGTTTCCTTCCAGACAAACATACTTCAGTAGGTGCCTGTTTGTATGAGTGTGGGACCCAAACTCCACACATTTCAGTGCATCCTGTCGGGTAAACTGATGCAGCCTGAGATGATCAGACAGCAATAATAAATTGGGCCTACAAAAAGAAGTAATTAGTCTCATTATTTCAGATGTTCAGTTTGATGCTGATGATATTCAGTTACTTTTTTGGATATCTCAGCTCAAAATTTATATTCTGAAGCTCTAGCTGGCATGATAACTGGTGGTGTACTAGTGGTTTAATCCATATATATATATACAAACTGAATAGTATCTAAATGTTTTGTCCTTGGCTTTAAAAAAACATTTGTCTGGTATTCTCTCTCTCTCTTTCTCTCTTTCCTTTTTTTTTTTTTTAATTCCCAAGGAGCTTTGTCATCAGCCAACTAACCTAAGAAAATCAAAATAAGCCCTGTGTAGCTTTTCCTGCAATCACTATAAATGACCTGCTTCAATCACTTTTTTTTTTCCAGTTTTAGAAGAGCCTCAACTTGAATGATGACAAATCACCTCAAATAATAATAAAAATATATGTATTTTAAACCACTTGGTTCATTGCTGTATTTCCTGGGCTTGAAGCAGATGCTAAAATGAAGTCTGCTCAATGGTGTATAAAGGTCTTAGGCTGCTAGTATGAATAATATCTTTAAGCAGTGACTTGTAACCCTAAGGTATTTTCCAAAACCAGAAAGAAAACCATCCTTGTTCTCATGTCCCAGCAATCTGAATGTTTAAGTTGGTTATTTGTTACCCCACTCGTGCTAAGAATACATCAGAAAATAAATATTTACCAGTGTTACACAGGTCATTGTTGGTTTTGGAAATACAATGTAAATGCATAAAACTACAGTACAGAGTAGTGATTATAGCACTCACATTTACCACAAGATAAGAGCATATACAAGGCAGTACAGGTGGCACAGACAAGGTGTAGCAGCTTGTTTTTCTATGAATAAGATCCTTGCCTTTGCACCTTCTGAGGAAATGAACCAAAGACTGTTTGGATTTTAAATTATAGTATGGGGAAAAAAAACTATCTTGCATTGAGGCAAATATAAATGTTGCTTTATTGTGTTTCCTGTGCAGGCAGAAGCTCTTTGTTCTTCTCAGACCAGTAAGTGTTCACATTGTCCAAGATTTTTCCTGGTGTGTAGCAAATTGGCATACTATGTGATTCCATCCCTTCTAAATCACAAAGCATCAGAGAAACAAATTTAGACTTTGCTCTGAAAAAGAGACATCAGAGCAAAATACATACTGCCTTTTGTGGAGTGTGATCATTCAGCTCTATGAGCTGTATAATTGTCCTTTCAGATTTAAGATTTCTCCCTTCAAAAACAAAGCAACTATTATTTTTTCCTTACTCTTTTTATAAGACTTCTTTTTCACTAATCAATTAATGTAAATAGATAGTTGGATATTAATTCTGTCAATTTGAACATTGCTGACTATTTCTCTATTGATCAATTCAGGAAAAATGCCAAAAGTGATTACTGATATTGGCTACAAATGCTTCAGGGTTCTTATGACTGAAGAGCTAAAACAACCTTTGCTCCAGCTTTTGATTTAAAAGAGAACATTTTGCATCTGAGGGGAAAAAACCAAAAGTGATTATTACTGACCAGCATTCTTCCCACACTCAACCCCTTTAAAACATATGCGTGTGTATGGTTTTAAACGTGTGTGTTCATGAAAAAGAAAATAAACAGATTTTTACCTTCCCTTTTCCCTTCTTTTGCACCTCTCTTCCTCAGAAAGGTTTCTGGTTTTTTGGGGGGAAGAGAAGGGATTATTTTTAGAGGCAGGAAGCAGGAAGAATGTTGGAGTGTGTTGACCACCGAAGCAGCCCTGTCACTCCTCTCTGTAGCTGCAGTTTCCAGGTTTACTTGTGTCCCCCTGTAGCCTCCCCACCACCAAAACCTTGCCCTGCAAACCCAATACAAATGTTGTCATGTCTGAACAAGATCTAATTACACCAATTAATTCTTTATAACTCCATTTCCTTTATATCTGGTTGAAATATAAAAATGAGAAAGAAGCTGAATTAAAGCAATAGTATCTATATTGAGGATAGATATCTATAACATCTGTACTTTAGGATCTGTACTTCAAGGAGATGGATTGATGGAGAACATCCCTTTAAGCTATATTTCCTTTCCCAAAGTCTGCCTGCAAATTCAAAGTCATATCTTTTCTACAGTGAAATCAAGATAACTGTCATTCCAGACTGTAAAGATGCTACTAGTGAGTATTTTGGGAATAAACACCTTTGCTTGTTGTTTCCCATGCAAACTGAAATCTCTGGTTTGTCTTGCATGTACACTGTGAGAAGCCACAGTGTGGGCTCTTGTCATTGTTCTTAGTCATGCATCTTGTTGAGTTGAAGGGATGTTATGAGCAGTGAAAAGGAACAGAACAAGAAAGTGCTGATGTTTTTGCACCTTTCATGAAGTTTACAGCACATGTTTTATATGAGTGATAGACCACTGATATGTGTCTGATAGTGGTTTGTTGACTGGTTGCAGGGATGAGGTTTGGATTTTCAGTAGCCAACAACTTCAACTTTCTTATGCAAACTTTCAAAGGTGTGTGACATGGGCATGGAATTATATGATACCCTAGTCTTTGGAAGTAAATTGTTTTTAGTTTTGTACTGATAAACAAAAGTGGAAAGGCAGCTTGAATATCACTGTTTTTGTTTCAGAGAGCCAATAACTAAGTTACTGAAGTGAGCATAAAGCTGTGAAGGGTGGCAGTCTACAACCTAGTTAGCGAGATTGTTATTTTCATGCTCTTGCAAGTCAGATTTGATGTTGTTTTGGGGATAGGATTTTAGAAAGGTAAAACAACACATCAGCCAGAGGCAATACAAAAACCAGATGAGTAAAAAATTAAACTTTGAAGAATTAATTTGAAGAATAGCTTTGCATATATTCACCTTACCTGAAAAGCATGTTTTCTGTGACATACGTTAGCTTGCTCATGACATTTTCACAACCCAATGTCATGTCCTTTCTGTGTGCTCCCTTGATAGAAGTTCTCTAGGGTATAAATGCCTGCAGTTACATCCTGTGTTTGTGAAACAAGATGCACAAAACTCAAGGTAGCTGCCTAACCCAACCTAGGTTAAGTGAACGAATTTTAATTTTAAAGAAAGTATTTTTTCATTATTTTTAAATCAAAGCCATTACTTGTTTGGTGCCTGTAATTGCTAATAGAAGAGTAAAGCTTTCTTTTTTAACTGCAGAGATATTTCCTTAAAAGTTCTTCCTGTCTTGCAAAAAAGTAATGAGTTTCGGTAGTTTTCCCCATTCAGCACTGAAAAAAAATATTTGGAAAGTACTGGAAGTATCTTTCAAACCGGGGGGGTTCTGCTTGTTTGTGCATTGCGATTCTTTTTTAATGGAAGAAACTTCCATTTTAATGAAAGAAACTGTATAAATACATTGGGAAAGCTGTTTCAAAGGAATACCAGCAATTAAATTCTACTTAAACTATGCACATAACTCAGATTGATGAACCAGGCAGCTGTAGCTCTGGGAGAAGTAGCTTGTATCTTGTCACAGGTTAGAGGCAACATCAAACTTCATCAGGGTCGCAGCAGGAGGAAAGACAAATACTTACAATGGCATTGTCAAAAATAATTACACAACTTTCTTGAACCTGATAAGGCCCATATGGCAAGATCCCAACTTTAATATGCAGAGGAATGTTGCATGCATATTTGAGTGTGTTTCAGTATGTGACTGCTTTGTGAACTTTTAAAATATATGAAGAGGTAAACATTTTTGGATGTGTGCAATAAATGTTGTGGTAATCACTGATGTCACTTATTAAACAGTATCACTTTCCTATCTTTTGTCCCTGATGGTTACACTTTTGTCTTCTCTACTGTGTTTTCCACCACTCAAGGCTTTTAGGTGGCCAACTTACAACTTCAGTCTCTTGGGAGAGAATGCTTTGAGGCTGCAGTTATTTCTCTCAGTGGTGTATTTGATGTATTAAAGTTACTTTTGTTCTCTTCTTTGAAATACAGTGGAGAAGGGATTTAGCATTCATTATTGTGTACATTAGCTCCCTTGTTACCACTGGAGTGGAACAAGCACTTGGCACTGGGATTCGTTTATTTATTTATTTTCCTGGTTTGTGCTG
The DNA here is from genome assembly GCF_003984885.1 of Neopelma chrysocephalum. Classification (NCBI taxonomy): domain Eukaryota; kingdom Metazoa; phylum Chordata; class Aves; order Passeriformes; family Pipridae; genus Neopelma; species Neopelma chrysocephalum. The sequence goes on from NW_020897749.1 coordinate 3,739,162, forward strand.
TGTTTGAAGAGGTGTTGTGCAATTGCCTGTTGTTCTTGTGTTCTCCTGCTTAGGAACAAGCAGGTTTCTTCCTTTCTTGTTTTTGTGTATTATCTGGGGAGTCGTACAGTTTCACAGTTCTCTTTTTGGGTGTTCCTCTCCATTGCTGTAGCTGGTAGATAATTGCAGGTCAGGAGACGAAGTCAGTGGGCATAAATGAAACCCAGTAAACAATGTAATTGTTCATCTGACAGTAATGAAGTCTGGAGGGAGAGAAAATGAACTACCATGAAAGCAATTGTTATATCTTAGAAAATAAATAAAAATAGGCTGCAGGAATATCAAGAGACAAACAGATTTTTTTAATCTGTTTAAAACCAGTTTTGCTTGCTTGCTGGGTCTCTACCTTTGCATATTATCCTTTGAAATCTGTCTTCTGTTTGTCTTCCAGTTGTCACAAACTCTGTGGATGGCATTCAAAAAGCCACAGTTTCTCAGGTAGGACTAAAAAAGACATTTTATCCCATCTGCCAACATCTTGATATCGTTCTTTTGTTTCTGAAGTAACTCATAGGGACTTTAGGAGGAGCTGAATATAATTCTGTCTGAGGCTTTCCAGCTTTCGTTGGCCTATGAGATAAAGGGCACACTCTGAAATTTGAACTTGCCTCATAATTAATCTGACTAAAGAAAAGGAGTCAATCAAGAGTTCGACAGCAATATAGATAAATGGAATACTCCATCTTACATCTGACGCACAGAACTCTGGGAGAGAATATTCATGCTTCAGGCCATAAACAAGATTTTACCATAAAGTTAGGAACAAATGTGTCATTGCAGACCTACTGATTATTATTTCCACTAAAATATTGGATACTGGCCGTGTTCAGAAATATGCATTAGTAGATGTAGCTCTTTGACTTTCAAGTTCCTATGCTTGCTTCCAAATTAGGATCAGATGTGCCAGTCTTTGTATTGTACCCCTGTCTGCATCAGCAATCCCTATTTTAACATTCTGGCTGCTCTGCAGTGTTAAATCTCATTTCCCTAGGATCCATTGAGAACCATCAGTGGGTAAGCCCAATCACTTATGGAGCTTACGGTGAACCAAAGTCTGTGTCAAAATATATGTCTCCGTAGCTGTTTTGCTTTACAGGCATGCCAAAGCAATACAGGGAGGTGAAATAAATCACTATATAAACCACTGTGGTGGTTTCTTCCTTCAGTTTTGAAATGGAGCCATACTCTGGTAGGATACCAGCATGCATACCAACATCACACTGATTTGGGAAGGAGAATAAAAGAGCCCATGTCCCAGGGGAACAGAACATATAGCTTGCAGTTTCCACAGTCTCCAGGGACACTAAGTAGCAAAAGCTTTACTTCTGCCTTTCTAAGCAGCTGCAATGCTTTTGCCTTCCTAGGCTGATGAGTAGCATCATCTTCTGAGACTGTAACTGCTGTATTCATTAAAAACTGCAACAAACTGTATGTGTTTGAAGCTGGTAAGCTTCAAACTAGATCTCTGTTCAAAGAGCCCTTCTTTAAAACAAAATGCTCCATTTGTTCAAAAATCTCATTCCAAACTCACATACTCCTGTTCTCTGAGGATATAAGACAGCTCCTTAATATCCAAGACTTGTCTGTATGAAAGGACTAAACTAGCTAATGTTTACTGATTTGAGATTAATTCAGTGTGTTAACATGTCCCATCCTTTGGTTCCTACAAATGTAGTCAGAAAACACCATCATGCACATAGGATTACAAATCAGAAGTTTAGGACAAAAGTATTTTTTGATTAATAATTAGCAAAAAACTCCCAAAGAAACCCAGTCTATAATTTAGGGACCATAATTGGCTCTTTGCTGCCTAAATAAGCAAGGCCTTGAAGAAACATTAGCTAGTCTTGAAGAAGCATTTTTTTTATTGTGGAGAATCAGTTTGTGATGAAATATTGTGAGAGACAATATTGTACCAGATATGTTCCTTTGTAAGCACAGGTGAAAAGGGAAAAAGTATATTCTGTGGGCACAATTGAAGTTGTACATAATATTCCTTAGTTCTCTGAGCTGTTCTGTAACTGAGAAAATTTTTCTATTCTTCTGAGATATTATTGGAGAAACCTCTGGCCTGCACTTGGAAACCTCATCCACAGACATTATCCAAAACAGACCATGTTGGATAGCTATGTAACTGTACACTGTAGTGGTACATCTTCTCTCACAAAATTATTTTGCATCTTTTTTTTGTGTTAGATCAGCTCAGCTGCAATGTAGCCTTAAAATAGTTATAAAGCTTCCAGGTCATATCTACCCAGCTGAGAGCACAATCGGGCTTACATCTGACTTTACTCTACAACATACTTGTAGGGAATATTGTGACAAAAATTAAGCTCTGACAAATGTGAACTGCTGCTGTCATGTCTGTACGAGAGGTTTGAGGCTTTTTATATCATTGAAATTTGAAACGATGCTACAGATGATTACAGTATCCAATAATGCCTTTGGGGAAGTAACAGGCTTAGTCCAAGAAAGCCCAAAGGCAAAAGTGTGACAAAACCACTTCAAAACAGCAGCAGGAGCCATCATTCCCTAACTTTCATCAACAGTACTCCTGCTTTTGGAAATCTTTCTCTTGTAACAAAATATGGAATTAGAGAAAGGCTGAGAAAAGGAAAGAAATCTGTATACATTCCTTTTTGAAAGATACAAAGTAAAATGAACTTTCAAAGAGGAAATTTGTGGTCTGGTTCCTACTGGCTGGCTTTGAGCACACACAGCTGATGGGCAGGGGATGCACACATGTAGCACAATTGCTAAGGTTGTCAGGCTGTGGTGGATCTGGACAGCTGGGAGTGAGGTAGAAGCTGACTGTCCCAGCTCCTCATGGTGTTTGTGTTGCTTCCACTTAATACTTCCATAGCTCTTAGTTGTTGTTCCTCCTAAGAATTAGAGAAATCAACACCTACTTTACAGTGCAAGAGAACTAGACAGCCTGAACATTTCATGCCAAAGCTGATGTCAGGATTTCCCTGGTAATTTCTGGGCACTTTATTTCCCACTGGCAGGCTAAACAGTGGCTAAGAAATAATTCAAAATCAATTTAAGTTGGAACAATATAGTCTCAAGACACACAGAGAGACTAAGTGTGGTATGTGGTTGTCAAATTGCTACTGAAATAAATCCTAGAAAAGAGCCTTATCTGTGTGGTGGGTTGACCTCGGCTGGGTGCCAGGTGCCCAACCAGAAGCTCTGTCACTCCCCTTCCCAGCTGGGCAGGGGAGAGAGTAAGGTGGAAAAACAACTCGCGGGTTGGGATAAGGCAGTTTATTTAAAGCAAAAGCAAAGCTTTTCATCTGCAGATAAAGAAAGAAATGACAAACACTTGAGAAGGTAAAATGGCTGGATACTTTTTTCTCTGTGTATGTTGAAGTGAGATAAATGTATAGTGAGTTCATTTTTTATTACAGATTAAACAGAACCATTTCAGGAGGCTTCTGACAGTCCTGAATCTTCAAGGTTTTGTGCTTTTGGTTTGTTTGTTTGTTTCAAAGGCAAGCAGACAATCAAACCTTACACTGGAAATTCCTAGAATGTCATTAATCTATATCAAAGACTTCCCACTTTTGAAGAAAAGAGTTTATATTTGGCTAGCACTTTTGAGAACTTAAGTATTTACCACTGTCATGGCTTAACACCTAAAGGTGACTTGGAACATGGGAAAACCATTTGATACATAGTTCTTCTGAGAATTACTCTTGGGACAAACTTGGTCCTAAGTTTTGATTCATAAGGAGAAAACTAAAGCTTATACCACACAGTGCAAGAAGCAACATGAACTGAGATATAGCACAGCTCAGCTAAAAGACTTTTCAAAATCTGGTTTTGTATTAGAGACTCGAAACCTTCCCTGGTAACCACAAAGAATTTGTTACTAAAACAGCTCTTGGCTTTCTTAGAACATTTCACTTGGGTGCTCAGACTGATAAAGGATGGAAGGTAGGGGCTCACAGTTCTGTGTGCAATGGTCTTTCAGGCTGGAAAGAGAGGGAGATTCTTACAACTCTTTGGTTGATTCCAATGGGACTGGCCTCATCTTATGGTGGAGAGGAGTCAGATCTGCAGATGCTAAAAATAAAGACATAGAAATACATGACAGTGGTTTTCAGCCCACACGTGGTGCAACCACTGAGCAGGAAGGACCCGAGCTGAGACAGCTTCATAAAAAAGTATAAAATTAATTAATACAAACATAATTATAAGCATAAAACAAACAAAGACAAAAACCCCCCACCCTTATTAGAGATATGGTTGTTTATTTATGAACTACCATTTACATTTTTAATACCATATAAGATCAGTAGAATCTTTTTCCTTTCCTCTCTCCATGTCTTCTCATTCCTTCAGCAAGTTCCTCACCTTTCCTGTCTTTCAGGTGACTTTACAGCGCACACAAAATGAACAATCCCTTGAATAAAACACATGCACATACTTCCCACCAATCTTCCACTTCTGTGATATTTCCACGTGTAAAAGCTACTTTGTGACTACAGGTTTATATTTTAACCCTGCTGCTGCTGTCAAAACTGCTCCATCAATTTAACTCTGCTGAATCAGATTTTTAATTCTTGCCACCTGTATGACGAGACTTATTAAAATAGCAGAAAATTCCTAAGGTTGCACTTAATTGTAGTTAATTTGTTAGATTTTGATTTGTTCAACTAAATTTTGCTTTACATGGATTTCTTTTGTAAGCTTATGGTACAGCAGGCTGCTTAATGAAGAAATAATCCAAATGGCTCCTTCCAGTAAAAGATATTTTAAATTATTTCTGAAGTAAGAAATAATTTTCAAAGTTAAGAAGAGCAAGGTATTCAATTAATTTCCCCACATGTCCTTAGAACTACTAAAAATTTCCTTCATGTGCTTCAAATATGAACCTTTGTCCGTACTGAATTGTTCGCCATAATAATGTGAATGAAGTTCTGATTATGATGAAATATACTTGTGATGTGTGTCAGGAATAGAAAGAGGAGCTGGCAGAAGATAAACTCAGATCTGCTAAAGGATTTTAAACAGAATGGATCAGTATTAAATTCTTTCTGAGTATGTTACCACGCAGTTCTCATGCAGACAAAATTACGCATAACTTAGTGGGACTCAGTAAGGGTGAAAATGAAGGGCAGAAAGAAAGAGAGTAGCACAGCAATTCAGTCTCAAAAAGCTCTTTTTTGGAGCAATTCAGAACCACATTGCTTGAGAAACGATTCCCATAGTTTTTTTCCATGCAAGTTACACTTTTCTTACCACTTCTGCTCCTTCAATTGTTGTTGCAGCGAATGCTTGAATTAAAAAATCTGATTTCAAGTATCTTTCATGAAGCAGTATTGGTAATACCTTCTGCTTTACGTGGCCCAGTTTAAAACTGATTTTTTATTTTTTATTTTTTTAACTTATAAGTGTAATTTAGAATACGGGTTCACATTACAGCTCTCAACACACTTTGAACCACCCCTAGTGCTTCTCTCACTCCCTGATGAATGGAACTAGGGAGTTAAACAAGCCAAAAATCAATTTTACATGGAAGAATTGAGAAGTGCACTTTGCACCGATTCTCTGCATCGTATCATTTAGGGATGGAAATGGCAGAAATACCAGGGCAAAAGTGAACTTTTTCCATGACATTTTTGCCATTTTATCTTGAATAGCAAAACGTCAAGGCTGGGGTTATTTTTTTGTTAGTTGTCTTCATTAAACTTGTGGTGAAAAGGATACCTCAGCATTTGAACCAAAGTAAAATTAAAGCTTGTGTCCTGGGGTAGGGGAAACAAACACCACAGTTTTGACAAGCTCCAAAATAAAAAGAGGTATTTTTTAAAATATGCTTGAAGAATAGTAGGCACTAGTGTGAATGTCAGTAGCAGAGCTAATGTTATGTTCATACATCTCTGTTTATCAGTAAGAACATATGAAAATTAGTAATTGAGCCTCCATTACAAATTGTTTGAAGAAATACTATCCTTTAAAGTGATACAATGAGTACTTGCACCTTTCTGATAACTAAGTTTCCATTAACCGCCCTGTATTGGCCTGAAAGCATCATAATTTGTCAAAACACTGCATAATAGAAAAACAATTATAGAATCACAGAAATCGTTTATCAGCTTAAAAATTGTGTACGTTTCATCTTTTTTACTTTTAACCTGAGCTTTTTGCATTATTGCAATAAGAATAGAAATTACTTCCTGAATACTCTGACAATCAATTATTTCTCCTTTCTATTTTTCTAGCAATAACAAGTCAAAACATATCTAACACTAAATTGCTCCAGAAAACAGTATATAAAACAGCTTGATAAAGCAAGCTGCAGAAAGGAGATATATATTCCAATAAACTGTTTAGATTATATTTGTGATGCAAACGTGTGCTTTCCCAAAATAAATGAGGCTTGGATGCTATCACTTTGTTGTTACAGATATCTTTCATCTATATAAAGATGTATTTTCATTTTTAATTTGCAGTTTGTTGTGTGCTTCCTACAATCTTTCCCTATTCCCCATCTTTAGAGTAAAAAAATACATACAGAAGAAAACATATGACCTGTAATATGGAAGTCAAATAAGATTATCCATTCCTTTTTTATTCTTTTAGTGCTTTTCTCCCATTCTAATCAATATAAACCTTAATTCACCTTTTACATTCAGATAGATTATATTGTGGCCAATCTTACAGACTGAGTTTGATTGTTTCATTTGTATTTATCTGCCAGTTCCAGATAGACAAAACTCATTTTCTTTTGTCTAAATGTGAAGAAATAACTGAATATTTCCAACTAGTTCTACACACACATACCTGCACAAACATTGCATTCTGTGGAGGTAGGGTCTCAAAAAAACCAGCTTATTAGAGTACATCATTGTGTTTACTTATGTTTTCACATATATCTCCAACCACAGCAGCATTCCCTGCTGTCCATAAAAATGGAGCCATGTCTTAAAACAGCAACAGTGGTATTACCAAGACCACTCAGAAACCTGGACAGAAACCAGCTCTTCTCATCCCTTAAATACCTGGGTCCACACATATCTCCCTTGCACAGAAGCATAGAAACACCTCCCTCGCTTGACCCACTGACAGGGATTGTTGCAGAACTTTATTATTTGTTTAGGATCAATGGCTTTTCTGCCTCAGAAGTCCTTTAGAGCACTCAGTCCCTAACGAGGTAGTAGAGAAAATAACACTTTTGAGGATCTTAGTTGCAGGAGGTCCTCACCAGTTTCCCAAAGTATGAGAATTGGTATATATCCAACAGAAAGCAAAGAGACAATTTAGCAGGATTTTGAGATCCTCTCACTTTCTAATTATATTAGTTAGCCTGGGTTTCAGCCATCTGTTGCATAGAATGCACATGAAATTCTGACTTTTACCTTTAGTAGTAGCCTTTTCTAGTAGTAGATTTTCTAACACACCAATTATTTTGCTATTTTAGGATAATAACATTCATAACTATTCAACATTAAGATGTCTGAACAGGAAATTTTCCTTTTTTTCAGATGCATGTGTTTTGCAAGAAAAAGAAATTATTTGTATATTTATTCATGTTTTATTTCTATGAAGTATAAATACTTATTTAAGAATAATAGTTAGATAATTAGCCATCAATTGTGTTTTTCATTTATCAGTCAAGGTTTGGACTCGATGATTTTAGAGGTCTCTTCCAACCTGAATGACTCTTTGATTCTGAATCAAAGAATTTTCCAATCTGAATGACAGGAAGAATGATTCTCTAAGAAAAGCCTAAAAATTAAAAAATTAAATATACTGCACAATATTTGTATTAAATTAAAAAGGTATAGTCATTTGCACAGTATATGAATGTTTGTGCTCCTATCAGAGGAAAGTCACTCAGCTGGGAATGACTTCTACATCATGTGTGGTGTGACTCAGACTTTAAAAGCTGTTCTCTTTCAACTGTACCCATAGTAAAAGCCGTCTCTTGTCTTTTCTTTGGAAGTGCACAGGAAAAGATGGGCACATCCTAAGGACTGTAAATCCCAAGTAACAGTGAAAACTTACTATGTTACTTAAAATGCGGGTAATAAAATCTCTGTCTTTTCCTTCCCCCTGGAATCTTCCTGGAGAAATCCAAGATTTTCTCCAATGCCCTGGTGACTGTCCCACTTTGTTGGTTTGGAGCATTGAGAAAGACAGAGACATTTTTTAGCAATTCCAGTTACAAATATACAGGCTCTTAAAAAAATTGAGTGCCAACAACATGCCCAGGACCAGGAATGCACTTGCTAAGAAATGCAACACCATTTATTTGGGGGTTCTCTTTTCTCTTTTCCTCAAAAGGTACCAAAGACAATTGATTGTGAATATTTCTTGTTTTGCCAGAGATATATACATGAATACAAATATGTGTATACATGTCTGGGTATTTATATGTGTGTATTATGTAAATATTTCACTACTCTACTGAATTACTTAAACACCACTAAGGAATGTATTCTTCACTCTATGAGACAGAGAGACTGTCAGCTTGCTGATGATATGCAAATAAAATGGAAGACTGAATCCTCCACAGAGAAAGAGTTACAAATGTGTGAGGTGGTACTTCTGACATATTTTTTGCTTATTACATAAAATGTAACAGAAGGGAAACCGATTTCTAAAACATCTGACTGCTTACAGTTTTGTATTATAGCCAGCAAATGTTGCATAATAGTGACATAGTGACATTTCCTTGCCAGTGTGACTTATTCCATTTGGTTCGTAGGAGTTAGAAGCTAAATGGATGTTAATGGAGTCACTGATGACTTTACCTTTTAGGAACCGAGCCAAGATTGATGGAAGTGTCAGCACCCAAAACTGCATTTCAGCATATTTGTGAGTGTAAGACTCAGTAGAAACCTTGATATTCCTTGCTGTGACCTTAAGTTGTACTTTCCATTGCTGACAATATCAACTGTTATTGTTCCTTTTTTCCCTTCTTGGATGTGTGATTTGTTCTAGGGAACATGGAAGGAAAAACACATTGTGGAAGAGTGACAGGAAGGATGAAAATGTTTGTGCTGTGAGTTACCCAAACTACCTCTCTCTCAAACCTCTCTCAAATAAACACTTACTTTCAGCTAAGAATGTCTAAGACAGGCAGTGGCTAAAATGTCACTGCTGCAGTTTATATCTGCTCTGACCATGTTGTAGGAAAACTGAAGGGTCTGCAATAAACTTGACCAATTTTCTGCATGCAGAAAAGTGAAAGTCCTAAGGAGAGAATCCTGACTCTACAGTGTCATCCACATTTCTAATTTTGACCTAAGCTACAGTAACCCAATTTTCCAACAAGTTGAACACACACCTGTCCCACTTACATCTCCTAAAGTCTCACATGTCTGGAAGCTCTGAAAATCTAGTTGCATCAAAGGTCTGGAAGAAGTAAAAAAAAAATTGTTTGGCTCTACTCTCAGGGTTCAAAAAGTTCAGTAATCCAAACACAGCTTGCACTTTAAGCAGACATACTTGAACTAGGCTCAAACAAGCTGATGTAGATGTTAATACGATTAAGTCTGACTTTATAAAGTTCTTTAATCAGCTGGTATGGTAACTTATCTTCCTCCTGTCTCCTTCACTTGTGAAAGTGTTTTATATATGAGAACAACATCAAACGATAGTTCAGGAAAAACCTGCTCTGGTGAGGTGCTAAATAGGGATGATGTCTGGCACTCCTGAATTGGGGTCTTACAGGAAAGTTCTTGAACCTCAGGTAATTTTATCTAGACTCATATCACCATAAAAGAAAGAAAAAATACATGATGGTAAGATACACTTTTTGTCTTTTTGTTTTCTCGTGGATTACTCTTAACTTTGTTGTACTAATGTAATATTTGTGTTTCCATAAAGAAGGAAGAGGAAAATACCATTGTAGTTCCAGAGGATATCACAAATTTTTGATGTTTTCAAATTTATGGTGGTCATGTTTCTCAGTAATCATGAGAAGGGAAGCCCTTCTATGACTAACACATTTTTAAATGCTTTTCATGTGCAGATTGTCATCTTGAAGAGATATTTCCTGTTGAAGCACATTTATAATTGCAGAATATTCCTGAACCTTCTTTTTCTTCAGTATTCTATAAACCAGATCTGATTGGAGCCAAGTAGTGAGGCAGATATTTAAAAAGTGATCCTAGTATTAGGAAATGCAATTCTTGTGATCTTTGGCATTTGGGGTCAGTAACATTCTTCAATGGATTAATTTTCAGAAAGATTTTTTTAATCAACTCTATTTAACACCCATTCTACTTAAAAAAAAACAAACAAACAACAAAACCACAATAACTCTGTGAGCTTAGTAATTATTGTGTATGACAGTGGATTTTTAACAGTATTTTTAAAGTACATATCAAATAGACAGTGTCATGGAAAATTGGTTGCAGAAATCATTATCTAAAGTACTCTTAATGGAACAAATAACAAAGTGAGAGTATGCCCATTGCAGGCCGTTACAGAGATGGCCTTTATTCTACCACCCACCTTCTTGCTCAGCCTCCAGAAGTCAGAAAAGTGTAGTGGGTGTTTCTGATTCAGAGATGCAATTTCAGCTGCAATTGCTGAGCTCACCATTGCTCAAAGGGGTGGTTTCATTTCATCCCTGTCCCCTGAGTCACCCTTGTGCCTGCTCTGGCATGCATCTCCTTTCCATCAAGAGCTGATTTGATTGCCAGAAAGTAAATTATTAGCTCTTTTTCTTGCAGCTTAGCCGCTTTGTTGCAGTGTTGGACATACACCACAACCATGTTGTTGCAAAGAAAGCGGTGAGAACATTTGTGAGGGATGGGAAAAGAGAGGATAGAACAGATGAACCGGTTGAAGTGGGCCCTGCTGTTCTGGTTGTGAGAAGACACTACATCAGCTCTGCTGTAGTGCATGACTACACCCTGAGAGAGTGGCTCTGTGTCCTCCTGCTCCAGGTCACTGCTGGTGTAACTGCAGTGAAGGAAATACATGAAGCTGACATAATACTGAAACAACAGCATTATGTCTTATAAGGCAGAGGTACTGTGAATTAGACTAACTTTTCCTCCCCATCTGCTTTGTTTGCAGTCTCAAATAGATCAAGTCAATGTTTGTACACCTGTAAAACACACTCACTGGTTTTACATCACATGCTATTAAGATTGGGTTCTTTTCTTAGTAAAGGATCCTCCAAAAAGAAATCACAATTTGAATAATTAACCCATCACAGTATTCGTATTGTTAAAGTTAATTTGACAGTACTTTTCCAGTCCTTAGTCTCTGAAAATAATGTACTGCTGTTTTGAGTAGTGGCTCTGTAGGTCTGGTTCTGCTTCGCCCTGGCAAGTGGACACTGCTTTATTTTAGTGAAAGCCTCTAGATTTTAGGATCTCCTGAACAACTCTGATGGTAGGGATGATGAACCTTTTCCAAATGTTCATGTCCTCTGTTGTAGGGCTGATGCCACTTCAGTTCCTTCACTGTGCCCCTTTCTACTGTAGACCCATCTTCCCACATTTCACTTTCTAACTACACACAGGGACATTTCTGGATGGAAAATCTGTGTGAGAAGATGCTTTTTTTTTTTCCCTAATATCTGTAGTTACTTTGTTCTGCAAACATTCTTACAAAAGAACGATAAAAATTTATTCAACAATTATGTGAAAAGTAAGAAAACATCATTGTTACTCTTTATAAGATTCTGCTCAAATTTTACTAAGTCCAAACGTTACTTTGGCAAAACTCTAATTGTCTGCAGAAAGTGTGATTTTTTGAACTTCAGCGATCAACTCTGTGTTTTCAACATCTCCAGTTACTGTTTGGACCTGATTCTCCTCTCTCTGTTGAAACACAAGAATTTAAGGAGGGTTGCTTTTGACTTACGGAGGGGCAGCTAGGAAGAGAATCAAAGTGAAATAGTTCAGCAAAATTTACTATTTGTGGCAAAATCAGTCTTTTTTAGTAAGAGATCTTCTTCTGAAGTGTCTGTTATATCCGTGTCTTCAACAGAAAACTTGAGCTAGAAAATTGTTTAATTGTCTAAGACAGTTGTATAGTTTCTGAAGTGCCAAACTCTACAGTATCTTGCCCTTTTTTAAAACTTTCAGGTAAAGTTTTGACACGTGATTAAACTGATGCAGACTTCAGAACACTTGAATCCTAGGACATAAAGTAACTAAAACTAAAGGCTTGAATAGAGTGATAAATATCAATGGCTTTTTATTTCCTAGGTTTAAGTAGACCTATCATAAAACACTTAAGTCCCCGCAGCTTTTCTCAGTGATATTTGGAGTGATTTGGATAAAAGTGGACCACTTACAACTCTTTATCTGGAATATCAAAATATACCTCAAAGCTTTTCTTTCTGAAGGTGTGCTGGTTTAACATTAACTTTTTCCTGGGATTTTGCGTGTCTTGGATTTTTGCTGTCCTGATTAATAACACATTGGGATCAACAAACATCTTTGCCAGATTTCTGAGTTTCTGAGATGCAGAAGTATTGGTAGAGGATGCCCAACTCAGTGTACCTTGCACCTGAAATCAGCATTCCATAATCTGCAGTACCTGTTGGCCCTGAATTTCTCAGTGGAGCCCATCTGTCGTGATCGATGTTTAAATGGTCTGGGTTTTACACCTCCTGGACGTTTTGCTCCTTCTGTGTCCCCTATGGTCATATTGCTGGTTAGATTTGATCATCAACCTCTTGGAGTGAGGCCAGAGGAGGTCACCAAGTTGATTAGAGGGATGGAACACTTTTCTATGAGAGAACTGGACTTCTTTAACCCAGAAAAGAGAAGGCTTAGGGGTGACCTAATTGCAGCCTTTCAGTAGCTGAAGGGAGCCTAAGAGAAAGATGGAGAGGGACTTTTTACAGGGGCATGTGACAGGACATGGGAGAATGGAATCAGTCTGAAAGACAGGAAGTTTAGATAAGATATTAGGAAGAAATTCTTTACTGTGAGGGTGGTGAGGCACTGGAACAGGTTGCCCAGAGAAGCTGTGGATGACCCATCCCTAGAAGTGTTCAAGACCAGGTTGGATGGAGCTGGGAGAAACCTGGTCAAGTGGAAGGTGTCCCTGCCCATGGCAGGGGGGTGGAACTGGATGGTTTTTAAGGTGCCTTCCAATCCAAACCATTCTATGATTCTGTGATTCTATGATCTGAACTGCATTTCACTCAGTAGAAAGGAGATATGGATAATAAACAAAGAACAGAAAAGGCAAGTGTTTACGTTTTGGGGCTCTTTTATCTGCTCAAATGTAAAGGAACAGCTCTGTGGGAGAAAGAAGTGTGATCACTACCACTAGAGAAAAGACAAGGGCTGAGTTGTTGATGGTCATTGAGAAGGACTAGCGAAGCAAGCAACTAAGTGCTTTAATTTGTTTTGTAAATTATGGATATTTTTATAACTACAGTAAGTGATAAGTCATAACTAACCTATACTTTTAAAAATATCAACAAAAAATAATCACCATTCTTTTTTGTTTTTTCCCTGATTTTCAAGTGAAAGATTTAATAGCAGTGCATTTCATAGCAGGATAGCTGGAAATTGCTTTACTGCCAGGAGAACACTTGTGAGCAGTGAAGCCAGAATATTCTACCTCCTCACTCTCTAGCAGTTTATTAGGATTAAATGTTCAGTCTCTTGCTTGAAGGTGATTATGAGATGAACTGGGGCAGGCTATGATGCATGCAGGCAATTTTCTTTCATCTAATGTCAGTAGTAGTTGTGGTAAACCCTAAAAACATGCATACTAAAAAGTATATTTAGATTTCTACTCACTAAGTTGTATACCTATAATTTCATTTTCATAAGAAATTAAGTCTTGAGGAAGAGGAGGAAAATTAGCTGGAGGTTTTGCTTACTCTAGATCTGAAAACAATTAAGAAAAGTTAACTTCTTCTAAAAGAAACAGTCTTAGATATATCACACAATGTACAATTACTTATATGCTCCTTCTGAACGAAAGGTAATTTTTCATTTCATACCACAAATCAGATATCTTCAAACCACCATTGTTCACTAAAAACCTTTGACAAGGAAACATGGAGTCTGCTGAGCTACCTCTGAGGCAGAGATTCCTCTGAAGTTCAGGTTAAGGCTCATATAAATTAATGTAATGGCAAGTATCACACTCTTTAAAGCCTCAGTAGACCTGGCCCTGTGTGTTTCACTACATTTGAGCACGGCTGTGCACTTCAGAAAAGACAAATTGTGTTTGAGATGCAATACAGTGTGTGTTTGGCACTTATATCATCATCCCAGTTGTAGGGTATCAAATCAAATTCCTCCACACTGATTTGTATCCATGGATTTCATTCTGGGTTTACAAAACTGGTTTTGTAAATAAATTCAGGTCTCTGAACTTGATGTCTGACATATTTTTATGTTCTTTTTACTTCAAAATTCATATTTTCAGGGCTATTCTGATCATTATTTTTGTCATTTTATTGCTCCTAGCCTATTCAGTAAATTGTAGGAATATCCTAACAGCTTTTTACTCCTCTCCAGTGTTTGTATTACCATGTAAACTTTTTGTTTTGGTGCTGACTTCAGTTATCATTAGTTATTGCTTAGTTTCCCAATGCTGCGAAAAATAAACTTTTTATATTAAACTCATGCCAGAAGAATAATAGGTGAAATGTTACTCAATGTTTATTGAGTAAGCATCCACAAAATTCCAGTGTCCATTTCCTAAAAATCCTTGGCACCAAAATGATTGTTAAAATCTCATGATTGAAAGAAAACTCAAAATAAATTGAAGGATGACATGGATTTCTTGCTGATCAGACCTACATACTTTTTTTTTTTTTAAAGAGAACAGCAAGACATAACTTAAGGACTTTCGATCTCTAAAGGAAGTTTTATTAAAAGGTGGAAGAACTGAAACTGCTGGGCACAGTAGATTGAAATGAAAAGTTTAAAATTTAGTTTCTTTCTTATCCATTGCTTCTTTGCAAAATATTTTTTTTTCTGTTTTGTTGGGGCTTTTTCTTTTGTGGTTTTTTTTTTCTAGATGGGGTTTCACAGCTGAGACAAGCTGATCTTACTGCTTACTGACAGTAGTAGAGACTGTTTTACCCTCTTGTCTTATCCTCAACCTTAGACTGATTCTAGTTATTATCTGATATCTATATGAACTGGTACAGGAGAAGATTATGATTTTTCTTTTTTCTTGATTTTTTTTTTAATTTGTTTTCTTACTTGGGTTTGGGGGTTTTTTCCTTGGATAGATTAATTTTTCATTATTCTAATGACCTAGGAGACAAGAATGTAATCTGGGCTTGCATAAGAAAAGCGCATAATGGTTATGTTTGTAATGATCCAAAATTGAGTGACTCTCTTGTTTATTAAAGATTCAACCGACTGAAATTGTCTTGTGCTGCCCCCTTGCAAAAAAACCCACAAAAACAACACCCCTTGCCATAAACCCACTGAAAACTATAAAACACTTTATTTATATTTAGAAGTTCTGAAGCATTATTTCTTGAGTTTTGCATTCTGAAAGAAATGATAAACTGTATGCTGTGTCCCTAGGCTATGTGACACCTAGTAAGATTTCTAATTCTGGTCCTTCACATACCACTTTTTCTGTCATCATGGGTTGCCTGATGTACTTTAGCTGTTCAAGCAATGAGAGAGTCATGAGAGCATTAAGGAAAGTGTAATTACAGGTTTTATGCCGCAGTAATAAAGGCGTCAATAATTCGCCCAAACTGCAACTCCCCTTGTCCAAAAACTGTAGCTCTGGAGAACCAAAATAGTGGAAAGTAATGCATTTTAGCCTGCAAAAGCAAAATCTTTCAATCCACATGTCCAATAATGGTTAACCTGGATTCTGGATAAAAAAAGTGAACTGCATATGCAGATGTGGGAGGTGTCTTTAAGAGAAAGATTTTTTTTTTTGTGTGTGTGTGAAAAAGGGTATAAAAATAATGCATACAAAGGTGGACAGTGATTTATTAACAGAACAAACTCTTACTTTTCTTCTAGAATTTGTGTCCTGAATAGGGCATATATATATATATATATGATTCTTTTATATGATAGATAGATATGATAAAGGAAACAGTACACCAGTGAGGGAGTAATAAATGTGTCTTGCAGGTTTATTTGGTCACACTGTTCATAAATTCCCTGAATAGGACATGAAATGCTCCTACCAAGCTTGCAGAGGAAGACCATTGTATTGAACTATGTTTCCTCTGAACCTTTCTGCTAAAGGTGGTAGTGGACCTTACCTTTCTTATTGGCCTGGTAATAAAAAAGTGCTCACTCTCTCATGCTGTGAGTAAGAACCAACTTTTCTCACAAGAGAGATCACAGAGATCTTAAAACAGCACTGGGGAAGCTACCAGTGAGAACTCCCTCCGACACCCCTCCATCAGAAAGATGCTTTAAGCTGTGGAGCTTACCAGAACTCACCATTTGAAACACCCAAACAGAGCTGGAATTATCACACCTGTGAAAATATTTTTAGCCAGCCCAGTGAGTGTTACAGCCATTTCAAGTGGCTGCCTGTTCTGATGCTGGGGGGAAATTAGACTGAAGTCCCAGGAATGGGCAAATCCTGAAGTAAGTAGCAACTTCTGGGGTGACTTAAGACCTCACAAAAAGAGCGAATGCTAAGAAAAGTAGGCAGCTGTGTTCCCGACTAGAATATCTGGAACTTCATAGCCCTTATGAAGCTCTCATGAAGCAACTTTGGTTATTATGCAGAGGGATCTCCAAAGCAATTTTCTGAGGCACCAAAGGTAGCAATGTGTTGCACAAAAACAACACCTCCTGTCTCTTGAGGATCCAAATAGGGGCATCTGTTTGGCCATTTGTTAAGTGTGCCACAGTGTATCTCCAGGCAGTAGATTCACAGCTGCTTTGTTATATTAGGAAATTCAAATTAGTTTTGCTGAGACACAAGGATGGTTTTACTTAGTTTGTCTATTATATCATGCATTTTTGAATTCAAGATCCTTGCCTCTTTATATGGAGAGACATATTGAAGATGTTTGCACTCTGTAGAAAAAGTGAGGATTCTGGTTTAAGATAAATGCTCTATCTTGGATAGACTTACGCTTTTTTAATCAAAAGTATATTCAAATATAAATAGAATAGCATGGAGACACTCAGAATTTAGCCCAAAAGAAGTGTTTGTGTGCGAACACCTCAGAATAAATCTGAACTCAGAAATTCATTTGACTGATACTTTCAAAAGAAACTGTGCAAAAAAAAAATCAAAAAATAAATAATATTTCTATATTTGTTATTTCGTTCCCTTATCTCTAATGATGCAAAAGATTCAGTTTGCTGTTCTTTGAGACTTAAAAAAATAATTGTCTGTGTGACAAGAAAGAGTTGCACATATTCATGGCTCAAGGAAGTTATTCCTTTTTGACTTTTTGTGCCTGCAGACTGGTAATACAGTAATATCTGTAGACTGGTAATTCTGAAAGCCAAAACCCTCAGTGCCTCTGACACGTGGTTCCCAGTCACTGGACCTGTCTTTATTTCTAGTCAAACAAAGGATGGAACAACTCCAACCTGTGAAGGTTAAATAATACTATCTCTTCTTTGAATGATACTGTTTTGCATTTCATGGTGAAGCAATCTCCTCTGTTATCTCCTTCATTTTCCAAAAAAATCTCCATCCATTATCCTACTGGACTAGAATTTAAATCTACCCTCCTGGACTCAGATCTCGGATCATGCTGCTGGTTCTCACCCTCATGCATAATTTTCTTCAAGAATGGGATTAGCTGTGCTTTCAGGTCTTTGAGAAACTCAGTACCACAGACAAGCAGCTGTACTGCACGGTACCAGATGTGCTGCTTTGACAACAGTTGCAAAAACTTTGTCCCTATTTCTTAACTCTCCATTCTCTACTGATAATGGGACCCGAATATATACTCCTTGACACATTCATCATCATCATGCCTGAGCACCATGTATAAAATAACCTTGTTGTCAGAGAGAAGCTGTTCTGGAGGTAGCAGCCGTGGCCTTTAGCTACCTCTGCATTTTGATGTGCATGTGGTAGTTTACCTAAATTTCTTCTTGAGTTAAAGAGTTCTGGATGAAGCTGTTCATTCACTCCCAGCCACGTCTTTCTCCCAAGGGGTTAGTCAGCATCGGGGCTGCTATGGAATTTGAAGGCTTTTAATCTTAGGTGGGTAAATATAGAGGCAGACAGCCATCCTACAGTTTGCAGCCCAGGACAGCAGTGGCTTCTGAGGCAGCTGCACAGTATGTTAAGATTGTTAAGGTTGTTAGAAATGCTTTCATTGACTTATTGGGAATGCAGTCTGAGAAAGTTTTGCACAGGATGCCAAACTACTTTGTAAGGGATACAGGAAAACCTCAGGATGTACAAAAAAAATTCCAGAGGTTGTGTTTAGCTATTTGCTACATTTGAATGCAATGCTCGATAACCAGTTACAGACACAGACAAATTATGAAGTTCTTTGTCTGGAACACTTATTTCTTGGAGGAGGTAGCACAAGCTGAAAGGAAGAAGAAACCACTCATTTTTATATTTGCACCGTGTCTTCCAGGCCTAATTGTGAAACACTTAATCGCAGTTTGAAAGCAATTTGACCCGGACTGGAGAGAAACAAAGTGAACTCGTGATACTCGGCAGTGACAGCAGAGGGCACCAGTGTCGCGCATTGGAGGAAAAACTAATCTTTTCCCAATGTAAATTGCACAATAAATCCTTGTTTGCTCTTACCAGCTTAATACAGCAAAACCAAAGCAATATGTCAATTTTAACACATTCTTAAGGCTGACTCTTTTGGGTGTTTCAGACATGTGCTTGTGACGGAAATGCAGTTTTGACCACCTGATGCCGGAGAGAAACAAGAAAAATGTCTGAACTGTTGTTTAGCAAAATTTTTTGCTCACGTATTGACTAAAGATAATCTAATTGTAAAAGATTGTTGCTTGGGAATTTTTAGCCTTACAGCTCCCAAGAATAATATTTATTCCACATATAAAATATTCTGTGCTCTATATATTAGTAATCTAAAAGTTTTAAAGAACCGGTCAATTGTGATTTATGTCACAGTAATTTTCATACAAAGTAACAGAAACAGAAAAAATCTGGCTACTGAAATCTATGTATAAGTTACTGGCATCTCCAAAAAACTGCAGGTGACATGGTTACAAAAGCTGAGAACCACACAGGCTCTTCATTGCATTCATTTTGTGTTAAGATGCCTGTATGAATAGGTAGCCCCTACCATCAGTTTTGCACCTTCCTGTAGAGACCTTGTGCCCCTAAGACATTCAGCTTTTTTCAGGTACAAGGGGTAAGAGGGATGAGCTATATAAGCCATGTAGGCATATGAATATTTTCAATCGTACCATGTAGATATTGTATGCATTTATGGTATTAAATACTACTTACAGATATATATTTTTTACACACTTAAAAAAAACTGTATTATGTTTATCTGGATGATGGTTCTAACTTGACGACAACAGGGGCAAATTCTTTGCAAAGAGCACTTATGTAGGTTACTATTTAGACATGTTTAGAGTAGAGAATACTGAAATCATCAGCTATTGCAAGGCCAGTGATTGAAAGAGGGATAAGGAAACCTATTGGTTATTCCCTTGGCTTAATATTATGTTTATTATTACATTTTCATATTTGTTTATTGAAAATAACCATGTGAAGATAATGAGCTGAAGACCATCTCCATTTCTTAGCACTCTCAAGCATTTAGTCCCCAAGGGTTTTGAAGCTGGCATGCTCTAAATTTGTAATAAAATAACCTTTTAATTGGTAAGCGTAGAAAATATTACTTTTATAAATATTTGATGAACAGAGATGTTTTATCTATTCATTAGACTCCAGAGTAATATACGTTCATTAGCAGAAGATGAATAAGAGCATTTAATATTCTTTGTTTACAACTGAAGGTCACATGGAAGAATACATTAATATGTACGCTATGACCTTCACATTTTGTCAGTTTTAACAAGAATGGAGTTGTTTCCATTTATGTGGTCAGATCTGTCTTTGATTTCCAGCTTTAATTAACACAATTACATTCACTCTGTGTGACAAGTAAAATGCGTTATGATTGACAAGACTGGTTTTTATACTTACAGTTTTTGGTCAGAAAAGGGGTAAAAAATCCTTTTTAAGAAGAGGCATATTTTTTTTCACATGCTCAGAATACAATCGTGAATTACTATTGGGTATACAAGTTAGTATTATCAGAAATAATTAGAAATAGGTATCAGAAATTACATCAGATTGCTTTTATTTTCAAATATATATCTTAATAAGAAATAACAGTCATAGAAAGAGAAGGGTACAGTGGGTCTCTTGCACTGCCTGTCTCAGGAGTCATGGACACTCTCCAAGCTCGCAAGGCTGTTAGATAGCACAACTCTGTTTAAAATTGTATGACTGGTAAGTGTATTACACTTATAGCTTTCAGGCATGATTTCACAGAACAGACAGTAGGGAGGAACAAAGAAATGGTGCTTAGAGCTCATCAAAAACTAATTTCGTCAGATTGGCTTTTGAATGGAACTGTGATTTCTAGAAAATCATAATTTTCTTGAAAAATTTATTCTACAGTTGATCTTGGGAACTGGGGTTTAGTCATACTACAGCCTAGAACAGAACCATGGAATCACTGAGTTCATTAAAAAAGTTCTCTCTTTTTCTTACTGATTTTAAAATTAAAAGAAAGTCAAAATATCAGAGTTTCCTCCAGGATGCACATTTAAATGTCTGATCAACAACAAGTAGAGAAAAATTGTTCCAATAAGATGTTTAATTTTGTGGAAGGCAAAGCTGTGGCCTAACTGCTGCAGGTAATATATTTTGTTAATAATATAAAAATCTCACCAATGTGGTGTTCTGCTTTTTTAGTAGTTAAGCTGTGATGTTCTTTTCCTTGATTCCATAAATTATAGTGTAAAGAGAATTCCTGTAGCATAAATGGGTCACACTGTATAACGCACTTAAAGGATGTGTCCCCTGCAAAAAGAAAAAAAAGGAGAGAGAGAGTTACTTTAGCACGAGAGGACATGACCTCAAGTTATGCCATGGGAGGTTTAGATTGGATATTAGGAAAAATGTCTCCACTGAAAGGATGGTCAGGCATTGGAACAGGCTGCCCAGGGAAGTGGGGGAGTCACCATCCCTGGAGACATTTAAAACGTGTGGATGTGCTGCTTAGGGACATGGTTTAGTGGTGGGCTTGGCAGTGCTGGGTTAGCAGTTGGACTCAATGACCTTAAAGGTCTTTTCCAACCTAAATAATTCTGTGATTATTTAGTTGTTGCACATAATCTGTAAATGTAAGCTTCTCCCTCCTCATTCTCGCTCCCCATCCTTTTTATTCAAAAGCAGAGCTGAAAAAACACCTCAAATCTTCATCCTAATGTTAAACTACTTGATTTTTCCCCCTGATTTTAATATTGCACTCTAAATGCAAACACTGAACATTGACTTCTTTGCACTGCTGTAGCCCATACTCGAGTTACAACAATAAGGTATTACCCACAGAGAAAATAACAACAATAAAGCCAGTAATCATTGTGCTTCTGCCATCAATATTTCTGTAGTAAGACCTGAACTATGCCTTATCCTTGTGCGTTTGATTTATATTTCATTGTCTACTTTTGTCTGTGCAAAAGCACTTTCTTCTTATTTGCATAAATATGTACATTGCATAACTAGCATTGACTGTGAAGGAGTCAACTTAAAGGAGCCAAGCACGAATTACACATATTCAAAGCAAGAAATAAATAGATAAGGTGTATTGTATCTCTTTTATGGGAAGTTTGTTGAAATGTTTGCAAAAAACTTGAGTTTGTAGATTAGTGCTGCTAGTGAAGGTCACCATGAGAAATGATACTCAAGATGAGAGAGAAATGTCACCACATTAGGAAAAATGTGCCTCTTTTTTGGGAGTCGTGCTGATACACTTATTAATCTCTTCTTCCCTATTCTGAGGTAGTTGCATGTCCTCCCCTGTGGAGAGGAGCCAACCCTCTGCTTCAGCACTGTGCTCTCCTCCGCTTGGGTTTGATACCTGTCCCAGAAACACCAGTGCTTGTTGACATCTCTGCCCCCCTCCAAAAGGAACAGTGAAAACACTGACCAAATCACCTCTCTCCCTTCCTTCCAACACCACTGTGTTGTTTTGTGGGTGTTGTCCAAATATGTTTTCATTCTGTTTGAGAAAAGTCTTTCTACAGAATTATGAGCTCTTGTAAACCTTTCCCTCTGGTGACACAGATAATATGAGAGGTCTTTAATAATGCTGCTTTGTGGGAGTTATACTTGATTGAGATGAAGATGGCAGATGACAACAACCATGTCCAATGAACATGTCCATGTGTCCTAGGTGTGGGAAAGTTCAGTAGAGGAAACAAGATCATAGAATCATAGAATGGTTTGGGTTGGAAGGGACCATAAAAATCATCTTGTTTCCACACCCCTGCCATGGGCTGGGACACCTTCCACTAGACCAGGTTGCTCAGAGCTCCATCCAGCCTGGCCTTGAATACTTTCAGGGATGAGGCATCAGCAGCTTCTCTGGGCAACCTGTTCCGGTGTCTCATCACCCTCACAATAAAGGTTTTTTCCTAATATATAATCTAAACCTACACTTAAGGGATTAAAAGAAAAAGAAAAAAAAAAAGGAAGCTATTTACAATGATATACAACAGGAACTTCACCCTAAAGATTTTTAATCAGAAGCAATGCCAGAGTGTGCAAAACCTCAACCACCGTTCCAGATCATGAAGGAGAAAAATTTGATTTTTTTTTCTCCTCCTCATGACAGACATGTACAGTCTCCCTAAGTATGACATAGGCCAGTTACTTAAGTTCCTCACTGAAGAAATATTTCATTTCTTACAATAGAGATTAATGCCAGATTGGGGATATTGGTTCACCTTTGACACACTGTCACTGTGTTGGGAAGAATATACAAATAAGTCCTATTTTCAACTGTTACCAAATTTTTCAACTCTCATGCATCTCCACAATGTAGAGAGGATACATGAAAAAGCAAATGGTTTCTGGCCAGGACTTTTGGCTGACCTTCATGGAGAAACCTCATTTAAGTACAGCTGAGGCAGTTTTTTAAAGGGTGTTCTTTATACAGAGAACTGTGCATTTTGGTATCAATTTCTGCCCATAATGGCAACATCAGCACAGAATCCAGTTTTCATTTACTAGGCCTGGCTACTCTCTTTTCTGCTGTGGCCCACTTTCTATATGGGACTGGGACAAAGAAAGGTGGTAATGGAGAAGCTGTGTAGTGGCTTACATAATACTTCAGTAAGCCAGTGCATGAACAAGCCAAGAAAGCACAGTAAATGCCGAGTTTCTATGATTTAAGGGAATAAAAGAGACATTAAGACATCATTAGAACACTACATAAATACATGATGCCTTCACATTTTGGCCATTCCAGAGTACAAGGAAAGAAAAAGTACGGCAAAGCTTGTGGTATTAGCACAATAACAGTATTGTAAAATACTGCTATTTTAGATCTTTTCAGGAATTACCATTCTTGAAAAATGTATAAAATTAAACAACTTTTGAAGGCGTATCAGTCAAAAATTAAAAAGGACAACAGACTGAAAAAAAAGTCAACCAACTTTTAATTTCATACACTTTTTAATTTAAAAGCGTATGACAAGATCCATTAACAATTGTCTCTGAGAAAAGAAAAAGGCTTTAAAAAATTAAAGAGTATAAAAATTATCCCTGTGTGAAATGTCATATTTCTGTTAAAAGTTGTCTGAATTCTTTTAAGATGCATAAGAATATTCAATAATTATGCGTAAGGCAATTTATCAAAGTCATTTGCTTTGCTGGAATGCAGGTTTTAATATGCAAATGTAAAGTAAAATCACTACTACAGCTGCATATAAATGCGTATAGCTCACTTCCCTCGAGTTAATTCCTATGTTACCAATAGAGAAATAAGGGTGCTTTTTATTTAATTCAGTTCATTTCACTATGGATATTATTCAGCTATATTTTCTACAATGACAGTTTGATTTGGTTTCACCTGAATATTTTGAAGCTTTTTGAACTGTAAAGGTATAGTATGTACCAGAACAATGCTTGAGCTTCATGTTAATATTCAATATTATGCTCACAAATTGAATTAGTCAAGGAGCTGCAACTCCCATAGTAAAGCTCCTTGATATAAAATGTAAAGCTTAGTGCAGATTTTATGCCATCAAGCAGCTGTACTGTGACTTTGTTTGCCAATTCGTCTATTTACAACATGTGCTTTAAGATGACATGTCAAAGGCAATTCTGCCAGAGCAGTTTTAGTAGGAGAAACTACTGAATCTCTTTTGAAATTATAAAAGCCATTATTATAGAAAAAATGTATTAAGAGAGCCTGAAATTCAGTGTTGAAGAGGACCTTTTTGCTTCCGAGCTAAACCCCAG
The DNA here is from genome assembly GCF_003984885.1 of Neopelma chrysocephalum. Classification (NCBI taxonomy): domain Eukaryota; kingdom Metazoa; phylum Chordata; class Aves; order Passeriformes; family Pipridae; genus Neopelma; species Neopelma chrysocephalum. Next base: position 3,763,600 of record NW_020897749.1, read on the forward strand.
TAAAAAGAAATATTTACTTTGAGTCAGATGGACTTAGATTCAGTCTTCAAAATAGTGAATAGTAATTCAACATGCTGCCTTCGAATAAGACTGTTGAAGACCACAGAATAGGGGCTGAGCTTCTACTAATTCTAGAGAGCAGCCTGTTTCTGATGAAATTCCCCTACAAGTTTAATTCAGTGCAGTTTGTGCTTCCAGAAACCCTTCAGCAGTGATGGTGTCTTGCAGTAACAGAAGTGTGCTTATTTTTCTATTCACAGGAAAGTGAAAAAAGCAAACAAAACAAAACAACCAACTTAGGGGCAATTAATTAATGAGGAAAAAGCCCATATGTAAGGTATGTTTATTAAGTGAAAGAAAGAAGGTGATAAAATTGAGTTAGTTGATTTTTTAATCTATTTTCCATTGCTTCAGGTTTTTTGCGGGGGGGAAAGAGAGGTAGACAAGAGAAGAGCATCATTCAAATGTTTCCAGGGGAAAGACTGGAAATATAGATGGGAGAAATAATGCAATTAGATTTCTGAAATTACCAGTTTGATTAATCTCTTGAAGAGTATATTTTCATGGTCAGTAACACAACTTTCTGTTTTCTGTTTATATTAAGAAGCAGAGGCAACAGCATAAGCTGAACAGAGAATGTTCATCAAAATAATTTCCTTCTGGGAAATGAGGTTTGATAATCAATACCCCACAAAAGTAAAAAGCATTATTTCTTTATTGGAAGCAGGTTTTGTTTCTCGCACCTTAAGATTCTCTTAATCTTTTCTATCAGTTCTTCCACTCTCTTGTTTTGCTTCTTTTGTTTCAATGTCTTTTTTCATTCTTTCTTATATTCATATTTTTCCATTCCTGCAAAAAAAAAATCAATTTCTATGGTAATTTAATCATTTGATATGCACATCCAGTGGATAGACAATATTTATACACTACACACTGGATCCTGTGTAACATTAAACACAGTTGGTTTGCCTTAAACATTCACAAACATTGTCTTTATCTGAGAAAAATGCGTCTCTGTAAGCCTTGTGCTAAGCATGATAGAAACACACTAAAAATGGGAGTATGCTTCTTTTCTTGCCATATATTTCAATTCTGAGCTGTAAGTGAAATGAAGTCAGTGAGAGGACACTAGCAAGCAGATAAGACATTCTTGTTTGTGTAATTACATATGTATATATGAATGTGTGAAATTTAGCTTCTGAGGCTAAAATGTCACTCTTGGAATTGCAGCCTACTACAGCCTTAAAAAGCTGTAATCAGGTTCCAGAAGACATGGTTCTTTCTCCAGCCTATTATTGACAAGGCCTCTTTCTGCCCTATCCAGACACACATGCATAAACCCTAAACCTAATACCAAAGACAACAAAATCTGCTGCTTTGAAATATGTCTATGTCATAGGTGCTGGCCACCACACAGATTTTAATTAACTGCCTCAAATGTTTGTATCTCACTTTTCTGTGATAGCAACACATATCCCTCATCACTTAACTCAATAGGATCTAAAAATAATCCCTTAAGGAAATAAAATTAAATGAGTTTGATGAATCATTATGACAATTACTTCCTGCCCTTAACACTTAAGAGGATGATGACTTTAAGACTTAGGATTTGTGATACTGAGTCTATATGTGTTTGGAGACAAGTTGTTAAGGTGATATAATTAATCCACCTCCTAGTCACTGCTTAAATACTTTAGAAAACAAATTTTAAAGGAATAGCAGTGAGGGTTCTGTTATGTGACAATTACTGCATTTCTCACAGCAAATGAGGGTGTGGAAGGGGACAACACGCAGCCCTTTTCCCAAGCAAGGTTTTGGATAAAGGTGTCCAGGTGAGTCAACTCCAGTTGCCCCCACTCCCTGACAGCAGTTCTCTGAGGTTTACAGCCACTTCTAAAAGGCTCAAACCCCCTATACAGCTCTTGAGTAATACTTAAATCTCACAATCTCCTGCCACCCTCCTCAAAAATCTCTTTTTCACCTTTACAGGTTCTAGTCAGAGACCCTTCCAGCACTCCTGTCCTCCACTCCAAGGCTTGATCAAAGTCTGGTTCTAATCAAGACAAGCTTCCTGGGGGTAAATCGCTTTCAAACTATCTCCTCTAAATCTCTTCCCACCTCAGAACCTTCAGCTCTCCTGTCAGAGCTAAGCCACCCACTTATTGCTGAGCTCAAAGTTGTCTGTTGTTTGGTGCCAGAACCCAATACTGAACTAGTTGCCAAGATCCATGTGATCCTCACAGTTGCCACAGACAGCGGAGTTCACCATCCTCCCTCAGAACCATCCATGTTTCTAATTCTTGGGTATAACCCTTGATTGGAAAGGAAAAAAGGAAAGAAAAAAAAAAAGAGAAATGAAAAAATCTGACTGGGGTAAAAATAAAAAGAAGTAAAGGTTGGGCCATGGCAGCACTAACTCAGAACATCTGTGTTCTGCTACATGTATCAGTCCAAATTGGCACTACATCTATTACATGTATGATAACTGATTTCTAGGTTTTCCTTAAGATCTTTAGATGCGCATCTGTGGGGGGAAGTCGTAGCCCCACAATTAAAGTTTGAGGCAGTGCAAAAGTTAGGCCGTGTTCCATGGAAGCAGTGGAGCTGGTTAGATGGTTTCCATGGACACGGCCTTGGGTTGCAGGGAGTACAAGGTTAAGACGGTTTGATAATGTGCAGGTGCTTGGATTCCTGGGTGTTGTTGTGGGAATATGTTTGTGTTGTGTGTGAAGTTGGCAAACTCAATAAAGGCTGCCTGCTGCACTGAGCAGGCAGACATCTCGTCTCACTATCCTTGTGTGTCTTGTGCGTCTTTCTTCCCCCACCGGACCAGGCCTCAAGACAAGATACCCTGCGACACGCATCCATATGCCAGAGATTTCTAGTTGTGTAGCCCTCACATCACTTCACCTATATGTCTGAAAACTATTAGTATTTTAAAATAAATAATCAGAAGCTTGCATTTTAATTTATAGGGAGGTCCTGCTCTGTATTTAGTTGAATATTTTGATGTGGTTTTGATATTCAAGTCCACTCCTTTAATTCTTCTCTAATTCAGAAGGCAAGAAAGGTTGATTAATGGGAATAGGGGGTTGGGTTAGTTTGCACTGTTGGTTAGGTTTGAAGTACTGAGCACCAGTAATTTTGCAATAACCTTAATTTTTATGCTGTTTAGGTCGTAGAAAAAAATACTGGTCATTTTGTGCAGGCATCAAAACTGTGTGAGAAACCTTCTTGTTAATTTTTGTTTGGGTTTTTTTCAGTAATATTAAAATTTTAATCATAGTAATAGTGTAACTTTTACAAACAAGTAACTATAACTTGTCAGATGTTTATCTGCTTCAATTAGTATGTAAAGACTTAGCAGAGCATTGACGAGAAAATAAAAAAACCCAACAAATAATGAGGCAGCTGTAAAGTATGCAGGATAGCATCCATGAACCTTCAGCTAGTACCAGTCATAACTGAAAAGAGCAATTCTGGATTTTTATTTCTATTTATTTATTTCTGGCCTAGTTTTAATGTGCATACACTTTACCCTGTGGCCACCCAGACACTCTGCTGAAACAAGAAAGGAGGGATAGAAAGGTCATAAGAGCAAGTGGCAGCAGCTGAGAAATGTCAGGGACTGCTTCTCTTGGGTTTCAGTCCTCTTGTATAATGTAAAGGAAACTAGATTTAATAGAGTGCTGTTAGTAGGAAAAAGTACCCTCAGAACTGTGCACTTTACATAAATTTTAAAATACTTCTATTTTGCTAAACCAAGTTACTGAATCAATTACAGAGCTGCTTAACTCCTCATACCTTATTTTAAATATCCATTATTTTAAAAGTCCTCAGTCTGCAAACTAGTATAAATAGGTATAAAAGCCTTCCATCAATTTTTCTTTTCCCTTGTGTATGGAATAGGAAGAATATATCATTTGCGGGGAACCTAGACAATTTCAAGACCTCAACATTTCAACATTTATTCATTGATTGAAACCTCTTACTAAATACTTATTGAGGTATTTGTTTATAAAATACAGTTCCATTTTATGCAGTTTGGTGTTAGTAACGCTTCAGTCCTTTTTTGCTTGTTTGTTTGGGGTTTTTTTTTGTTGCAATTCATGTCTAAGCTGTAAAAACTGAAGATATAATCAGGTCAGCATCTCCATTAACTCTGCAGTCTTCTGTTATATATCCATACAAATCAGCAAATAGAAGTTAATCCTACAGTTGTATTGGGAATTAATGAACATAGCTATTTAGACCCATGTTAAATAAATCCCTACTGAAAAGTGAGGTCTAAAAAAAGAGTAGTCATTAAATGGAGATGTGATATGGAGCATTACTGGAGTTTCTACTTCTTATGGGTGACACTGGAAGAGCAAATGATGTTTTGAACTCTGCAAAGCTACTGTATGAAGTACAAGAATACTCAAAACCAACTTACTCCAATGCTTAATTCCCTTCAGCAAGGAGAGCTCAAAACAGGCAAAAGAAAGCAGGTAAGAATATCTGTGTGTGTATATCCACACATACAAGTTCAAACTGTGTATATGTAATAGAGAAATTTAAGTTAAAATCTATGGTTAGTTAATTAATTTATAAAAAGCTTGAAGCTCTTTCAATGTAGAAATGTATAAGTTAAGAATTCGCCAGCATTCTTTATTCCACCATGTAACCTAAATAGTTTATTTCAGCTATGATAAATTAAAGCTACATTTGATTTTGGATTTTGACCATGTGTTACTCTTGCAACAAATGAATAATTTCTCAATTAATTTTTAATATAAGAGATAGTAATATTTTGTGATTATGGTTTCTTAGTACTAAATCTAATCTTAAAAGGTAATTTGCCATTTTACATTTTCTTTACTGGAATATGCTTGGCAGTTCAAATTGTCTACAAGTCACATGAAAAGTTGTAAAATTGATTAAAATCACTGGTGTCTTCATATTTCCAATTTTTTTAATTAATTTACTTTTCTTAATTTTTATATTACAAAGATTTGTTACAAGGATAATGAAGCAGAACATCCATTACACTCTCTTGAATTTACACTATTTATTTTGTTGAATTTTCCATGGGTAACCGTGTTTTTACAGAAAGGAATATGAAAAGTAAGCCTTATCCATTTGTCTGTAGAATATACTGGAAGAACAAACACTGGAATATGGATTTTGTGAAAGAGGGTAATTATGTTCATTATGTTAATTTTTATTTTCACTTCACTTAGTTCCAGAAGTACGAGAAACTGCAGTCTAAATTTTATGGTCTTCACCTGCAATTCTCTCCCTTGAGTATGTTCATTCATTGCTGAATGAATGAACATCCAGTTTTTATGCCTTCTAAAAACTGCTTTGAGAAGAAGCTGAAGGAGATGTTTCAAGTTTTTAGTAGAAGCTTCATGGAATAAAGGCCCGATAATGTCCCATTCCACCATGGAGGCACATCAAGATACTGCTCAGTATCTCATTTTAAAGACGGCCCTTTTAAGTTACTTTGAAGTAACTCATAGGATGCAGTAGGAAAGGGTAGCAGGAAACACCACAGAAAAGGGCAGCAGTAGGAAATTATGGCTGGGACTTAAAACATTCAAGGGTAGTCTTGAGGAGGAAGGAAGGGATTAGGAATTAGTCCAGATATAACTGAGAAATAATTTGTGAGGAGCTATGAAAACATCATAGGAGAAAAATACAGTATTCAAAATATGGTATTCAAAGTTACAGCTATTTTATTCTTAGCAGACAATAACTCAGGGGGAAGTAGGGCACTAGTTTCCATTAAAACTCCTGTTGAAGAAAGCAGGTGTAGCTGACCATTAATGCAAAAAGATGAGCAGCAATATGTTATTGAGGAAACTCTCTTGAGAGAAGGTATTTTTACTATTCCTCTCTTAAAGTGCAAGTTCTTCAGTAAATGCCACAGAGATTCAAGTGCAGGACATTCTGTCTTTTCACCAGAATCCTTTATTCATAGTTGTTATATAAAATGTTCCAGCATGGAAAGATCTAAGTGGTCTTTTATTTTAATCTGTTGTGGTTCCTCCTATCAACAGCTGATCACTTTGTCACAACTGTTCTTTAATACACATTCCTTGCCTTGATGTTGAAACTATTAAAAAAAGAAATACAATCCCGTTACAAAAAAGAACTGCAGAAAATATACCATAATCCTAGGCTAAACTTAATTAAACATTTTTGCATAAGGTTCAAGTGTCCTTCATCGCCCACAATATCCACTAGCAATTGAGGATGAAAGAAAGTCTGTGGAATAATCTGGTTTTTGCTAATGTTATCTTTTTTGTTTTCTTAGACTGTCATTGTTCAATAATCTATGACAATAAGATCAGCAGCATTTTAAATGCTCTTGGCTTTTAGGAAGTCTTTTTTTTTTCTCTTCTTGATAATTTTTCTACTGCAAATAAAATTTAGCTCTTCTCTCCTTATATCAATACTTATTTCAAAGTTTATGATCATCTCAATGGTTTTTTATGTTGGTAGAATTTTGAAGCAAAATGGAATTTGAGGAAGGGAAAGTTGTGCTGTTTGCTAACTTGAACGTTTTGAATGTGCCCAAAGCATGATCTTTCCTTTTTTCTTTTGTTCAAATGCCCCAAGAGTTTCTACATTGAGCTGTCACTCACATGAATTGTATTCCAGTGGGACACGTGAGATTTACTGGGAGCAAGAAGGTGAAGAGGCCTGGAAGGAACACAGATATATTCCCTGGTCTAATTTGTCAACAATACACTATCCTGGGTAAGAGAAAACCTCCAAATCTACACTCAGTTATGAGAAAATCCAGACTATCCATAAAATGGTTTGCTGCAAATTCAAGTTTCACCAAAATGATTCACCAAATAAAGTGATTCAAGCTGACTGGACAAAACACATGGGACCATGAAGAAATATTTTATTTCCCTAGTGCACATTTGAAAGATGAGATAAATTTAAAACATTATGCTGAATATTTCCCAAGCCCACCTCAGGTTTCTGTTTGTGCATTTGTTTTTATGCCTTTCATGTGTTTGGTTTTTGCCATTTCTCTTGACTACCTTGGTTTTCAGGAGGGAAACACAGCAGGGCCGTGCTGTGCTAAGGCAAAGTCCAGAGGTAGAACTGCACAGGGGTGAATTATTCCTGCCCCAGAGCGCTCCCAGAGGAAGGCTGAGGTGTATAGTAGCAAGGAAAGCAGCAGGAGCTGCTTTGGTGTGGTGGAGAGAAAGTCAAGACAGTGATAAAACTGAGGAAGTTGAGAAGAATTCTTGCTTTTCAATGGTTTTACACTGAAATTTCTATGTGAGTAATTGGTCTGGCAATGTCTTGTCGTACCAACAGCACTCCGAGCTCTTTGTTTGAAAATCAGTTTGTGAGATGTGCTGCTGGGTTAATTCAGTGCAAGGAACTGTCTGTCTTCTTTTCTTACCATATAGCAGATGGCTCAGTTCTCTGATGAAAAAACTCACAACTAGATGTTTAAAACAGACTGAAAATTGCCTAGTAATTGATGAATAAAATTTCCGTGGAATTCCTGTGAGTAAACTAATTTGCTCGAGTATTCATGTAAAACAATTATAAGAAAGCAACAACTACAGAATGACTATTTTATTGGTATAGTAATCTGTGAAAATTCTTATTGGAACATCACTTTGTTGTTGCATTTTTCTTCCCTATGGGTATATCTAAGCAGTTTCTTTTTTAAAGTGATTTCTGGCATATTTAGTATTTAAAAATGCTCAGTATAAAAAAGAATAGAGTCATAATTCTTTGATTATAAACATTATTATTGTCACAGAAGCTAACAGAGCTATTCCTCATTGCATCAGCTGAGAATTAAATACAGACATGAACTCTTGTTTGTCCTGAATGATGGATCAGACTTCTGAATAGAACAAGTAAATGAGTCTATGTTGTTCAGTTTAAACTGCGTGAATCTCAGTTGGCACTGTTGGATCTATTTCCTATGTAATGTTTCTAGTAGACTGGAACATTTTGACATTTCTTATATAAAAAACGCCAACAATAAAGTAAAATTTTAATGTGCTTCTTCATTGAAGGAGTTTGCAAGGCCTTGAGCTGCCTTTTATTTCTGTGTTATTTGTTAAAGACCCTAAAGTCTCATTTAGAATTGCTGTTTGTTATCTGTGTAAATCTGACTTGTTTCTATAGCCTATATATCTGCACAACCCAGTTTTGATGTTTTTATTTTATTTTATTTTAGTAGGACAGCAGATTCAACGGCTCTTATAGTTTTAAATTAGTCTAATTAAATATAAAGGAGGAAAATAGAATTTTCTTGTTATATGGCAGTTAATATCTTCTTGTCTGGTAAATTATTATCTTGTTTTCCCTAAACAAAAAAAAAAAAGTCTCTGCTGTCTGCAGTACATGTGACCTACCACCAAAAGCATAACCAGAGCACACACCCTTTGTGCCTCCTTGAGGGAGATGCTCCAAGGACCATTTCTTCTTATTTGGTGGTGAGCTCCATTAAAATACTGCTAATTATTGCTGACCTAGTCTGTGACACTGTGGATTCAATCACATCCTTTCAAACTTAAACTGAGCAACAAGCCAGTCCCTTGCTATATCATTATACATCTCTTGCCCTCCTCCTTGGGACACTGGGGAAGAGGATTAAAGCCATAACATATTTGGAAGGCATTGTGTGTGACCTCTGAACCTTGCAGTTAATCTCTCGTGTCTGAGGAGCAAGGAAAAACCTCACATAATTGGTGTTTTTTTAGCTGATTTCATCTGTGCTAACAAACTATACAATATTCTCTGCTCTTTGACTCCAAAGAAAAAAGGTCTATGAGGAAAAAGAGAAAGATAAGACAGTGTTATAAAACTAATTGGTCAAATAATTGTGATTTTTGCTGCCCAGGCAAGCAGTGGATATCATCAGTAGTAAATGCCTCTAATCATTAATTTTCTTTGTCACAAGAGTATCTATTGAATTTTTCATTGGTCTTTCCACAGCTATAGTACAAACAATACAAAGCAATCTTGGGTTTTTACCCCCTGGTTTTAAAAGAGATCTACTACTTAGATAATTTGTGTTATTAGGGCAAGTCTTGGAATTTTTCTTCCCTTGAGGAAAAAAGCCACCGCTCTTTAGCAATCTCTGCATCCTTGGAGACTGATGAGAAGGTTATTCCTTATCAGTTTAGCAGTTTTTCAAATGCTTGTAGCAGGGATTGGGGTTTTGAAAAAAATTACCATTCAATATTAATCTTCTTCTGTCTTTATTCTATTGTAAAACAACCTGTGATAGCAATGATTATTAACTCATGCATGAAAATATAAAGCTTATTTTGTTCTTCATTAAAAGGTACTTTGAGACCATGTGAGCCCTGGCTGATGTTTGGTAGCACCCTTTCTGATCTCACTGATTATTTTCAGTAGGGACACTCGATGGCAGAAGTCAACAGAAGGCTCAAAATCTGGATTTCATAACTCTGATATTTTACTACAAGCAAAAAACAGCTTCATAGAGTTAGACTTCCCCTAGACACATTACACTGTAACATGAATGATCTCACTCTAACTTACTGATAAATTTGATAAACTCAAGCCCTAAACACATAATGGATTTTTTTACAATTAGTTTTAAAATTTTTTTATGTTTAGGGAGTGTTTGCTTGCCCAGCTGCACTTTGTAGGCCATAAGGAAGTTTGGATTGAATATGTCAAGGTGTACACATGAAGACAAAAACAAACACAAAAAGCACTCCTATATGTAATATTGATATTTATTGTAATTTATAGTAAATATATTCTAGCATATATTTATTTATGAAATGAAGTTTCATAATATCTTTGAGCCAGGTACTGTATGTCTTTGACAGAGGAAGAAAGTGAAGCACATGTCATTAAGAAAACAATTTTTTCAAAACTTGCAACACATTTTTCTTGCCTCCAGTTTGGGTGTCCAACATAAGATGCACCAGCTTCGATTTTTGGAATTATCAGGTCCATGTGACTTTTCTTGACTTTACATGTAAAAAGACTGCTCTCAAAAATCTGTGAAAGTCAGCGTGAGGAAGATAATTTCAAGAATACAGTGACAGCTTAGTCACTGTCAGTGACTTCAGGTGGGAGTGCATTAACAGTGAAATTGTGACATGACCTCAGATTTCTTAGGTGAACTTTAAATATTCTATCTACAAGAATCTGGAGACTATTTGAGAGTGTGGACTGTTGATGACTATTTAAATAAATGACTCAAATTGTTTCAGATTTTACTTGATCAAGTAAACCACGAAGAGAATTTTTTAAAATTACCTTTTTTTTACATGAATGCTTTTGACTATGAGATCTTATTAACATATTTTTTTTTTAAACAACTTATATTTTACTTATTACATTTTAATACAACAAAAGCACACAAAATTTGTGCAGTTTACTTTTCTCATTTTGACTGGCTTTGCCCAGGAATTCTTCCTTTCAGTCACTAGGGTATTAAGGGGACTAACCTTTTCCTGATTTCTCTCTCCTCCTTTACTTCAGCAATTGCATGCTGAAGATCTATTGATCTAAAATCTCCTGACTTTATTAGGAAGAGGAATTCATAATTAAGTGCTTAATCAAGACTGTGCTTAGTACAGTGCCTAGCAAATTTCAATATTCAAATGTCAATATTTCTGTTCTTTTTGCATGAAATAATAATACAGTATAGCAACCTTCTGAACCTACCAATAATACCACCATGAACACTTATCAAAACTCTCTATAAAATAAAAAAATGAAGCTATCAATTGCAATAAAATAAACTCTTTACACCAGAAATTTCCTCCCCTGCTGTCTCATTCCTCTGCAGCTGTTTGTGTGTTCCCCAGCACTGGTCTTGGTTCAAAACTAGGCTTTATTGACATTATGGTAACAAATTAAATGACTGACCTTCTGTGTTATACAGTTACAAAAAGGAAAATCAATTCTTTCTCACACTTCACGATAAACCTTCACGTTCTTCAGGAGATTTTAATGTGTCTTTTACCCTCTTAAAATACATTCTTGGACAGTTAGCCTTGTGCTTGCCTAAGAATATCTCTTTATTTTTTATACTGATTATTTCAGATCCCGTTATGGTGTTTCTGTTAAGCAAATATATTAAGGAATATTAAAATGCCTTGTCCATCTCAAGGTTGTTATTTAACAAAGGGTTCCAATAGTCAAACCTCTGCAGTTCCAGCAAAAGTAGATAAAATGAATGGTCAGCTCTTCCATTTACAAAATTAATTTTTTTAAACAATATGAGTTAGACAAAGTGCCATCCACGTTCTGCTGTTTTGGATTTCTTTACAGCCTGATCACTCATTTGTACTGTCTTTTGATTGATTTATTATTTACTAGCAGCTAAAGTATGTTTTCAGGTCTTCTGCATAGATTTAATCTTGTGATGGAAATCATATGTTTGACAGTAATAATCATTGCTCTTTCAAGAACAGCTTTAAGTTTTTAACTTTAAATAAGTTTTGTTATTATTTTAATTTAAATTTAAGTGGGTTTTGCATGAAGACAGACTCAACTGAAATTTATGTGTATAATAAGTTATTTTCTTGAAGCACAATAAAATATTTTGCATTCAATACATGGGATAAAATATATTAAAAAGTTCAATTATTCTCTTTCCCTGTTACAGATAGACAAATCAACACAAAAATGATGAATATAAATATGCACGGTGCTAGAAAATTTTCATGAAAATAAAAATCTGATAATGAAGGTAGATTTTCTTCCCAAACCAGACGAAGTAGCAGTTCCTTGACCCCATAAATAACTAATAGATAAACAATTACGTTTGAAATTTTCCACATCAGCTGCACAAACTCAAAATAATTACATATTCTCTCCTGGGCTTGGCTAGAATTTGGATACATCTTATATTAATTTGTTTTCTTTCATTTCATTCCTTTTTCTATAAGTCCGGTGTTCTGTAAAATTATCATTCACTTGTTATAGAAAGAGTAAAGGTTTATTTATTTCCCTCTTACTTATTGATAAATAGACTTTCTTTTTTAATGCATCTACTTCCTCCATGATGGAGTCTGATCACAGGTACTGACAACCCCAAATGCCCTCACTGCCAGTCCTGGTGCTGTGACTGTTCTGTCACAACTTTTGCTGGTTACATACTCTGTAGCTTGAGAAACTGAAGAAAATAAGTTTTATCATAGGCAGCTTTTAAAGCATCTCTTAAACCACCTGGTGATTTGAAGACTCTCCAGTCCAAATGAACTATAAGTGTGAGGGTTTTTTTGCAACTGTGGGACATGAGCTGTATCCCTATTTGTATGGAATTAATTTTTACTCTCTGTACAACCAATGTAGAGAGGTGAAAGCTAATTTTCTTAGCTGAACAAGAAAAGCATGGTCATTGCTGAATAAGAGGAGGTAGGAAGTGAATTAGTAGCAATGGACACAGATAAAGCCAGGAGCACAGAAAAAGCTGAGATATTTGAGGCTTTCTTTTCATCAACCTTCACCAGTGAGGTGTCCCAGGCCCTATGCTTAGGGATAGGGTTCATGGAGCGGGTGACTACCAGTGATGACTGAGGACTGAGCCAGGGATTGCTTGTAGAAATGTCACCTTCACCAGTCCATGTCAGCTTTCCAAAACAAAGGCACATATTATTCTTTTTTTTCTCCATACTCTAAATCAAAACTAATCCCTGAAATGCGAAGTTCCTCTTTTTTTTTCTTTTCACTTTGCCTCCTCTCCCAACCTCTTTTAATTGTTCTATATATTTATTCTATTTTTTTAATAGGTCATAATACAACTTAAATACAGGGAGATAAAAGACTCTAAATTTTAGCCATGTTTAGACACCCCACTTCAGGCAAAAGGGCAAAGTGAGTCAGGGAAAAATCAGCAAAAATTAAGTGCTCTGCAAATTTTAGGCAGAAGTGAAGACTTGTTAAATGGAGGTGCCTCTGTGCTGATGCTCCTGTCACCAGTTTGAGGGGATTAAGAGGGATCAGCAGCCTCTGCTGCTGGTGTAGAGACAGCTCTGCTGGGGGTAAAAGGGGAGTTTCAGATTCTGCACAGACAGGCTATAATAACTTTGCTTATTGAAGTTATTTTTTTTTAATAAGTGAACTTTTCTAAGTTACATTCAAATTCTCCTATGTAGTTTTCCCACCGGCTTTGATGGCAATATAATGGTGGGGGGGTTTATAAGCAGAAAAAGGAAAATAGCTCAAATGTAATCACTATTTAAAGATCAATCAAGATTTAAACTCTTGGATTAGGATTTCTAACACTTCTTTAATTCTTTGTATGTCAAAATATATATTTGGAAATATATATATTTACCTTGCAACTTATAGAGGGGCAGCAGATGCTACATTGACAAAATGAAAACTATTATCACAAGGTTATGACATTTTCATAGGAAGAATATTTAAAAAAAATTAATTTTCTTTCTCCATGTTCTTATGTCCATGTAAGAGTACTCAAAAAGTACAGGGCAAAATTCACCTAAGATTCCTAGTACTGTGTCAAGAAGTGGGTGCTGCTACCAGGTACTGTGGTACCAGGTACACCCAGGTACTGTGGGTGTTCTGAAGGTCTGAGTGGCCTGTTGATATCACAGTCTCTGCTGAGCTGATATATCACAAAGAAACTAAAAACTGTACTTTCACTTTTTAACTCCCTAAAGACCTTCCTCACAGAACTCAGTGCTTGTGGTGATTCCTGGTGCACTTTAGTCCTATAGAAGGTTCTGAAGGATCATCCAGTGCTGCAACTGAATTTGTAAACTCCACGTAAGTAAGCGAGTTTTAGATTCATTTAACCAAATTTGATAAACCCTTTAACAAAAAAGATTGTTTCTAACAAAATAACAGTTTGGGTCTTTGATGAAGAATTGGAAAGAGGTTTTTAAAAAATTTGGAATTCCCAAACCAAACCAGCACTGGTTTATGCTTTTCACAGCATTTGGCTTCTAAGCTGTTGTTTAAAACCATTTAAAAAACTCAAATGGTCACTGGGACTCGAAGGGAATTGCAACAGCCAGTAGTTTCTTCTGACATGAAGGGCAATACTTCCTTTGTTTAGGAAAAGTATTACACTTGTGCGTGATGTTGTTATTGCTACTTATTTTAAGAGAAATGCATACCTGAAATGTGTAGCTTTCAGTGTTACTTTCCAATTAACTGGTGGGCATGTCCCAGTGGTGGGGGGAAAATTAAAGAAATTTTCTTCTTTCCAGTAGATGACAATGGAAAGGTTTCTGCCAATATTTTAATGGCCTCAGATAAGGCAACACTGTGTTGGGATTCTTCTAATTTATTAATTAGAAGAATATACTTGATATGCAAACTATGGAAACCGGAATAATTTTTTTCTTTATTCTCTTTTTACCTTATTTTTCCTAAGTCACTTGTCTTTTAAATAAATTTCTTAATTAAACAGAAAAATCAATAAATAATAAGATTCTTCTGCTAAATGGTGCAACAGTTTCTGTGAAGTAGTACTGGAAACCAATACTTTCTATTTCCTCTCGAGGAGTGGCAAAACCTAACAAACCTTGTGCTGCATTTAAAAAATACAATCACCTTCTGCGCTGCTTTTCTTTTTTTGTATGTTTTAAGATTAAACCCTTTAAAGAAAAATATTTGAAAAAGTCTCTAAACATTCAGTACTAGTGAAAAAATGCAAATTTTATAGATGTAGAATTTATTGAATATTCTACCATACTTTACCCTAATAAGTATTTTTCTGCTAATACATCAAGGAATATATAATGCACTTTACAGCTCAGCATGGATTTTCAACCTAATGACTTTCCTCTGGTTATGAGACTGTCTATTTCAAAATGATTTGTTTAGAAATATAGTAATTCCTTGGTTTTAACTCATCTTTGAGTTACTATAGGGGATCAAAGGAGTATGAGATGCTTCAATTAAGCATGTAAGATGGGACTGAATACTCCTCATGCTGTTTCCAGGTCATTCAGATGCATTTACCATGTAGAGCTTTTTATTCAGGTTATTTTCTCAACATAAATGTAACTGCTTTTCCTTGAACAACAACTTACTTATTGAGTTAGATAATCTTCTGCGGAAACGTGTGTGAAATGAGAGAGGAGGAGTGTGCAGAGCATATCTAACTCCTGACCAAATACAATGTACTGGAGCTCAGTTCAACACCAGTGGAAATCTAAATTTCATCCACTTGAAAAATTCAATTCAATCAATTTCTAAGATCTAAAGCTTCAATGGATAAAGCGTCAAACAGATCTCATCACCTCCTTAAAATGAGTACAGTGATGAAACAGGTGTTTGATGTACCCCCTTTGTGCTCCTCATCTGAACTTCCATTGAGTGGCACCAGCAGATCTGTCTGTTCTTCTGGTAGCTTGGCAAACTGGGACTTAGGAGATACCAAATGTGCTGCAGCAGTCCCTAGATGGGCTCACAAGAGAGTCAGGTTGCAATAAGTGGGGGCTGGGGGGAGCAATTCTACATCCATCTATCAGTGGAATTTGTCGCGGGTGGTGCGACTGAACTTTGCTTTCTGTTCCTCTATGTTTTTAAAAACTTAGAGTGAATATTGTGCTTCCTGGCAGAGGGAGCAGAGCTACCTTTGATCTAGAAAGGCCATTATAAACAGGGGATTTTCCACTGAGCCCTGTTTTAGTGTTAATTGAGATTTTTAAACATGCAGCTTAGTCTGACTTGTTAATTTAAACATCCACCAGTAAAGCAATGTCCTTACCTTGGCCTGTGCCGAGGGGGGGAAATATTTGCAAACCTCAACCAGTTCTGCAGTTAGGAGTCACTCTTGCTACATGCAGAACTCCCTGTGGAGGGGGTCTGAAGAACAGTGTGTTTCATGGGATCCTCCTGAGACTGCCTGCAGGAGGAGACGCTGTTAAACACTTGGAGTTTTATTGCTGAAAGTATTAAGTACATGCAAGGACCATAATCTATCAAATTCTTACATGGAAGTTTAGTCAGAACAGCTGTAATTAATACCCAACTCCTGTTACATTTAAGAGCTCTGCTTTTGGAATTACATACCTGAGAGGTATTATGAGAATTTGTGGTTCATCTTTTGTCCAGCCTGTCTTTAGAATCTGACCTTCTGTTTTTGTCATGATTTAGTTATCAGTTCCCATTTTCGCATAATAATGGCTGTAAAAATTCTTTTCATAGCTTTCTTATGATATATTTAAAAAGTGAGACGATTAGAAAAGAGGTTGCTTTCCTCTGGATAGCAGCAGGAGCAATCCTGTATCGTCAGTACATGTGGATTCTCTTTGTGTGTGTTTAAAGGTTTCTCTGGAACTATTGTCATGCATTCCATAGACTGATCTTACCTTCCACTTTTGCCAAAAAACAAGGCAATTAAAATGTCCTTATGAATAAATGCGTTGGCTTGCAGGGTCTGGAGCATTTGTGGCCTAGAAACCAGGAACATGACTTATTAATGAAATGAATCATTAGATAATAGTGTTCCATGAATTTTAAATGAAGTTTTCTGAAGTTCTCATGGGTAATAGGATGTGAAGTGACTTGTATTGACTTACAAAGAAAAATGCAAGGTGTTTTAGGAGAGAATTAGCTTAATAAGAGAATCAAATTTCTAAATGCACCTCTCCAGAGTTAGTTTGCAATAGTACTATAGTCTAATTTCTGTTCTCACAGGTGATGTTACTCTCTAGAGCTGACACTCCTATCATTGTGACACTCTCATCATCAAATTGCAGCCTGGGTAGTGGTGTTGCAATTCACCAAAGTAGATTTTCCCTCAGGTTTTAAGTGAGGACCAAGCATTGCTCATCTTAGTCCAATTACAGCAATTACTCAAACAAGTGGGTTGACTGCTGAGGCTTCTAATTTCACCTTCACATAAGCAAAGTCTGAAAGAAGCCTCAAAAAAAACAAACAGAAAAGAATCAGGATGTGGCCCAGAACATCTGTCCTCTGGAGAAAAACAAGTAGGATTTAATTCTTGTATAAAATTCATTTTCATTTCCCTTGTCTGGCAGGTAACGTTGCTGTTTGTTGGTAACATTCATATATCATATGACGCAACAATTTCAGAATGTTACAAATGACAGACTACAACACAATATGATGAAAGCTTACTAGTAATAAGTCAAAATTTAGTTCATAATGTTAAAGAGTTGTACTACAGAGATCCTTCAAAGGAAGCAAGAGCAAATGTGTTCTTTCTCTATTCTGAAAACCTAGGCTTTTTTTGGTACTTTCAATTCTGCTGAATTTTGACATCATATTGCACAGAATAACTCAGGAGTATTTTTCCTACTCCTTTCAAAGAGTGTGCATGATAAAAAGCAAAATACTGCATAATGAACAAAGTTTTCTGAAAGATGTCCACACTCTGATTTTCGTTTTTGTTCAGTTCAATTTCTTCTCATAGGATTCAATCTTTTGAGGCCAAGTAATGTTATTCTCTGTAGCTGATAAGGCAAGGCATATTAAATGAATGAGCATATGAAGTCTTTATCTGAAGAACTGTGTTGTTCTAACCTGTAGACGCTGCTTCATGTCTCAGTTTCCTAATTCAGCTTTGGTTTTTGTAGTGTATTTCATACTGGAGATGAATGATTGATTAAAAAGGCTAAGTGAATGATTTGTTGATGGAAACATTTATTTAGAGGTTTTATGGAATATGACTGGATTTTATATCTAAGCTACGTCTTAGGAGAATAAATGTAGTTTGTGATCACAGGTAATTACAGACACCAGCAGAACACCAGAAACTGCCATTTGCCCTCTCAGCTCTGAGAATCAAAATTTCCAACTCCAGGCACTGTACAAAAAATGGCTTTGCTGATGAATTTGAACAGAACTAGAGCAGAGTCCTGCAGCCAGCTAGGTTAATATGAAAAAATGTTATTACCTTTTTCCCCAAGGATGCCATTAATTTAACGCTGGCAAGCTATCATTAGTGCTGTGTGAAATGACTAATTTTCCCTCAGGAGGTGTTCACACACAAGGCATGGGGTTTTCCATAAGTGCTCACCAGCCTGCGTGAATCATAGGTGAGGCTTTCACTGCAAGTGATGAGAAAAAGCTGCACATGGATTGTTGCTTTTGCTTTCAGTGTTCTGACCTTTAAATCACTTCATGCAGTATCAGAATTAAACCTTCAAGATTAACTTGAAAGAATAAAACATCTTTACATCTCCAGAAATGCTTGTTCCTCCTTGTTCTCTTGCACCTGTTTAATGTTATCTCTCAGAGGACCCTGTCTCTCATGACCCCGCTTAAGTGGAGAACACTTTTTTGTTTGGTTGGTTGATTGGTCGGTTTAAAATATAAGAAAAAAAAGGAAAAGCTAAACAAAATCCCATAAACACAGATGATTTTTTATTTCCACTTTACCATTTTACTTTTTTTTTCCGTCCAAAGAACAAACTTCTGATTCCTGTTTTTCAACACTACTATACTGCTGGTTTTCCGCATATTGTTGACAAAATACATACACACACAGAAAGTTGTTGGGTTTTTTTCAAGTATTCTTCACAATAGAAATTCAAGTGGTGCAGCTGAATTGATAGAGTAATGCCACTGGAGCAATCTGGAAAAGATTCAAGATATTTGCAGAGAAAAGTCAAAAGAATCCAACATTAACTTCCATACCCAATGTTTATTTGAAATAAATAAATTAAAAAAAACAAAAACAAAAACCCACAAACAAACAACCAAAAAAAAAAAAAAACTAGAACAAGACAAAACCCCACCAAAAAAACTCCAAACCAACCAAACAACCAAAAAAACCCCAAAAACAAACAAAAAAAGAACCTCTCCCCCCCAAAAAAACCCCCAAAAAACCCTGAACAAGCCAAGCTACATAATTCAGCTTGCATATCAGCAGCAAATACTTGGAGAAGAAGAAAAGAGAAAGAAGTCAGTGGTCTAAAATGAGGTCAGTAGTTTGAAAAAGTCTATGGTTCACTCTTTACCCATTGTAATCAACCTTGTTTGTTGAAGTTGAGATAGTAGTTATATGGCCTTTTATTGGCAAAGTAGTTGAGGGAGAAAAAGAGATCTGAAAGTTGTAATTTTTTTTTGGAGAAGGAGGTTTTTTTGTGTAGGTTTTGTTGTTGACTTGAGTTTGGGTTTTTTGCTTGTTTGGGGGAGTTCTGATTTTCGTGATATTTTGGTCTGTTGAGATGACTTTGCAATGTTGTTCTGTTTCATTCAGGCAGTGCAAAGGGCTTGCAGTAATCATCTGGTTGCTTGTAGGATGTTAGTAGGAATGTCTTTGCCTTCCCTTGTTACTTTTCTGTGACACTTAGCAGTAAAACCAGGCATTGTGCTCTCAGTCTCCAAATTATCTGACACTGTTTTTGAGAAACAGATTGACTTATAAACTTGAGTCATTTCATTCTTTGTCAGGAGGCCTGGATGACATTTGGAAAGTTATTTAAACTTCTTATTCCTCTTGATCTCTTGTCCAATATCTTTTAAAGCAGAGCTTTTATTATCTGTATATTTAATATTTAAGCCAAACAGTTCCTGGACAAGAACTGTATCATCACAGGATGTTGCTAAAAGAAATGAAAAATATTTAAATTTATGTATCTTCATCTTCCCTAACTCTTGCATATTTGTCTTACATCGACAAACTCACATCTATATTTCCTTTTATGCACATTGCTGCATCACAGCCCCTCCATCCTTGTGCAGCAAAGATGGGGTGCAGCACTTCTTTAAGTGTAGGTACATTACTTCCTTGTTCTCTAGCAATTCCTGCAAAATTTGCCTTTTCCTAGAGATGATGGCTGGCTCAGCTCCTCTCTTTTCACAAAACAAAGCAATTGCAGAAGAATGAAAAGGGTGACAACATAAACTGGTGAAATGCCTGACAGAAAGTACCTTACAGTATTTGAAGGCTTTTGGTAGCCCCGATGCTGTGTTCCCAGCCCATAATTCTGCGCTGTGCTCGGGTCCTGTTTAATGTCTTGTAGAGTTTGTGTGTGTAGATGACACTGTGAACAAAATATTAAGAAAAATCTAGATTACATCCAATTCTTCTTGAAAGAGTAAGAGTAACGTTTTCAGTGAGAAATTGCCAACACCAGAACAACTGGGGGGAAAAAAGCACAAACACCACTGAACTCAGTGGGAGTTTTGCCAGTGGTTTCTGTGGAGCCAGGTCATAACTCTAATGAAAGGCATGCTCTGATCTTTGTAAAAAGTTGCAATATTCCAAAATTATCGCTAATGACAACATTGATCAACTTTAAAAAACGTCATCCCTAAAATATTCCCTTGTGCTTCAGGTTAACACTGAAAACTTCCTTTACAGAGCCTTTTAAAATTTCTAACTTTTGATAGTATTTGACATTTCTATTGCATATAGTCTATAAAGATGTAACTTCAAAACATTTGAATTTTTAAAGCTATTTTTTGTAATCAAATATCAAGGGTAACTACAGGAATAGGACAGGAGCAGTAATTGCATTATTAATTTAAAGAGATTTTTTCTCACGCTAAGTTCATAAAATTATAAAATAACCTCCTACTGTTAAATACAGTGTGAAAGAAGTCACATGTATAAAACTGAATAATTGTAAGTACATCTTTAATCCTCTGAATTATCTCTTCAAGGGACAGCTCATTAAACAGTCGTCTTCAATTTTTTTGGGGGGATTAGAAAAATAATCACACAATACAATTTTAAGAAAAATAAGGTATATATATTAGTCAAGGTTCAGCATCTTGAGTAGAAATACTTTTGTCTTTAAATATGAATACACATGAGATGGAATAGGTAGTTGTAAGAGCTGTGATCAGTATAGTTTTTTGAAAAAATCTAATATCTCTTAAAGGACATAAGGACAAAATGTTTCACATAATTCTGTCGCCATCTAAGTATATTTAAAGTTCATAAAAACAACTGCCAAACTAAACCAGGACTATTCAATGATAACTTTGAATAACTAAAATTGTGTAGTTTCTGAGTTTCAGGTTTTCAGCACCAAAAGACCGATTGTCATCATTTCTCCTGACAAGTTTATCCCACATCTAGTAGCAGTACTGGACCATTTAATGTGGACGTGATACCCCTGAGAAAGTGGCAAACTGGAGTTTGCCAAAGTTCCAGAAACTTCGGATATGGGATTAAGAAGCCGCCAAAATCTTGTCAAATCTCTTCTGTACATAATACACTTTGTCTCTGTAGACAGCTACTAGAAGCTAGGAGGGAAGACCTGAAAAGGATGACACCTTAAATCCAATCAAGCAAGGAGATAACACTGTAACAAGCTGCTGATCGAGTCACAGAAGAGTTTTACTTGAAGTTTGTGCTAACCTTTAGCCTTTAGCATAGTGAAATACCCACCCACTGGCTGTAGAAGCCCCCCACGCACATAAGCCCCTTCTCCACAGAGCATGCAGAGGAAAATACTTGTGTACCATTAAATGGAAACAGAGGAAGCCATTGGTTATAGCTTTAGGTTGTTGCAAATATGGGAAATGTTGATCTTTCCCTGTTTGAAGTGTATAAAAGCAAGTAGCCAGCACACCGAGAGTGTGTGAGCTTTGTGGATTTACCACCTGGCACCCACCTCTGCACAGCCATGAAATAAATAGCTTGACTGTGTGTGTGGATTGGCTTCCTGCCTACCAGGAAAAAGAACCTATATTTGGGACAACAAATCCAGGCTCTGCTTTTGCCAGGATAAGAGAGATGGAATTTTTTCTACTGTCAGATACAAAACACTAAAAGAAAGCACTGATATTATTTGATACACAGGAAGAGGCACCTCCTTCCTCTCCCTTGAGTTTCATTTCTATAAGGAAATGAGTTCCTATTGCAAGTTTGCTTTGAATAATTTCACATTATTCAAATCTTTTGGATATTGTTATTCAAGTCAGCTCTTCTGTTGCTTGCATACCTTTCTGTGGAGTGACAGCTACTTCTTGCAATTGTGTCTGTGAATTTTTTTTTTCCTGAAAAAAATCCAGGATGAAACAGCAAATCCTTTAATTAAAGCCCTGTTTAGCATAGAGGAAGAGAAAGGGCACATGCAAGAGCTAATTACCTGGGGGACTGACGGCTCATAAAGCTGCAGAAAACATGCCTGAAGAGAGAGTGGGAATCACTTGCTCTTTCCTCTGGTAGATGCAGAAAGCTGAGGGGAGTGAGACTCCCCTATTGGAGAGACTTGGAATGTGAGGAGCCCATGCACAGCTAAATCCTGGGGGTGGTTGATCTGGTCTCTCTCAGCACTGTGTAGTTGCAGGCAGTGCGTGCAACCCCACTTGAAGGAGGGAGGGAAGGTGCTGGAGTTGTGCTGCTCCAGCCCCTTCTCCTGGCTCCCACCTCCAGGCCGGGGAAACAGGAAATCTCCCTCCTGCACCCGGTGCAATTCCCACATGCTGTCCCAGGTCCCAGTAGCTCCAAAGGTTCACACTGATGACAAGTGTCCACAGAGACCATGCTGTTGGGTCTCATGAGATCAGGACAATGTCCATTTGCTTTCAGCTAGGTGGAAACAAAAATATTGTGATATTTGTGTTGAATTTGAAATAGTTTTTTATGTGCAAGAATGCCACTGCGATGGAAGGTTGCCCTTGGGATAGTCTCAAAGACTTGATCTGCTTTTGATCAAAGGTAAGTGGTAGATTGCATGGTCATATATATATGATCATATATCCTGGTGAAAATAGCAAACAGCACTGATATAATAGAAGATCAGATGTTTAAAACAATGCTGCTCTTTCCTGTGACAATATTGCTTTCTGTTGTGTAGTGATAGTTCCTACAGCACATCACTATTTGGAAGCTTCAACCAATGCAGAGAATTTTTGTATGTTAAGAAACACTGTTAATAAAGGACCCTAGAATCTTGCTCAGTGTGTATTTAAAATAACGCTGCAATTACAGTTAATGAGACAGATTGCTAAACATCTTCATTCTCTAGAACTTCGGTCCTTTATCTTGAAAATACAAATTGACTCCCAGGATATAGTATTGAAAGGTAAGCACATCTGGGGACCAAGCTGAAAGGCTTAAGCTTCTTTTTTTAAAACAATTCTTCAGAAACCAATAAAACAATTGCTCAACGAAGTCATAGATCAGTAATGACACCTCTTTCTGTATTTTTAGCATCATGTATCTGCTGTATGTAGTAGTTAATCTGATTCATTATCTCACTACATTCTGAACCTCACAAATTTTGCATACAAGACTATACTGGAAAGGTGTTTTTCCTCAGGGGAGATGATGCTCAGGGAGATCCTCAGAGAGGATGATGCTGTGGGTCACTGTAGGTTAAAAAGTTTATCATAAACAGACTAACTGGCTATGAAATATTACTGAGATCATACTAACCAAATTGGGTTTTGTATAGGTAAAACCTTTTGAAAATGTTGTCTCTAATGTGATCTGATAAATTCCCCTATAGCTTACCAATTTCCAGTCACAGGCAATGGAAGTGCACCGCTTGGTTCGGGGACAAACACTGCAGACCCAACAATATTTTATCTTAATTTAAACCTTAATCCATTTAAATAGAATCTGAACTGTAATAGTAGTGTTAAATCACAGAAACGGGAATAGTGTTAACAACAGGACATTATCTTTTATTGAGGGCAAGCAGCAGGGTTGCTGCTAATGAGGACATCATCAATTTATCAGTTAAAGGTCAATCTAAAAGGATTTCTGCCCTTTGCCTGTCCCCCACCCTCCATGTTTTTTCACTCTACACTATTGCTGTCTGGAGCCTGAATTTTTTTTATCAATCATTCTGTGCTATGACAGGAGACATCTTAATGCCATGTCTACATAATGTTTACAAGAAGTACAGATTTGTCTAACTGAGAAATTCTGCTTTCCTCCTCTCATTTTTCTGTCCTGCCATTTTTCCTAAGGTTTCTGGTAATTTTTAAATCTTAACACAAAAGAACTGTTTGATGGTACAAATTTCTTGGCGACTAATGTGTTTTACTGTAATAAATCTTGGAAAAGGATTCAGTATCCTTCACATATTATGTGGCTACCAAAGACAAGAGCTTCTTAATTCAAGATTGAAAATTACAGGTGGATCTCTTCAAAAGGCTTCTTAATTGTAAAAATATGAATTAAATTATATATAACTCGTAGCTTACAGTGGTGTTTTGAATATTAGAGCAGTTGAACCACAACTTGCTCCATAGTAAAATCAAATTTAGATTTTATCATAAGAATTTAATTATTTTTTCCCCTTCTCAAGCTTCTGCAATATATTAGCTACAACATGGCAACCAGAAAGATGTTTTATATTTCTTTAGTGGAGCTCTCAAACTCACAGGGTCCCTTTTCACAGGATCTGTCTGGTGTGGCTTTGCACCAGACAAGGAATAAGACCTTGAGTTTCAACTAAAAGAAAAAACACGCTTTCCTGCACCTCATTGTGAAAATGTTCTTCTTTTTGAAGTTGCATATCAGCTACTTGTAATTTCACTATCTCTGGACATAAGGAACTTGGTATTGGTGGTATTTTTCTAATTTTGTAATTTGTTTTAATCCATTCAAAGCTCAAGTCTTTATCTTGATTCTTGTATCGCTTTGTTTGTTTGTTTGTTTACAATTTCAGCATATATGGATTTATACTTTAAAGATAGCAATTTAAAAAGAATTTTGACAAGATTGCAAGTTCTCAGAATAGAATAGAATCACAGAATCATTACTGTTGGTAAAGTCCTCCAAGATCATTGAGTCCAGCCTTTGATCAAACCCACCACGTCAGCTAAACCACAGCACTAGGTGGCATTTCCAGTCATTTCTTGAACACCTCCAGGGATGGTGACTTCATCACTTCCCTGGGCAGCCTGTTCCAATGCTTACCCACCCTTTCAGTGAAGAAATTCTTCCTGATGTCCAACCCGAAGCTTCTCTAGCACAGCTTGAGGCCATTTCCACTTGTTTTGTCGCTTGTTACGTGAGAGAAGA
The DNA here is from genome assembly GCF_003984885.1 of Neopelma chrysocephalum. Classification (NCBI taxonomy): domain Eukaryota; kingdom Metazoa; phylum Chordata; class Aves; order Passeriformes; family Pipridae; genus Neopelma; species Neopelma chrysocephalum. Next base: position 3,788,510 of record NW_020897749.1, read on the forward strand.
GACTGGCCCTCACCTGGCTACAGTCTCCTTTCAGCAGCTGTAGGGAACAATAAGGTCTCCCCTGAACCTCCTTTACACCAGGAAATATTTTTACTGTTCACACCATTTCAAAATTGTATTTTGTCCTTAACAGACCTGTTTTAATTCAAAAAGAAGGTTTAACATTTATGCACAGAAAATCCCAAATGCTGAAAATATGGTATTTATGACTGGAACTTTAAAGTAAGGCCGCACTGTTATGCATGCTTGCATTATTCTAGAGTTATAATTACTGTGACTGTACCCAGAGTCCCTCTCAATGTCAGCACACCCGTTATGCCAAAGATCTGAGTTACCAGTTTCAAAGGAGATGAGAGTCTATGTAATAAATGTGACAGACAGATCCAGTGTGACAGACAGGCAACTACTGGGAAACAAGAAAACAATAGTGATCATCATGATAAATGCTGGACTCAGCACGTGCAGTTAAATTATTAGGTTTTTGAAGTAATTTACTTAGTGAATAGTCCTAAACAGGTTAAAAATGGATGATATATTGATTTTGCTTAATCCTGTGAGGAATCAATTTAACCTAGTCTGATGTTCCAGGTTTAAAACAATTTAAGAGTGTCTACACAGGAGTTTTGCATCACTTTAACTAAATTAATCTTGAACCAATTTAATTTGGGCTGGTATAATGTTTTGGACAGGAAACACTTTATAAAATACTTAAAAGTAAGAATAAAGTGGTTCTAATCCCAAATTAATGATCATACTCTGCCTCCAGTTACTTGTATGTCATGCTCCATTAAAATTAGTAGAACTGTACTACATCTGGGGAAACAACCTTCAGCCACACCATTGCCTTATTGAAAACCAATGGTTTCTTGAGGTGTATCTTCATCCAGATGACAGGTGATGAGCAAAAGCTTTAGGTTTTTTACACGTAGATACATCTTAAGTTCTTCAATGCTCACAGAATTATAGGTGGGCATCAATAAATTCGGCAAGATGAAGGGAGGGGAGGAAATAAAATATAATAATGGGCTATGTTTTCAAATTCTGTTTAGGGCTGTTTCTTGGCTATTTCTTTAATCCTTAGTTAGATAATCTATTTTGTTTCTCAAAAGTACTACAGTGATCCTGAATCTCCTTTGTTTCCAGGATCTATTCTGAAGAATGTATACATGCACAGATAGTTCTTATACAACCTCTATTTCAGTCTAACTTTTGTGTGCTGTCTCATCAATTTGATGCAGCTCTGAGGTAACAAGTCAGCACTGTGTGCTGCACCATCCAGTGAGCATTCCCCTCCTGTGGGGGGATGACTTCACTGAAGCTTGGTCCTGATTCCTTCCCCAAAAGAGACCTGCAGCCTAAGCACACCCTACCTTAGAACTGAGGCCTTCAAATTCTCTCTCTGTTCTTTCTTTCTAGCCACAAAAGAGTAAAGGGAAACCTTATTTTCTTTCTTCTGCCTAAGAGTAGGCCATTTCACAGTAGTCTGGTGTCTAATCTTAAAAGATGGATACATAGAATTATAGAATGCCCTGGGCTGGAAGGGATCTTAAATATCATCTCATTCCAGCACCCCTGCTGTAGGCAGAGACACCTTTCATTAGACCAGATTACTCAGTTCCATCCAACCTGATCTTGAACATTTCCAGGGATGGGACATCCACGTCTCTGGTTAACCTGTTCCCATGCCTCATTACCAGGGATGGGACATCCAGAGCATCTCTGGTTAACCTGTTCCCATGCCTCGCCACGCTCACAGTAAATATTTTTTCTTAACATCTAATCTAAATCTGCTCTCTTTCAGTTTGAATTCATTCCCCCTTGTCCTTCCAGTACATGCTCATGTAAATATTCCCTCTCCATCTTTCTTGTAGGCTGCCTTCAGCTACTGGAAGGCCATATATATATATGATATATGAAGGTTGCTTCCATGTAGAGGGGTAGGCAGCATCTTCCAGGAGCTTTGGCACTGGCAAATAACATGATACTTAATGTTTAATTTGCTCTCAGACATACTCGTGCCAATGTAGGAAAACATAGTTGGATATACACCTTTTTCAAATGCAGAACTCCAACATCTTCAATATATTGGTGGTATTATAAAAGCTCCATGCAGAGGATTCATAGTTTTTTGTTTGTTTCTCCTTTTGTGCAAGGCCAGGAGCATAAGTGCTGCTTGATAAATCTTGACGATAGTAGAGATCAATACACATGAGTGTATTTATTGCTGTTTGTAAACAAAAAAACATAAAATGCTATCTCAACTGCCGTAAAAAGTGTTGATGAGGCCCATTTAATTCATAGATATTGCTGATATTTTAATTCAGTGTTAGCACTGGGATGATAGAAACATATATCCCTCTGAATTTACATCTGCAGCAAAATGCTCTTGAAATATAGTTCAAGAGCAAGTTTGCTGCTAGTTTACAATAGCAGAATCCTACTTTCACTTGATTAATAATGGGAAAAGTCTCCATTTAAAAATTCAGTCCTGTGGCTTACAGTTTGCCACAAATACCAGAAAAATAATTTTGCAGATAAAACTGTGTGCCACTCTCCCTATAGGCACAATGTTACACAATAAATATGAGGCCTGGTTTTAACTTAACAGTTTCAGAAAATTTACTGAGGCAGGTCTAGTTGGGGATATTTCTCCTCTGAACCACCCAAAAATTGAGAAGGGTAAAAAATCTTAAATACTGATGTGAGAAGGATGAATTTCCTTTTGGACTCCTTTTTAGCTCGCTCCCAAAAAGGTATTTTCTTTGTTAAGAAATGACTGAAATGACTTGAAATCACATCATTACAGTAGTTATATTTTTTCACATATTTTTCCATATCTTGAAACCAAGTGTCATGATTCTTCTCAAACTGACAAAAAGGAGAACAATTTAAATCTTACAATTCAAAAATGAAGGTCCAGTGAGAGGGAGAGGTAAATTTGATGAAGTATTAGCAAGCAGTTTTTCCACTCATTTCCAAAACTTTGCGCTTTCAAAACCATACATGCTTCTTTCTGAAATTTAATTTAAAGTAAATATGATATGGGTCAGAATGTCTAATTGGTGCTCTGTGAGCTTTTCCCATGTTCTAAAACTGTGCTTTGTTCCAGATCTCCTTGTTTGCTGCAGAAGGTCAAGGCTCAAAAGGGGCTTGTTTTGGGCAACAAGTGGCTTCCCAATGACAATTTATTTTCTCCTTGCCTCACGTGGCATGAAATTCACCCCTGAAATGAGCTCTTTCTGACCAACATGTGAACATATTTCACTTACTTGTATTGTTTTTTTATTGGTTTGGTTTGGTTTGGTTTTTTTCCTGGTGTATCACACAGTGATCTGATGCATCTGAAATCTGTCATGGGGAAAGTTTGTGTGGTTATTGATGATGATACAAACCAAGTGTAAAATGACTTATGAGAGTTTGAGCTGGCATATACAAGGACAGAAAGTTCAGTAGAGAGTCAGAATCCTGGTTTGAGGCACTGGCCTGAGCTACCAGGTGTGTGTCTTCACCTCACCAGCTATGCTGGCTCTTTCGTGAATAATAAAAGTAATTTTAAAGTTCTTTTCCCACAGCCAGACAAGTGTAGTTCACAGAAAGTGATTTCCAATACTTAAAGTCCCTAATGTGAGATTTTTAGTAACATGCATTCCTCAGGGACCTTATGCATGTCACATCCAGCACCAGGGAGAACAACCTTTTGGTTTATTGTGTCTGATCTACCAGTACTTTATAACTCTGTTTGTCATGTTAATAACTATAGGTTACAGCTTGTTGGATTTTACACCCCTTCTCCTTTTTTTAGTTAGGTGAACGTTCTGTTCTTGTCAAATACCAGGATCTGTTGTGAAACATTTGGAGCTGAACCATAAACAAAGTCAAAACTGCTGAAGTCAAATGCTGCTAAACTAAGTTTTGTGTATTTGTTTTCACAAAGTTTCTTTAGTCCTAAGTCAGGAAACCCCAGTACTAGGCGAATAAGCCATTGGTGGCAGCTGAATTCAGGCACTGGAAAATAATTCCAGCATAGTTTAATACAAATAGAATTTACTCTTCTTCCTCTTCCCCCAAATGAAAACCCAAAGTGGTTTTCTGCTACACACACAAAAAAAAAGAATAATTCAAAAGTTTTTGGGAGGAAAATTCCTATTATCTTTCTTTCCCTTCCCTCTCCCTGAAATCTAAAGCTCCAGAAAGAGACAGAAAGGATTGTGGCCTATACACACCTGTCCTGGAAGTGAAATCAACTTCCATTCTCTGCCTGAGGGGTTTTAAACAGGCCTCTTCTCCCACCTCTTCCTACTCCCCTGGCCATTTACATCCCAGCTACTCTCCTCCAGCCAACATAAATTTCTCTATCTGGCACTGGTTTGTTCTGTAACATGAATGTTCACAGGGAACATAAATTAGAATCCCCTGTAATTTTTACTTGTAACTTGCTTCTCAAGTGAATATCCTCCTCACTGGAGTAAGTGATGTTGGAGTAAATTATGCAGCATGTAACAGTTCTGGCTGGGGACTGTGCAGGGTGCAAGTTTAAAGGTAAAACCCTTTCCACTGGGTATAGACTTCATCCCTTCATCCCCCTTCATCGCTGTAGATTAATGCTATCATCCCACTGTCTTTTTGGGAAATAAACTCCTTTTAGGCAAGCTTCATCTCTCTGCAGTTCTAAACCCTGCACATAATACATTAGAAAAGGACAATTAAAAAAGCCAGCAGACTAGGTGAAAGAGTTGCTCTCTGCCCTCCTTTCCCATGCAAGACTACAGGGTAAAGGTGTTTTCCTGGAAACAGAATATATGAGCTTAATCTACTGAGGGAAAAGAAGGAATGTAATTGATATTTTCCATATTTGTCTACTGAATTTCAATGTGCTAATGCATTATCTGATCCATTCCAAACACATCAGGGTTGTAGCTCATGTGCAAGCCAGCTGTGTGATAGGCATGCAATTTGTTCACAGCTTCTCAGATATATTAGAGCCACTGCACAAGAGCTGAAGCCCGGGGAACAGACCTGCACTTGCACATCCATATGACTTTTACACGCCTGTTGAGGATTTGACTGAGACTTCTGGAACTAATTCAGTCGGGGGTAACAACCTGTGTAGAAGCCCAGAGGAAAAGACAAAGGTTGGAACTCAGATAAAACTTCCCAAACATAAAATCCCCAAGTTAAAAAAAAAATAAAAAATAAAAAAAAAAGCACAGATCTGCTGACCTTGTTGCTTGTTGCTCGAGCAAATTTGCACATAATAGACCGACTTCTCCAATTCGTGCATCCTCACCCTCTGCATTTCTAAAATTGTTGGGTTCAGGTCTGTGGTTGCAACTAATCCTCGTATCACTGAAGATAATTTCTAGATTGTGGAGGTGATAGAAGGGAGAAGAAACCGAAAAAACCCTCTATATATCATAGAAAGGGGATTGCTATTCCATTTGAGGAAAAGTTTGAAAGTATTATTTTAGACAGAGCCTTAGCAATGAAGGAGGGAAACTAAAATAACTAAAATTTTATGGTATTGTAAGAGTTCTCATTCATGCTTAAAAAGGCTAAATGCTGGGATTCAGAAAAGAGCTGGAGAGCTAGATTGGTAGTAATATTTAAAAGAACTCTATCTGAATTTAATTCATTTCTGGTACCTTCAGTCTTTCATGTTTCAAATATTTCACACATTTTAGGGTATTTTATTTTTCCAGTAGAAAGTAACTGAATTGATCTGTTCTGTTCTGTGCCCTTTCTGGAACTCTTGCTGCTTGGAGCTAGTACATTGTGACTGTATGACAGCCTCTAAACGAGACCAAAAATAAATCAAATTTTGAAGGGTTGCCTTGAACACCTACAGAGGTTGGATGATTAAGTGAAAGTGACTGAATAATAGCATAATACATTCAAAGAATTTTTATCCTTTTTTCTGTTAAGGAAACTTCCTTGTCAAACCATTCAGAAGCCACCCTGGCAGTCACACCCACACCCACCTGAGCTAGGGCTGATGCCCCTTTGCAGCCACACAACCCACACACAGAGAGTCAGACCAAGTTGAATCTGGTATGATCTGGTTGGAACTGGTTTGCTCCAGTTAAAATGGATTGGAACCTGTTTGTATTGGTTGGAACCATTTTTTAACATTTTTGTCTGATTGGGCCTGTAATGTAGAGGAACAGATTAAGAAACTGTTATATTTAACTATTCGAGCCTCAGCTATTCCTGAAAGCTCTCCACATTCAGGTTCAACCTTAGGTTTCCTGTGGCAGAGTCACAGGCATCAGATTTTTAAAAATAAATAATTTAATAGAGTGGCACAACAGCAGGTCAGCTTGAGCTGGGTGCCTCTGGAGGGAGACCCAGAACAAAGATCCCTGGGCACTTGTACCCTTACAACTTACGCATCAGCCTCTCACAGGCTCTTCATCACTATCTTTGTACAGAGGTAATTTTTGGTCTGGGGTTTTCCAACACCTCTGTCATGGTTTGAGAGCCCCAAAATCCAATTCCCTAGTTCTAGCCTCCCTCCCACATCTCAACCCAGTATGAGATGGGTTTTCCAGACACCACACAAGACTCAAAATGGGGGGAAAGGGATATATTACAATACACTGTATAAATAAATATTATAGTACATTATATACACAATCTCAACTATCTCTGCCATGACATACAGTATTTACAATGGATCAAATCTCTTCTTCCTTCCAAATAAAAGTCCAGGAGGGAAGAGGGAAAAGATCCTTTCCTCTCTCTGAGCAGCAAGTCTTTCTAGGGCAGCAGTGTCTCTTTCTCTCTTCCATGCAGCAGATGCAGCTGGATCTTTGCCAATACACACGAGGGGATATCCAAGCCCCTTGGCCCTTCATCTCCAAACGAGGGTCTTCTCTTCTGTGGGCTGGGTTTCCCAGGACAAAGGGCGCGTTACCACGGTCATATCGCAAAGCACAGGGGTCTTTGCGACGGTCCTTATCTTCAGGGGATTCAAGCCCCTTGCAGAGCTTTCCGTACTCTGCCTCAAAACTGCCAGCTTGGCAGCAGCAGGGGGAAAACCCTCCTCCGCATTCCATCGGCTGTCCCCATCCAGCTCCGGGACGCCTCGAGCGTCTCAGCTCTTCTCTTTGCAGTGCTGTAGCACTCTAAGATTCTTCTCAAGCAAGAGTCCATCTCCCTCCTCCTAGGAGGGGTCTCAAAGGGAGTTTGGGGGATTGGTTCAGTTCTTACCCCAAACTCTCTCTCTGTAGAGCTTAGTCCTGCTCTGTTGCCAGCTCTCTCATCCTTCAGACAACTCTGTGTCTCTCTGCTTAGCTGAGTGCTTGTTTTGCATCTCATCTACCGCTGGCTCTCTGCCACCACTTCTCCGTTCACTGCCGCTTTTGCCGCCGCTGCTCCTGTTGTCCACGGTGGAGGAAAACTCAGCTTTTTAGCTACAGATACTTAGTCCAGTTTTAACACTGTTCCCTGTAGCCCCCCAACCGGGGGCTGGGGGGGCTGTGGCCACCCAGAGGGGCTCCGAGCCCCTTCCTCGTGGCTCACAACATGGCTACTTCTCCTCCAACAACAACTACCACTACTTTCTTTTCCTCTCTAGGTGATATGTTTATATTTTGCAGAAGCGCTCATTGGTTCAAACCTCAAGGGTCACCACCCCCTGGGGGTTTCCATTTTCTTAGTTCCAGGGGGGAAAACTGTTTTCCCCCACCACAACCTCACTGGGTTCTTTCTCTGTTCCATGCAGGCTGGCCAATAATTGTCCTTATCTCGTCAAGTTGTTATTTCTACTGACAACTGTAGCCTCCTTTGGGCTTCTGGTGCTTCTGCTCACTGGCAGAGCATGGGAAACTAAGAGAGCCTTAGGATAATTGTTACTTAGCAACAACAAAAACATCAGTGTGTTATCAATATTCTTCTCATACTAGGGACAAAACACAGCACTGTACCAGCTACTAGGGAAACTACTAAGAAAATTAACCCTATTCTACCTGAAAACATACCTGGGTTTAAGTTCACAGCTTGAGGCTTCACCAAACCTAGTAAATCACACAATATTGTAACTCTGTGTAATTCATTTTACTTAAACTGATTTATTCTAAGCAACTAATATCTCTTAGCAATATAATAACGCAGTCCTTGGGATCCAAATTCTCTGGTAAACTCATGTAATTTCTTAGTTCCCTCTGCATTAAAATTATATACATCCATCTTCTGGTATCCCTCTAGTAGCATATCAGGGAATACTGTGCTTAAAAAACTAAGCACAATAGGATTGCTGCCCCAGAATGTAGCCTGGTTTATTAGAAATTGCTTGTCTTCCTGCAAGAACAGCTAGATGTAGAGACATGTAGGGAGGAAGGCATCAGATGGCAAAACCAAAAGGAATTGTGCAAAGCTCAACCCTTTTTCTCACATCACACACTCCCCTGGAGACACCAGCTGAATACTGCATCTGGATGTGGGTAAGTACATTTGGGAGCCTAAAAAATTCCCCAAGAGAATACATTTAATGTTTCAGAGCCTTACTTAAATCACTTGTCAGAGATAAACATCTGCAGGTCTGACTGTTGAATTTCCCCCTCAGAATGCAGTGTTTCCTAAGACATGCCCGACGGGTGCTGACTATACAGCTTAACAATCCCTCCAATGATGTGTTGCTCCTATAATTAGAGCTGTTCTTTTGATGCCTACAAGCATAATTTTCTTTTGTATTCTTTGTTTGTTTTCATTAGGTTTCCATGGAAATCTTGGACTCGTGATTGATTTCTTCGAAGTTCAGCAGCTATATAAAGTAGATATGAAGCATTCAAGTTAGGATAGCTTCCACTAGACTATACAATGCTACCCTCTAGTTCTTTTAAAGTACAATAGCACCTTCCTTTAAATCTTTGTGCAGGTGTAACAGAGTAAAAACATGTTGAATAGATCTTGACCAACTTTATTTTTTCTCCTCTGAGCTGACAGCCAAAATATACACGCACACAAAAAAAACCATCCTATTTCAGTGCACCTTCTGCTGAAGGGAAAGCAGCTTTCCAAGAGGATTTGTCATCAAAATTAGAACAAGAGTTGTTGAAAATATTTGCTGCTGTGGGAGGATGACATTAACTTGCTGCTTGTCTTTTGCTGCTGCAAGTTGTCAAGGGGAAAACACTGAACACTGTTCAAATTCAGTCCTGATATTTTGGGTGCTGAGCTGAACTAGCCGTGTTGTATCTTGCCTGATAAGCATTCAGGATTCAGCTTAAATCTTTTCAAGGATCACAACAGGAACTAAGGTAACCCACGGCCAAAGTTAGGTTTTTATCTAGTTACAAAGTGCTTAACTTGAAAATACAGCAGACTGTTAACCTAATTAAATAGTTGTATAGAAGTGAATTCTTAAAACACAGTGATTTTTGAGTATTTGACATAACTAATATCCAAGCATTTTAGTATATTACATTGTTTCTCCTTTTGTGCTCCAGATTTTGAAACCTATGATTAAAGTCACGCTATAATCTTGGCCAAGATTCCCTAAAAACAATGTTGTCACTGATTCTTTTTCCTGTTTGTCTGACTGCTCATTTAAAATGCAGTGGTCACCCTTACCATAGGTATTGAAGACATCTCTTGTTCAAATCCATTTCAGCACAACAATGGTCAAACATGAAGGGTCATTACCTTTCACATGACAGAAGTTACCTGGAATACCTATGATTTGTGGAAATACAGTGTAGTGGAATGAAACAGAAATCTGTTATGTCATTTTTGACAGCATCTGAGTACTTAATGTCAATATCTGAGATTTCAAATTTTCCAAACTTGGGAAAAGTCTAATTCTGTAGTCTGAAATATCACTGTTTCACAGTTAAGCCAGCTTTAAATAACAATGCATGCCACTTTTTCTTCTAGATGTATTTCCATGTTGATCACACCATTTCCCAAAATTGAAACAAATTGTGATGTTTTTCATTATAAAAGCACAAAAGAATTTAACTATGTAATGAAACACATTAATAATAATGTCATTGGAATCATTGATAATAGCTTACAGGTAATCCTATAAAGATCTAAAATTTGATTCAAAAGTTTACCTGAGGCTTCCCAATCTATGTAAAACTCCTGGGATGTACAGTATTTTATGGGAATTTGTTCAGGTACATCCTGTGTCCAGCTGCCCTGAAAGAGATAAAACCCACTTTGCTAAGCTCCAGAGACATCAGGAACTTTAAGCTACAGAACATTGCAAAGTTAGCATGAGTGAAATGAAGAAAAAAGGGCGAACAATTAAAAAAAATGAGCTTGAAATTCAGGTGAGAGCTTGGGGTGTATTGATCTTCTTGATTTTAAGTGAGAATTAATGTAGTGCTTGGTAATAAATTTTTAGAAAGAATGGACTGCCTCAGACATACATTTTAATAATTTATCAAAAATGACAGTTCCTTTCTTCTCATTTTTTTATTCCTAATGTTCAGAAATCTGGCTTTTTTGAAGCTCAGGTATGTTTAAAAATATGACTACTTTGGATTCATCCATCCTTGATTGTCATTTTGGCATGAGAGGATTGAACGGGAAAGTAGCAATCAGTTCACAAAAAGGAAGATCTCACTTAAACTATAAAAAATTATCAAAAAAAAGAGAAGAGAAATATTTGGAATTTGGCTGTTATTTTTATTTTTCTAATTAATTTTTTACATAGAATGGAGATCTGTTAAACTGAAAATCTTGTTTATTTGCTTCCATTATATGCCCTTTGTCTTCTGACATGTAGTAGTGTACTATATGTGCAGAAGTGCTGATGATGGCAGGTCCACAAGCAGGAGATGCAACATGTCTTGGGTTTGACTTCTCTGAATGCACAGGCAACATTTCCTGGAACTCAAGTTCACAGATGTGTGAGTAGAAATCTGAAGAAGTCAGCCTGAGAAGTGTGTTGGTGTGATTTCAAATTTATCTAACAAATCATCTTTATGAATGAATGCTACCTTGTTTTTCACAAAATCGATATAAAACAACACTTCCTGAAACGATAAAAAAAGGAGAAACCAGAAGACACCTAAGGAAAACTTGTGTCTTTCAGCTTCTGAAATCTAACTTAGTGAATGAAGACAGGTCTTAATGTATCTTTATATGGCTGTACACAGGGAAGTTATTTTTGTCTAATGTACAAAATGATTAAGTGATACATTTGTAAAGTGGATAATGAGTAAACCTTTCTAAAATATGGCTGCCACCTCCAGGAAGGGTAGGAGAGTGAGGATGATGATGGAGCTTGGTCCCTGGACAGCATGGTCAGCCTAGTGGCTCCTCTTCCCTGGAAGAGGAGGCTCTCTGCCTTCATTTTATGCCTTTGTCTCAATTCCTGGCAGCAGTCCTGTCCCATTTTTATTCCATATCTGATGTTCCCTTGACCTTTACATAAACCTATTTCTTCATTCTGCATTAGTGAATTAAAAAAGTCTAATTTTCAGGTATTTCTTTCAAGCTTCAGTGAGTCAAATTAACTTGGAGAAAACTCTGACAAGAGGTGGGGATGAGCAGTGGCCAGAGCAAGGAGAGCAAAAGAAAAGAGATGGAGGAGCCAGTAGCAGCTGTGAGTTATCAAATGGCTTCTCATTGGACCAAGAATAGTTTTAGGGAACTCTTCTTGAAATTGCAGCCCCTGGAGAGACCATGGTTGAGAAAGTCTCCACACTGCACCCACATTGGAGCAGGGGGGAAAGTGTGAGGAGGAAGAAGTGGTAGAGAGAAGCTGTTATGGTCTGGTCACAGCCCCCATTCCCCACCCTCCCACACCACTCACAGGAGAGAGAGGCTGAGGAGTCAGCAATGAAGGAGTGAAGGTGTCATTGGGAGAAAGGAGTTTTAGTTTTGTCTTTGTTTCTCTCCATAGAAATGTGTTTTAACCAGCAATAAATAAATTATTTTTCCCCAAGCCAAGTCTGCTTTGTCTGTGTTAGTGATCTCACTGCTTTTATCTTGAACCACAAGTTTGTCAGTCTCATTCCCCCTTGCCCACTCCTACTGAGGACTGGGGTGAGAAAGTGACTGGGTGGACATCTGGCAGCTGGCCAAGTTCAGCCCACCAAAACTGGGGAAATAATTTATAAGTCCAATTATAAAGAACAGTGCCTACCTTTAGGAGCTAGAACAATTTGCAGATGTAAGGAAGAGCAACGTGCACCACCACCACACAAGCAAGCTCTAAAGCCAGACTGCAGAGCCTGACAAAAATAGTGAGATGAAGTAATAGGTGCAGCCTATTTCTGCTTTCACAAACCTTCTGAATTTGGAATGTAAATACGTGTCTCTGGTATTCATACACTAAGCTTTCTCCCACAGCCCTAAAAGGGATAAACATTTTCCTGACTGGTCATTGCAGAGCCTGAGGATGCTTCTCCTTGTATGAGTACCTTCCTTTATGAAACAACATCCATACATAATAATACTCAACATTTGTTGGGCAATTGTTTTTTATGTTCTTCATCATGACTGCTTTTTATAGTTCTGCTTTCTTGTACACTTAATGGACTCTTAGACTGTTGATTGACCCTGGTGACCTGAACAACTTCTGAAAATCATTAGATTTGAAAGGAAAATAGATAAAGTAGAAAATAATTGAACCTTTTTTTACAGGATTGCTTGCACTTCTAAAAGATGATGAATGTCTCTTGAAATTAAAGAACATTGCATCCTTACCTGTAGTATTACACAGAAAAACATACCTCCAAAATTACATCTAACGGTAGCAATTCTTGTGTTAAAATATTATTTGTATAGTCAATGGCAATTTCTTCTGTACTGTTTCAAAACTTTTTTTAAAAAAGAATGGGATTTCGTCAAAAATTCTTGGGAATTGTGGTAGTATATCTTACTGTGTGTTCAGAGACAGACAGAAAAACATGAATTATCCAGTTTGCCTCACAATTGTTCTTTAATAATATGTGTTTGCAAGTTGTTTGCAAGGCAGTCCATCTTTTGAAAAAGCTTTTCATCTTGGCTTAAATTTTTATTTGGACAAAAAAAATAATAACAATAATGAAGTACTAATTGATAGTTCAGAGCCTCAGGGCAAAGTCTAACTAGTGGATAATCTACTAGATAAACACATATGAAGACGAAGACTAATGTATGTATGGAAGGAGTTAAATTACTTTGCAGAATATTAAGCCTCCACTAGCAAAGTCTAGACAGAAGAGTGCCCTGGCTGTGCAAAGTGAGCAATGAGGGATGATTCCTGCACTGGTGGAGCTCTAATGGAATCAGCAGTTCAGGAGCCAGTGTCAGTGGATTAAGTGGTAGAATCACATCCTAAGGAGTGACTGAGAAATTGTCCGACACTAGTTATTGTACTAAAATATGTTGATACTGTGTTCTTTGGCAGGAGAGAAACTAATTAGGGAGTTACAAAGCACCATGAACATCATCTCTTCCAGTCCCACAGCAGAATTTTAATTCTCATGTCAGTGGCAAAAAAACTGATTTCCTGTAGACAGATGGAGCTGGGAGTTGCTGAAACCCTCTAAGACCTCCCACGAAAGTGCAACACAGCCTCTCCTTGCTCTTCCCTTGTTCTCTTTGCTTTCTGTTGTTTACTCTGCTAATTTGCCTGAAGCTGTTTGTTCTGGTTGGTTTTTATTTGCTTTAGAGGATGTTGCTTAACACAGATTGTATCTCGTGTTTGCTTTTTAAATTCAAACACCATGCTACTTTCAGAGTCAAAACTTGCCTGCAGTGCCAAAAATTCGGACAACTCACCCTGGGGAAAAAAAAATCCCTTTGATTATGCTGGAAATTAAATGCAATAGCTTGTAGAGTTTAAAGTTGACAGGTGAGCTTTCATAAGGCTGAGTATTTGTCTGTGCTCTCTTTAGGAAACTTTAATACACAGGTAAGGCAATGTATGGCATATTTCCACTGCTGCAGGAGCTGAGGGGGCAAACTGCTGATTTGCTCAGGGATGGAGCTGCTCCTAGCTCCCCAGAGTGAAGTCAAACCTTAGAGGTGCTGTGGGGTGATGCTGAAAAGTCACCTCGCTTTGCTGTGCCGAGAGTTGTTAGGAGCACAGAATAATTTTAGGTGAACTTGCAGCCCTCTTGACTGTCAGAAATGTAAAGAAAATTCTTTAAATTTTTTAAGATAATAGAAAAAAACAGACAACTAGCTTTCCTTCAGTGTTATATGGATAAAACTTCAGGAAGCAAACCCCCGCCCTTTGCCGGCTTTACTGGCACAGTCACGTATCGCCCACTAAGAGCAGAAAAAATATGGCATCTCTAAAAGCAAACGTATTCCTCAATCTGAAGAACAGCATTTTAAAGAAGAGAATTATCCCGCGACACACGCATGCGGCGGGAAGAGCCTGAGGGATGAAATCCCGTCCTCCCGGCAGGTGGTGCTGCTCCCCCGCGCCAGCGGGAGCGGACGGGAATCCAGGAACGGAGCCGCGATGGGACGGAGAGATCGCGCCCCCGGGGAGCCTTCCTTCAGTGCTGTTTGTGACACCGACCTGCTGAGGAATGCATAAAATCCCCCCTTTAATTCCACCTGTTGAAGCTGTCCTACTCTTCTCTCTCTTTTTAGCTTTATGTGTTTAAATGTTTTCCTCCCACCCTAGGAAGAAAGCCTTTACCTGGCAGGTCGAGTTATTGCTTTCTCTTACAAAACCAGTTAAGCTTATTTATGTCCTTTGATTCATCTCCTTTTGCAGGTGTGCCTGTATAAATCAAAGGAATACTGCTTTATGCAATTATAAAACAAACAAACAAACAAAACAATTAATTTTGGTTTTCACAACAAAGTAAATGGTGAATGAGATATGAAACAGCTTCTGGCTCTTGAAAACTTCATCATTGATAAATTTGAGCTTAGGGTTGGAGTAAACATAGCTTAACATAGGCCAGACATAGACATGAAAGACCTGGTCAGCTGGGTGCTTTGGAGAAGAAAGGGGCTTGCACAGCCAATACTGGTAGATAAAATGTCATTGAAGCAAAGTTGCTGGGTATATGCTTTTATTCTGTTCAAAGTTTCATCTCCTGATAAACTTGTGTAGCCAAGCAGCACAAGAACTATATTTGTTGTATTATAAGAATATCATTACCGAGAGGATACTGGAACTAACGACAGTAACAATTTGGGTTTTGATGGTGGTTTGTTTATTTGTTTGATTTTTCTCTTCCTGATAAGAATTAGTAAATATATGTTTCATCATGAAAACACTACTTCTCTGATTTGTTTTGATTTAATACTACTTTTTTTTTTTTAGAAAGAGTTATAAAAACTCCCTTATCCATCTCTTGCACTGGATTTTTTTAAAGGGATACACATTAGTCAGATTTGTTATCTAATTTAATACCTTCGAAATGAACTTGGGTGAATGTTGTAGCAAGGAGTGTAAATGGCAAAACAGATTGGTCCACATATGCACTAAAAATAAAAGATAATGACAGATTAAATATCATGAGATATTGTATGTAAGAGTGTGGTTATGAGGCCAGAAAACACAGATCAGAAACACAGCTAGAAAACTACTACTCAAAGGGGACTTTCTGTTCTACTCAAGGCAATGTTTAATCATTTAAGAAGACAGTTGAAAATATTTATAAGAAATCAGATATAAAAACTAGAAACATGTCATATTTTCAGTGGCAACCTAGAATGGGCATTGTTCCTCATTAAAAAATTAGGCTTCCCACAAAGGGTAGATAATGCACAACACTGGTTTTACCATGTTTGTTTATAAATGTTAATATTAAGTTTATTGCATGTGAGAAAGAGTAAAATTTCTGAAATACATATTTTATTCCCCAGCTCCCCCATCCCCTAGCCCCTAAAATCATTGTAGTGTGAAAAAAAGAAAGATAATAGTGCACTTTTCCTCATTCTTCTTGCCTTGCCTTGCCTGTACCTTTGTACATATTCGGTTAGAACTTCTCACAGAAGTTCCATCCAGAATGAAACTGTGATAGTAAATAATTTATATAACAGAATTTCAACCATAAATAACAATGGTCTATATTAAGTAATTTTTTTTTCAAAAGACTTCTCCACTTTAAATCCCATATCATCACATCCCTCTTGGAAGGTGGAAAGGAGGCATTGAGTTCGGAGGAGTTTCAGTGAGCGCTATATGGAAACCAGTTACTGACTGAAATCACCTGAGAGGAAGATGCAAGGTTCTGCAGAATACCTTTGGTATTCTTATCATGCTCTGACATTGAAAAATCCTCTGAAAAAATGACATTGAGTGTAGGAAATATGAATTTGGGGCTGCTGGATGTCGTGTGAGCTTCCAGCTACAGTTTGATCAGCATAAAACAGTGAAAGGGAAGGTTTGTAGAATATCGTAGGAATCTGATAAGGACTGCATTTTTAGATTTACATCCTTATTTTTAAAATTAAACTGGAGAACATTCTCTATATGCTCTTACACACATGTTTTATAGAATATAAAAGGTTGGTGTTTCAATCCTTTCAGTCTCTCTTTTAGTCGCGATGCATTTTTGTGTAGAATGGTATTTGGCAAATCAGTTTTGCACAGAACAAAATCTGACTGTATGATGAGGAAGCTGTCCTGAGTTCACTCCTATGTGTGATTTCAACAGGGTCACCTAATTTCAGCTCTGTCTCAAATTATCTTTTTCATTTTTCTCAGCAAACTTCTTTCAACCTGTAGTTTGAAGAGGTTATTTTATACATTTGTATTATTTTGGGTAAGTCATGTTATTTTATGAAATATTTAACTGAAAAAAACCCAAAACCATTTAGCTATTTTCCATCCTCTTTTCTTTAAGGGGAAAAAAAAAAGTAGGGAAAATTGCATGTTTTTGTTAAGCAGAAGGAAGGGTTATCCCAGAACTTTGCATTTATCATCTGGTCATGTGCAAACCTTGTTTAGTGCAGGAATAAACAGAGTCACGTTAAATTTGTTGTGAGCTCGAGCCTCTGACAGTGCTCGTTTTATCAACAAAGACAAATGAAGGAGCAGAAATTGTAGCATGGCCTCTACTATTTCATCATTGTCAACCTTAAATACAATCATTCACTGCAGATAGGTTTTTCTCCTTCCTTCTCCCACTAACACTAAGCTGTCAGAATCCTTCTTGATATGGTCCAGAGCCTCAGTAGCAGTGATTAAAAGAGAAGGAATGAAATTAGCTTTTTTAATCTCTCTATTGATAAATACCTTTTTTTTTCAGAGAAGGAGCTCTGAAATATCGTCTTTCTTGTTGTAGATGCCATTTCACTAAAAAGAGGTGAAAGTAAATAGTAGAGTGGTTTGACATTAATTGAAAATTTAGATGATTAGAGGCATCACACATTCTCTTGAAAGATAGTGAATACTGAAGAAGAGGGGAAACTCAGCTATCAGTGGATGTTTATTTTCTGTAGAGAATTGCACATGAAATACCATAAAGATGCACACAATTAGAAAGTGCCCAGTCCTTACTCATTTTACTGATAACATGCTGCATTGACAGATTGATCTAATGACTCCAAGGAATTACTTCAGGTGTGTAACGACTCCTCAGCACAAAAGGTCATGATCTGACCCTGCACTCCAATGGTTAAATTCTTTCTTTTGAAGCTTTCCTATGAAAGAACTTATTTGGCCTTTTTTTAAAACCTGTCATTTACTGATGGGAAAATTGACTGACAATCTCGAGGATAGAAAGTACACAGTTTGCCAGACCAGCTTATGTCTCAATCCAAACCTGCATGACCCAAATAAGTGTTAAATATTGCTATTCAGCTGAATAGGGTGAGGTCACATTCAAGATGAGACAAATTAAATTAGACAAGGCAGATTTCAAAAATACCTGTCTATCTTACCCCTGCGAAACAGGAGATGACTGCTCATCAGACTGCTCATGTCTTGTATGAGATAAATAACATCCTAGGATATTGATGTAATTATACTAGGATAATGACGGAATTAAACAAAACAACTTAGAAGAGTGTAAGATGTGAGAACCTTGACGAGTTTTGAAAGAGTGCACAGTTTGCAAAGGTAAGGAAAGTGCCAAACGATCATCCACTGGCAAAGACTACATAAGCCACCGTGTCCCACAAATTCTGACTAAACAATACAGAAGCATAATGCTGTACAGTCTGATTAGTCATCTTTAAGAAAATTTGGAAGAACTTTTCTTCACAAGCAGAAGAACATGGTAGTAAAATAAGTATCCACAACCGAATTTTTATTCATATTTTATTTAACTAACTTTTAAAATGACCAATAGCTCTTTTAGGCCTTCATTTTTTTTGCCGTTTTTATAAAGCTTGAACAGTTGTTTCATGTGCCAGGCTCCAGAAATAAGATGAATAAGATGAAGCACAATTCTACAGATAGGAGCACGAGAGTCCTGCCAAGCTTTGCTGAACCAGTTTCAAGGAAGACAACTGAAGTTCCTGAAACTTCACTTTAAGTCGTGGAGGTGAAGCAATTTAGCAGTGACATTCACCTCCCAACCTAGAAGGCTCCTAAGGCTGCTCACCTCATAAATCCTTTTAAAGCCCCATTCAGAGTGTTTAAGTGGGATTTAAGTGATGTATAGGCCTGGAAGGCCAAGAGCACCGGTGTGAATTTTGCTTTAATGATCTGCATGTCAATAGAGTTAGTCTGGTATGAGAAGAGTAGAGAATCACTTAGAAGGCCCTCTGACACCGTAGCACTGTATTATTTAACTGTGCTACTTTGCTGTGTATCTATTAAAATAAACAGATTTCCCCTCCACAGGATGTAACAGCTATACAAAAAGATTTAAAGGGTAATTATAACATCAGAAGGCTCTTCAGATTGGGGATTTCATTATTAACTCAGAGAACAAACAGACTTTGAGTGTGAATAAAATTTCCATTTTCAATAGCCTTAATGGTTTTTCATCATTTAAAAATTAATGTTCTGGTATACTACTTGCATCTTAGTGCAACCTCTTGTTAAACCTTCAGATCAGCAGCAGCCCAACTTCAGAAAGCTGGATCCTCAGCTTCTGAAATTACCTAATAACTGAATTTAAGTGCATATTTTTCAATTGACATCAGCCTGGGGATTTCCAGAGGTTCAACACAGGAATAAAAAAGCATACACATATTTCAAGCAATGTTGTTTAAGAAGTCAGAGTAGAAACAGCAGGTACTTTAGGTCATAGAAACAATGAAATTTAACAGATGAATTTACTAGATCCCAAAACCCAGCCTGATGTTCCTTTAACAGTTGTTGAGAACTTTGTCTAATACTATGCCGGTCATTATTAGAATGGGATGATATTCTTTTAATCTCTCTGTGTCAAGTCTTGTGGAATAATGGATGAAAGCCTGTGTCTCAAACTGAATATGGAATCAAAGGTATGGTTTCTTCTGAAAAGAATAATGCAGTGTTTCAAGATGCAAGTCTAGGTTTTGTTGAAATGTAAGGGGTCAGAACCTTGTTTTCTCATGTGGGATGGGCTGCTTAAAGTCAGGGGTTGTTTTTATTCCCCATTCTTAGTAGTCCAGGGACTTCTTTAAAAATATACTTATTTCTTTGGAATCGTTGCCTAGATGGAACTACCAGTAGGGTACATGAAACAGTTTAGATATCTGAAATATTTTGAAAATAAGGACAGATTATTTTTTGTGTTAACTTCAACTTGGAGTCATCTCTGCAGACTTATTTAAGTTACAAACTTACAAGTAGTTGAGATACAGTGCACTTTTGAGCCATGTCACAGAAAAGGGGAGATTTCCTCAAACCCTCTGTGTTTGATTAGTCTGTCAGTACCCCAGGAAAGCCAAGACCCTTGTGCACAAGCAATCTATCAACATCCTGTTATGGGGACTCTCCACTGAGTAGCCCCTGGATTGAAGGGTGGTTTGACTGACTTGTTCAGGGACACACACCAAGAGCATAAAAGATACTCCCTCCCAGGTCTCCACACTTTTATTCATGTTCCCCACTGCCAGTGACTGCTGACATCCTTGAAGGACTCACACCAACAGTTTATGAAATAACACTCTTAATCAACAACATTGTGACAGGTTAAGGTTTGAGGATTGCTGGTGATAGCATCTGATTGCAAAAATGTATTCAAAGCAATATACACACAAACTCTAACCTCTAACAAAAATTAGCTTGAGGTAATCATTCAATGTACACAAAGTGCAGTTCTTACCCAAGAGGTGTCCCTAAGACGGAGAAAATGGGTTCAGCTTGTTGATTGATCCCATAAGTTACCATGAAGTCCATTCTAACTTCTTTCCATTCTTAACTTACTTTTATACTATTTCTTTACTTTCAGGTGGGGCTTGAGTGACTCTAGTCATACATAATGCTCAGTGAGGTGTGGTTGTACCTGGGAGGCGGGTAACCTTGGGATGGAGGTGTGCATCAATGTTGTGGCAATGGATTTATGGAAAAAGTCCTGCCAAAGATGGACTGGTGAATCAGAAGTTTTTAATGTTGTTTAAACATGTATTAAGATGGCTTTTTGCATTTCTACAAAGTCACTGCTCCTTTTTCCCGACACCCTCTGTAAAGACCTTATCTCCCAGGCAGGAGTGTCCTGGGAAGATGTCCTAAGGTGTTCTCATTGGCTTTTTGTTAACCCTTTCCTATTGGGTGTTAACTCCCTACCTGATTGGTTTTTTTTTGTAAGACCCTTCATCTCTGATTGGTCCCCTTTGACTCTCCCAAGAGCTTTATAAACCCCTACCCCACATTAAACTTCCTCTTTCATCCATCCCTCCCTGGTGGTTTGTGTGTGTGCTCCTTGCAGGGTCACAGGGCCACGTGATGGGGGGCAGGGTGGGAGAGCAGGCACCCTTCCAGGTAATGGACTGAAGCCGAGGCCTGAAGGTTCCCTCTCCAACTCATCCACCATAAATGTTATATCTGAGGAGAGGGATTTTGCCATAGTTGCTGGTCTTCTTTCATGTCCGTTTGTTGGCAGCTGCTGTGAGGCTTATCAGCTAAAAGGTAACATAGAATTCCCTCCTCTGCAAGGATTTCAGCAGAGCCTGGTCATGGTGTCTCCACTTCGCTCCACCCTCCATTTCATCCCCCCCTTAGCCTGTGTATGGGAAACTGGGCATGCTGACCACATTTCATCCAGTGAGTAGCAGCTGCATTTCCCCCTATAATTTCCATCCTATTATAACTGTGTCTATCACTTTCCACTTTTCTTTAATTTTACTCTCAGTCTTTTTTTCCACAGTCTGGTTTATGTGTTTGTTTATGATAAAGGCAAATATATTTGAGGGGTGAAAGCTTTTCTGAATGAATAGGTCTCAAAATAATTGTTAGGTACTATTGTCTTTTGGATAATTAAAATTCACTACTTAGGGGTAACTAATACTGACACTCTTTGTCTCATCTTTGTATGGCAAGAAACAGGAAGAGATTAGAGTGTGTATGGAGTGGCCCATTCACTCATGATGTTATATCCAGTCAGGAAGGGTGTTGGGATACAAATTCACAAAAGGTTAGTGGAGCAGGAAAGTAGTTGTCAGAAGTACAGCATACTCACCCTTCTTCTGTTGGCAAAGAGGGAACAAACACGTTACTGAACATGTAAAAAGGTTTATAATGAGAGAGAAGACAGGAGTAGTTAGAGGTACTTCAGCACTTGAGAATAGCCAGACTGCTTTCCTTCCAAGGGAAAAATATGCAGTATCACAGCTTCATGTTGGGATGCATTAAACATAATATACAACATCACAATAAACATGTCCAACAGAGTCTGATTTCAAAATATTATATATCATCTGAAAAAACTGCAAAAGAAATGGTTTTCTTTAAATGACTGTGGTGTTTAACAGAGCTTTCCTCTCCACAAATGTGATTTATAAGGTTTTTTTTATATATATATTGGTCTTGTTGCCTGTAAAATTGATGTGTGTCCTATGGTGCTGTAAATGGATAAAGAAACAGGGTTTTGTAGCACAGATATTGTGAGGAGAAAACACGTCAGAGAGATGAAGTGTCAGAAAAATGTAATTTTGATTTAGAGAGATCAGTCTGACTTCATATTAGAGATGGGGAACTAAAAAGAGTACTTGGATTGTGAGATGTTTCTGAACTACGAATTTACATACATGCTTTATATCCCGTAAATTTAGAGGGATTTTGACATGCCAATGTTTGATAAGGAAGATAAATTTTCTTTGGATTTTTGGGAGGGGGAGACCATTTTATCAAAACCATAACTTTGAACAGTAAAAATGGGAATGATGTTGTATTGTGTGAGGAATGAACAAAATCCATTTGGCTGTGAGCTTTCATAAATATTCTACTCTTACTCCTGTCCATCCTTATTACATTGCCATTGATTCTCCTTGTGTGATTTTTTTTCTTTTTCCCCCAAGGCAAGGGGGCTGCAATGTAGGAGACTGTTAATTTTGAGTGGTATGGTTGTTGGGGTTTGGGTAGGGGTTTTCTGGAGGAAAACAGATTTTTTTAAAAAATTGTATTTTCTTAAAACTCTGACTGGAAGTGTACTTAACATCTCATCAAACACTTTCTCAAAATTTTTATTAAATATATTCTGGATAAGATATTAAACCAATATTTCCCTAAGTTATTTGAGGTGGGTAGTCTCTGATTTCTTAACACAAACAACAAATAAGTAAAAAAATAAAGTATTTCCCATCCAAGTTTCATTGCTGCCTCTGAGTTTGAGCTGTGCATAGCACAGGATTCAAAGGTACAGGAAGAAACCTTGCTCAAATCCCTTTTCCTGTTCTCTGATACCTACCTCCTCTTGAGTGCAGGAACATAACCTCTGTAACTTAGATCAAGAAAATTATCCCACAAAAAGATTCCTATGCAAGTAATCTATTATTCTCCCTCATGTCCCATCAGCAGTTTCATTCTGGATGAGATGATGAACACATTTTCCTCCCTATTGAGTGCAAGAAAACTGTGTGTTATCATTTGAAAATGACAGAGGTTTTGTTGAATAGGGCTTCATGTGAAAGACAAAAAACCAGAAAAGAACTATATTCACAGTTGATGAGAGTCTGGTTAATAGTTGATGACAATATTGAACATTTCCTTGTTCTTTCTGAGTCCAAGTCCTGCAAATGTAATTAATTACAAATGCTATAATGTTATAGCTTATGTGTTACTTGTGCCTTCTGGCTTTCAAGGAGTTTACCAGTGCTAGAGGGTTGAACAGCAAATAGAATTTGTTATCAAAAGAAAGTAAATATATGCAAGATAGTATCTTCATTGTGAGTCTTTTCTTCTGAAAGAAGTTTTGTAAGCACATAAAAACCCCAACAGTTAAATGAGAGGTATGGAACTGTGCCACATTCAGTTGTTGTCTGAGAAAAATAAGATATATAAAACATAAATTGCTTGCAGCTTCCGGGTTCTGCATGAACAAGTGCTTCAAAATAAGTTCTTCATTTGATTCTGGCTTCACGCAGGACTTGGGTGGGCTCACAATTTTCCTTTCATTCCAAATACTCGTGTAGTTCTCTAACCAGCATAAATTTTCCTCAGTCCCGGGCTGTTCACAGATCTACAACTGTTGATAGCAGCTGACCTAGACAGTGCATTGTAGAAGCAAGGGAAATTTTGCACCTTCTCACTCACTCTCAGTCACTAATTGCTGATTAATCTAGTTCTTACAATTCACCCGTCATGATTTTTTTTAAGTGCAAATATTCACTAGGAAAATTAAAAGAATTTTAAAGAAAAAAAATGAATGTAAGGGAACGAGGCACTTTTCTCTTCATTGAGGTCCTATTTGGCTTGTTGGAATACGTCTGTCTTCTTGGAGGGGATCTTCAGAGATTATTTTCATTAGGTCAGTGCAGAGGTTATCTTCACCTCCCAGTCATAAGAGGCAAGGAGAAAAGAGAAAGTGGAGGTAGAAGAGAGGGGAAAGCACACTTGTGAGAAGAACCATGAGAGGATGGTCATGAAACAGAGTTGAGGGGTTAGTCAGGAAGAGAGATTTGATGATATAGTGGGAAGAAGAGCCATATGAAGAGGCAGAAACAGAATTGCTGTGAGATGTACCAAATTGCTATAAAGGGGTGTAGTGGTTTGAGCCAGGTTTTTTCCCCCTGAAACTAGGAAAGTGGTAACCCCCAGGGGATGGTGACCCTTGGGGTTTGACCCAATCAGTGCTCCTGCAAAATATAAACATATCTCTCCACCGGAAGAGAAGCAGTGGTACTTGTTAGTAAGAAGAAGGGTGGCCATGTTGTAGAAGCCACGAAGAAGGGGCTTAGGGCCCCTGGGGGCTTTGCCCCCCCCAGCCCTGGTTGGGGGGCTGCAGAGACTCGGAACAGTGTTATAGCTGGGCTGAGTGCCTGTGGCCAGGAGCTGGGGGAGTTTCTCCCCGGTAGGAGCAGTGGGAGACGCTGGGAGCAGCAGCGGAGACAGCAGCATCTGAAGAGCAGTGGCAAAGAGCCAACTGATAAGAACCAAGGAAGCAGACAGAAAAACTCCTGCAAGGAAAGAGAGAAAAGAGCCAGCAGCAGAGAACAGGACAAGAGAACCGAGCCAGCAGCAGGAACAGAGTTTCGGGGGGTAAGAACTGAATAACAAAAACCCCCAAACTCCCTTGGAGACTCCTCTGAGAGAGAGGAGGGTGATTGGGCTCACTTGAAGAGTCTTGGAGTGCAGTATGCACTACAGAGAGGAGCTAAGAAGCTCCGGCCTCCTGAGAGCTAAAGCCAGGACGGCCAAAGGAATGTGTGTGTGGGGTGACCTTGGCCCCCCCTGACCTCTGCCAGGCTTCAGAGAAGCTGGCAGCCATCTTTGAGTCAGAGCATGGGAGCTCTGTGCAGGGTCTTGATTTCCCCTGAGGATACCAGACCGTCACGAAGACCCCTGTGCTTCGTGATATGACCGTGGTGCAGCAACCTTGTCTGGGGTTAAGCAGCCCACGGAAAGACCCCTGTTTTGAAGACGGAAGGCCGAGAGGCTTGGAGGCCTTCCTCGTGTTTGCTGGCAGAGAGCCAGCAACTGCTTCTGCCTGGAAGAGAAGAAGAGAGCCTGCTGCCTAGAGAGAGACCTGCTGCTGAGAGACTGGAAAGGGTCTTTTCTTCTTCTTCTCTCCTGGACTTTTATTTGGAGGGAGAAGAGATTTGGCCCACTGTAAATATTATTGTCATGGTAGAGATAGAAATAGAGTTAGGATTATATGTAATGTATTATAGTATAAGTATTTATTTATTTGTACAGTCCTGTAATATATTCCTTTCCCCCTATATTGAGTCTTGTGTTTTTGTCTGGAAAACCCATCTCACATGGGGTTGAGATGTGGGAGGGGGGCTAGGAATCGGAATTGGATTTTGGGCCTTTTCAAACCATGACAAGGGGGCTGGAAGTAAGGACAAAGGACTCCAGAAGAGCAAAATCAGAAGGGTTCTTGGAAGATAGAGACATAGATGAATAGATAGATAGATAGTAGCAGTTTAAGGGGAGGGATTAAAAAATACTTTTCAAAGAACAGAAAGGTAAAAAAAAAAGAAAAATATTGCCATTATTTGAGCATTTATTCAATGGGAGTTATTTGCAAGAACATTTTCAAATGGCATTTTACTTTCGATCTACATTCTTCCAGTTCCACTGTGGAACATTTGAATTTCATGTCCTTGACATTCTGGTTACTGTGTTTATAGAAGAAGGAAAGTAACATTGTTTGGATTGGTAATATTTCTTGAACATTATTACAAAGAAAAGTTAACTTCACACTAAAACTTTTCAAAGTGAGACAGTTTAGCATATTCCTTTCCAATTTTTTTCGTTCCTAATAATTCCTATTCCATGGAATCATTTCCACCTTCTTTATTTATTGTACCAGGAAATACTTCAGCTTTAAGGAGAGCAACACTCTGTTCAACTGATTCTGGCTTTTACCTAATGATACAATAAGCTGTGACCTGTATTGCTTGTTTTTATGTGACAACGTTTGCATAAGGGGCTAGGAGACTCTCCTTTCTGTAGGAGAGAATAGAAGAATTTGCAGCTTCTAAGTGATTTTACTTGAGTGTATTACAGCACAAAAACTGAAGTTGTTTCCTGTGATTGTCAGAGAGCTACTTCCTGGATACTTTCAGTAGTTTGTGTCACAAATTAGAGTTTAGATAGTGATATTTCTTTAACTGGTCTTCCGTGAAATTTCCCGTAAATGCTGGTGTGTAAGTATATTTGCAGAGAAGAGGTTTCAACAACATGCGTACTCAAACTAAAACCAAACTAAACCAAATCAAAAAAAACAGACCAAAAACAAACAAGAAAAATGAAGTCTTTTGAATTTCACTAAAGAATCATCTGAATTTATAAGCACAGACTCTTAGTTCCAATAAACCATATGTCCACAGTACGGGAACGATTATTATTCACACTGGCAGAAGTTCTGGCTTTTGTAATACAAAAGCGTATATTCAAGTAAAAGACCTGAAAAAATAGAATGCTATACATTAAAATATGTGTATTTTATAATTTTTTTTATTTTTAACTTGAGTGTTGTGGCAACAGAACATTTTATTTTTAATTGTATTGATCCTTTTATATCCTATTCAGGAAGATGTATCAGCATGTAAGCAAAATACACTTAGTGATAGTATTTGAGGTTTGTGTTAAAAAAGATTACAGTATGGGAAAAGTGAGAAATGGCCACTAAATAAAATGGAACTTGAGAGAATGGTAGATTCAAAATAACAATCCAGACTTTGGTACAAGGCAAATTTGTCTGTAATATTTTATTAGCTTTTGCATTTGCCACAGAGACAGCAGACCAGTAGTTGAAAGAAGCTACAGGACGCACAGATTAAAAGAAGCAACATTCTTAAACACTGACGAAGAACCAAGGGCCTGAAATACTGCTTGATTTTAACTGGTCTGTTTAAATCAGTGAGCACATGGACTCAAGTAAAGGAATCCACTGTGTTAATTTAATTCTGAGATATACTGTTGGTGGTTTGCCTTTATAACACCACAAGGTGTGGTCTCAGTGAGGTTTGATGCATGGTGGAGAGTGCTACAGGCTTTATGACTGTTACCAGGTGAACAGCATAGGTGAATAACATACCTTTTATTTACTGGAATTATGTCTGTGATTCTTACTTCTAAGCATAAAGTTGAGATCTGGACAAAAGAGCTTTCAATGGATTTAAAAAGGTGATTACACTGCAGAGAATATGGGAGATTTCTTAAAAATCCTAAAAGTCATTTGAGACTTTCTGATTCATAAAGGAGAATTGGTGAGATACTGCCACAGGGAAGGAATTTGGAGAAGGGGATTAGCTCTTTTTCCTACTATTTTCATTTCTCAGTAGTGAAGTCTAGAAAAGAAATCTCTCTTTTGTGATGACAAGCCAAGATATGTCTTCTCAAAGATGCTAAGTTTTCCTCTTCTCACAGAGTTTACTATGTGAAAGTCATCAGCCTCATTTTATAAGCTCAGTAACCAGAGGATGTGGGACCACTGATTTCTGTACACACAGGAGGGGCAGAGGGGTCAGTGTCATTTTCCTTGAATAAGCTTTTGAGCGTCTGACTGTAAACATAAAGGCTTGATGGTGGGTCAGCACTCCTCCAGTTGGACTAACAAGGAGCAGGGGTACACCAAATAAAAACCCCCTTGATAATTTAAGCAAGATAAGATGCACAGGAACCACTAAAAATTAATCAGAAACCTTCAGTTAAGAAATACTGTTCCACGCCATGCTTGAGGCAGCCACCTCAGGCCAGTTACCAGTCCTCTGGGACTGAGCATGCTGGGCAGGACTGCATCCTGAGCACTTACCTCTATGAATGATTGAGTCACAGGCAAAATATAAGAAGAAAGCTTAGAATAGTCTTTATCAATTTCCTCATAACTCCTAGCCCTCATGGTGAACATGGTGACGCTAGGCTAATAATTTGACTCGAGGATCTGAGAGGTCTTTTCCAGCCTAAATGATTCTGTGTTTCTATTTTCCCTGACCTCCATTTGCTGTATTCTCCCCAGTCTCTAGTATTTTTCTTTTTATCATCATTCACCACTTCCCCGGATGTTTAAAATGAGGTTACAAAAAGCAAATAAACTAATTTCCTTGGTCCTTCGCTCTCCAGTAACCCATCATCTGTCCTACTTTGCTTTCTGATCCAGAAAGGTTACTTAGAGAACCAAACATTGTGTAATACTTTCCTAGGAATTTCCAGGGAGACATATTGCCTCAGGAATAGGACCTGGTCCTTAGACCATCTCTTTAACCAGTGTTTAAAGTAAATTGTAAATGAAGGGTGTGTTCTGTGGAAATACAACAAGCAACCGTAAATATGAAATTAAAGCCTAATAATGCATGTACATAAGGAGAGTGAATTGAAGCTATGCTGGTATTTCGTAATTTTGACTCCTTAACTGTAACATGCAGTTTTGCTGGTCTCACTATGTTAGATTAATTGAATAAGTATCTCCTTTTATACATTTTTTTTGTTAATGTTTAGATACATTTCTCTATGTCTGGCAAATGCTTAGAGTGAAAAACCAAATCATAACAATCTCATTATTGTACATTTTTTCTGCCGTACATCACAGCAGAGTTATGTTACAGCAGAATACTATGTAAACAAATACTTAAAAGAATTACATCTAAAACACCAAATATCTTTCAAAAAATTTTGTAACTTGATTTTGTTTCCAGTTTAAGACCAATACCTTCTTTTCCCAACACAGAAAACTCTTCTCTGTGGAGAAAAGAAAGGAAGACCAAATCAAACACTTGAATCTTTTTACTCTCAACAGCATGCTGTACTTCATTCAGAAGGATCCACTTGAAATTCAGAATAGCACTTCATACTTAATCACCTTTCACAGTGCACAGGGTGTGCTAACATTTGTGCTTATGTAAGGAGCAGTGGCATAGATGGGAATGAAGAAGTATTTGACGTTTATTAATACAAACTAATACCCATGTGAGTCACACGAGGCTACAGCCAAATAAAAAGCTTCTAGCATTTTAGGGTTATGTTCTGCCTACAGGGACACCAAATTTCTACTAATGCATGAGCGTTTCTGAAGGCAGAACGTGGTCCCATATTTCACAGAACTTCTGCTGACTGGCAACATGTCAAAATGTGGACATGTTGAACTGTGTGCAGCCAGACTGATGTATTTAAGACATTTTTAATAGACATGAGTGAGAGGAAAATTAGTGTGTAAACACGATGAAGACATAGAGCCACTGCTTAATTTTACCGATTTAGTCATCATATTGGATCAAATAGGATCAAATAACCAAAAGGGTCAAAGTCCATCTTCAAAGGGAAGTCCTAATGGGTACTATGAATTCCCTGGATGAAAATTAATTTGGACCAGCTTTGTGAAGTATTGCCTGAACACATTAAGGGATAGGCTCTGACATCTTTATTTGGTACTTTTTTGAAAAAAAAAAAAGCTGTTAAATTCATAACAATTATCCATATATTTTTGTGCATAATATTAGATTCTATAAAAAGGAACACTTTAATGGATTTCTTTGCCAGTGAAAAATCGATTTATGTGCAATACTTAATAGCATTTAATCCAATCTAGATGAGAACTCCAAGTGATGAAATAATAGATAATTCTGCGTCTTCAAATATCTGGGCATTGTCCAAAATGTCTAGCAGGACTTATGTAAGTTCCTTTCAATGTCTAGTTTTCAGTAATTCAACAAATGAATTGCATTTTCTCATGTGCTCACTAAAACGTTGGAGGAAAGTATCCCTTTTATACTGTGTCTTCTTGAAAGGCAAATATTATCTTAGTGTTCTTACAGAAATCATATCTGTAGTCTTTGGGATTATTGTTAACTCATTACAGATAAGAATATTTTTAATATAATAGCATCTCCATTTTATACTTTTAATAGAAAATGTAAATGTTCATTCCTTATCAAAAGTGTCATTCATAACATTTATATTTCATTTTTATGCCAATTATTTCTATTCTTCTGAAAGATTTAATATATACAGTAATAATTTTCAGTCTTGTTGCAATCTTTCCAAGCATAAAGAAAAAAAGATATTCAGCTAGGTTTTTTCATACATCTGTACATCTCTTTCTCCCTCTGTGTGCATGTTGCAGGTCCTGGGTGGACTCAAGGTGATAAGCCCTTGAGATAACCATAATGTGATTATCTTGAAGAGGGGTGGTAGAATAAATAAGATTATCCATAACAAGCTTAGCAACTGATGAGTTCAAGCTGCAGTGATACACAAAGTCCTGACACAATTGTAAGGTAATGACAGAAAAAGTACACGTTTGCAGAGGAGAGAATATTGCTTGAACTGTGAAAGCTTCCATGATTAATGCAAATTCACCTGCAGCCTTTTACATAGAAGCTTTACTACATTTTTACACTTCTTTCATAGGTTATTCCAGGGTGAGCTTTAAGTCTCCTTATGCATATAAAAATTAGTATTATTTAAAGCATGACCATTTTTAGCTAGATGTATTTTTTTTTTCTTACTTGAAGAGTGTTGCAACATTTCTTTGAGTTTGGAGTTACTCCTGATCTGTCCTGATCCTTCATTTGCAAATGAATTAGTTTGATAAATTCTGTTTATATAATCATGTAGGGCATAAAAATAGACCAGAGTATGTACACTGTCCCCCTAGACCATGAAGACACCTACTAAATGTCATTCACCCTTGTGTTGCATCAGGGATAGATGAAATGCTGTTTAATTTGTTTGCATTTTTTAGCTAACATCCATTTTGACTGTTTCTTGCATAATCTGTCTTTGACTCCCAACAGTTCACACACCTATTGCTCTTCTTTTCTCTTAATGACCCCAACTCCACAGAAATGAATGGAAAAATTATTGTTGTGAACACTAATCTAATCTGCAGTACTTAATTTAGCCTTTTGGATAAAAGGGAACACATGTAACTTTTTTCTCTCATATACCAAGTTGTATTATGATTGGTTTTCTGATAGTGCTGATGTGAAAAAAAACCCCAGCATATACAGAAATTAAAAGGTTTCTTAAGTAAAAAAATAGTGTACAATTTCAAAAACAAACAAAAAAAAAGTAGTGCATTAGAGGTTTTATCTCCTAGAGCATCTTCCTATTGAAACTAGCAGAAGAAATGTCTAAACTTTACAGTTTAGACTAAAAATGACTAAACAACATCACAGGTTGTTAGATGTTGCAAAGCTGTGCTTAAGATCACAGCTAGAATTTTGTCATTGATGGTGTATAATTTAAATAAGAATAATTTTTATTTCAGGCATCTGGAAGCCAGAACTCTTAAGCAGACTTAATAGCAAGGTGTAACAACAATAGTAAAAACAAGGAGGTATTTTATAGATTAGATTTTTTTCTGTAGTGTATGCTTTTATTAGCAAGTCTCTAATCTGCATATATTAAAAAGTACTGATTCTACAGAGATGTATATTTTTGTATAACTATGGAATTCACAATGTTATGTTTCTTTATTAAAACAAAGCCAGATGGTTTGGTTTTGGTTTCTTGTAGGTATATTTTGTTGGAGTTTTTTTCTTAATAAATAACAACATATGAATTCTTCGAGTAATCAACAGACACATAAAGCAAACCTCTGCTTTTTTCCAGCCATTTGAAACTCTCTCTTCCAATCCCATGAGAAACTGACTTTTATGAACAATATTTTTTTAATACAAAATTATTACAGAAGGGAAGGAAGTTTTTTTTTTGCTATATAGCTGTATGAACCAGAAACTGGCACAATTTCTTTTGTTTATAAATTGAGAAGTAAAAGTAAAAGCCTTTAATCAGCTCGCAGCAGAAAACAGAACGTATTTGCACATGTATACATTCTTTTTTGTTGTTTAAAAAGGTACAATGGAAGCTGCATGATGCAATGACACCTTTGCAGTTAATTTTAGGGCGAGTGAGGTCAGAGCCAGACTCCCCCTGTTCAAAGAAACCAGCGAGTTGCTGTTAGTACACCACTACAGAGGCTTTGGACATGCCTGTTCATTAGTGTCTGCTGAGAAATATGTGGCCATATAGACAATCAGCATCCATGGTGAGGTTACATAGCTGCCACCTGGTACTCTAATGAGATGGAAGGCAATTAAAAATAATTACCACTGCAAACTCATTAAAATTCTGTGGGTTTGTTCCACTCTCACCCCTCATAATTGCTGCAGAACATTTTAGTTTATTTCAAAAGTTACAGCGAAACTCAGTGATACTTTAAATCAGGAATTGAGAGGGAGTGTGAATCTCAATGGTTCATTTTAGTGCAGGTATTTAATAGCTACAAAACACCATGGTATGATACTCGAGAAGTTAACATTTCTGGAGTGTCAGGAGTTCCACCAAAGATCTTTCTGTGTGTTGTTCTGAGCTTAAAAATTTTGGACTTGTATGTACACACATACACACACACACACACACACACACACACACACACAGATTTTTGGCCTGAGAGATTTGAAAAGTAAAACTATCAGGAAGTTCTTAGGTTTTCAAGGCATCATTTCCGATAATACAATGCAACTGTTAAAAAAAAAAAAAGGAAGAAACAGTGTACAAGTAGCCATGAAATGATTTCTGCAGTTATTCACTGGAGGTGTCATAAGAGAATTCACAAAGCTCTGTGGCACCTATAGGAGGCCTCTGATTTCAGTGACAATATTCTTTCCAGGCAGGACCCTGCTTCTAAGCAGCCAAGCAGTAAGTGAAGCCACTTACAGGGCAGGAGCTCTTGGAGATCAGTGCACCCCCTTTGGGGGATTGGTTTGAGGCCCTCGTGCAAATAATGCACCTGAAAATTCACGAGGCTGTAACTGATAGGACTCTTTAACAGGGCCATTCACCCTAAAACATAAAGACACTACAGAGTTCCACTTTTGGCAGCCACGGTCAGTGTTGTAGCCTGTGTTAAATTTTTGATCTAAGAAAGATCTCCAAGCCCAGAGTAATGGCATTGGGTGTCACTAAGAAGATCTCAGAAACATGGAAATTAATTATTTGTTTTGATTGATCTGTATTCTTATTCTAATAATTGTAGCTGGACAGGAAATAGACTACAGGTTACTTTATATACTTTATATACTCCATATATATAGATATATATACCATAGCCTGCATATAGTCTGAGACAGTAGTGAGAATCTAGGTTATAGGTACAAAGACTGTAATGCTTGCAGAGATGTAATTTTGGAAATTAGCCATTTATGAAGATTTTAAAAAAGAAACAACCAATTCCTCCCCACAGTTAATAATGAAATTGCTTGTAATAACTACAACATCTTGGTGCTGTGGAATAATCTGGAGTTTTGTGGCAACTTCTGGGAGGTATCTCACTCCTGAGTTGCCTCTGTCCAGAGAGCTGTCTGGCATGACAGGAAACATTTGTTCAAGGCAGGCAAAGAACCAAATCATAGATAGTAGAGGAGAGTTTTGTCAATACTGAAGAAGGAGGAAGCCTGAGCTCGGATTTGACTGCAGTCTAGATACACAATTCTTGCATCCCCTTACACAAGATGCTGAACTTCAGGCCTTTGGTTTTCTACAGATAAAATACAAATGAAGTAATAACCAACTGGAATGTGACAAACAGAGAAAGCTGCAGGTACAGCTCATATAATTCCTCTTCCATTCTGGTAGAATTACACTACTGTAAAGCTGCTTTGGTATGATCAGTTATGACTGGGATGGGTATGGGATTCTGTAAAAGAAATACCACTTTTTTACTGAAATTCAATTTAACTACATATTTTCATTTCACATTATCTGAGAAATGCTATACTGTTGTGTGAAGAAATGCCATATCTTGAACCAGAATTGTAATAGGCTAATATTCACTGGCAGAAATGTCCAGATTTTAATTCCTCATTGTCTTATTCTTAATTTTTCTTCACATCTACTTTTTCTTTTAAAAGAAATAAAGGCTTATAAAAGAAATAACGTGCCAGGGGATTGATCATTTTTTGTAAAATCTCTAATTTTCTGCCTATTTCAGACTCAATTATTAGTGATGACACTATTATTTTTACCTTTTTTTTTTTTTTTGTAACTGTGTTAGTCTCTGTATTAGCAGAGACGAGTCATGGTACTGCAGAAGCATGCTGTCACTTGTCATTACAGAGGACAATACTTACATACTGAAACAACTGTGTGTTTTGTCATAGGTTTATAGGCACCAGCTACATAATCATATGCTGTGTTGCAGCAGCCAGGAAGACAATGTCAGGAGAACTAAAATGCTCTTCAGCAGCATGTGCAAATTCAAACTGTGAAATACTGCTTTCTGTGGGCCTTTTGTATTTATATTCAAAATGTTGTGGCGCAGTAACAATAGTTGAACACAGTTTCAGAGGTCTAATGAATTAGTTTTTTCCTTGGCTCTGTTGAAAATACATTGAGCAGTTTCAGCAGTGGCAAGCCCATCTCATTAAATTAAGTGCCTCAGCCACCAGTGCCAGCAACACTTCATAAGGCTTATGGACTAAAGTTTTGGGATATTGCTAATCTGGCACATGTCCCAAAGAGATGATCATCTGCGTTTTAGAGAACCACTATTAGATGCAATAAATATTTGAGAGTCACCAAGGATAGAGAGTGGATTTCTGTATTGAGGTGAGTGAGGATGAAAAATGTGAAGAGTTTTCATATATCTATCCAAGAGAATTGTTCAGTTAATAGAGGGCTACATTTCATTGCTTTTATTCATCTTAAGGTACAGTCTCACTGGCTTAAGCAGTATTTATCTTGCAGCAAAGTGCTCTTTTCTGTTGCTATAAAGGAAGGGATCCATCTTTATATTCTCTCCAGTATAAATATATTTGGAGATGCAGACCCAAACCTCTTTCACAAGTATTCCCATGGTTTTCAATCAGATGAACTGTTAAGGCAGGGCATTTTTCCATTGCAGGTGCCCAGGGACCGGCAGGCCCTGCCGGACTGCTTCTGTGAGAAGTGGTCAGGGCTGCCCCGTGTCGGACACAAACGTTTCCAGCCAGCCCACAGCCTTGGGAAAGCCTCTGTGAGGAAGGGGGAAATGCTGCCTGGTAATGAGGGGAAAGGGTGAGAAACAGCCCAGCAAACAAGAAAGGGAGGAGGAGATGATTCCCTGGTGGCTCATGGAACAAACTGCAATGGGGCAGATATCCATACAGCAGCCCATGGAGGAACCCATGCCAGGGCAGGTGCACTGAAGGAAGCTGCAGCCTGTGGAGGACCCCATGCAAGAGCAGGCTCCTGGCAGAAGGTGCATCCCATAGAGAGGAGCCCACACAGGAGCAAGTTTTCTGATCAATGTGTTCCTGAAAGACTGGGCCCCACGGAAAAGGATCCATACCGGAGCAGTTTGTGAAGAACTAAAGCCTGTGGGAAGGAATCATGTTGGAGAAGCTCATGGAGGACTGTCTCCCATGGGAAGGATCCCACACTGGAGCTGCAGGAAAAAGGAGTGGCAGAGACAAAGCATTATGAACTGACCTCAAATCCCATTCCTCACACCTCTGCGCCTCTCAGGTGGAGGACGTAGAAGACTTGTAAGTGAAGTTGAGGCTGGGAAGAAGGAGGAGTGGAGAGAGGTTTTTGCGGTTTTAATTCTTTTTTTTTTATTTCTCACTATCATACTCTGTTATATTCTGTTATAAATTGGCAATTAATTAATTTCCCCAAGTGGAGTCTGCTTTGCCTGTGATGGTAATTGCTAAGTGATCTCCCTGTCCTTATCTCAACCCATGAGCTTTTCCATAATGTTTTCTCCCTGTCTTGCTGGGGAGAGAGTGAGAGAACCTCTGGCATCCAGCTAAGGGCAACTCACCACAACTGAGAAACATCAGGATCTGATTACAATAAATGACACTTCTGCAGAAACCCAACCTTGTGGTTGATTGAAAAACTGAGATCTGGTGAGCACAAAGTGTCTGAAATCTGCGTGAGAAAGCTTAGATGAATTTGAGAATTGCTACTAAAAGTTGCAAACAGGATGTCATGGAAAAGGAGTTTCCAAAATGAATTGTGAGGTTAACCTTTCCTCCTACTTTTAAGGGGAAAACTAAAGAAATGCTGCAAATTCCCCGAGTTTTTCCTCAGTTTGCAGAGTGTTTAACTGTGTGAACTTTGTATGTCTGCTGCCCTAGTGGGTTTTAATTGTAAAGGAAAGCTCTCATTCAGTTATGAGGGTGTAAGGGCAGCAGGTGTAAGCATATCACATCTCTGAACAAAGGAATAAGTGACTGCAGATTTTAATGGCTGAAGTTCCTCAACTTTCCACGTGTGCCATGACTGTCTTTAGAATACAAGCTTTATGTGATTAACGGTGTGATTGTCTACATTTTCGGTTTGCAGAAGATTTTTTCACAAATCAGGAGAAATTTGCAGTTAATTCAGCAAGAGCTGTGCAGGCATCCTCAGGGTTTCAAATTCTTTCTCTCCAACGTGGAGAAGGAGCCTGTCCCACACATCTGCACAGCGAGGGACAGCAGAGCCATGCCTGGTTTGGTCAGAGGTAGCTCCTGAATGCTGCCAGAGCTGCCTGGTGATGTTGCTGGCCAGGGTGAAGTGCTGCCAGGGCTCTGTGGGCCAGTGCTGGCTCTTATGTGTGTCTGCCATGGCTGTTTTGTTTCTCCGTGTGGACTTTATTTGCTGCTTCTTCCACCCCATCACTGCCTCCAGCTGATCTGGCAGCATTTATTTCCCTGTGAACCCTCAGCAACCTTGCACAGTTGGTTCCAGAAGCTACAAGGGTCTCTGCCAGCTGCCTGGTGACTGCTGCACCAGGGGGAGTTCAGACTGGACATTAGGAAGCATTTCCTTTGCCAAGAGGGTGGCCAAACACTGGAACTTCCTGAAGAGGTGTTGATGCCCCAAAACTGTCAGTTTAAGAGGCATTTGGACAATGCCTTTAGTCAAATGCTTTAACTTCTGGTCATCCCTGAATTTATCAGTTAGACTACATGATCATTGTAGGTCTCTTCCAACCAAACTGTCCTGTCCTGTCCTGTCTTATCCTATCCTAACCCACATAAAAAGTATGGCAGATTTTGACAAGTCTATATAAAATCTTCTGGTTGCAAATCTCTGCTAAAAAAAGTATTTTTATTTTTAGTAAATTACTGATACAGTTTTCAATTATACTACTGAATTTTTAAATCATAAAATGAAGGCTATTCTCATCTCAAATACACCAAAGTCAAGCATTGTCTAATAGCTTCAAAGAACTCTAAAGGGGTAATGTATTAAGAAATGCTGTAAGGTGTCAGACTGCTTTTGTGAAGTCAGAAAATAGACATGGAATTTGTACTCTCTGTAATGATAATATAATCAAACTCACAGAAAACATATTATTAAGAGTTTTGGACAATCATCCAAAACTGACTTTGAACACCTAAATAAGGCAACTTTGTCTTTGAAAACATAAATTGAGACCTACTTTATCTACCTCCCTTTATTTATTAGTTGAATGGTCTTGCATTAGATCTCAGGGTTCCAGCTTAGCTTCTGCATTCACTTTCCACAAGATGATGCTGAATTTTTCTTTTTAAATTAATTTTATTGCTTAATGTGAGAACTGGCAACATTAAAACTTCTCTGCCTGAGACCTCAAGCCAACCACATTGCTGCGGGGTAAGAAGTAACCATGTGCTGGCAAATCCCCAATAAATATCTATTTGAATGCTCTTAGCCTGTGGCAAATGCAGTGTAATTTAAGTTAGCATGAAAGAAGGCTAAGCACACTCAATTTATTTTGCATTTGTCATGGCCTAAAAGAATTCACAGTGGACAGTTGCCGTAGATCAGCTGCTGTGTTTAGGAAAGCAATTTTTTTTGTCAGTAAGACTGGTGTGAAATCAGGGAAAAAGCAGAATAGAAATCTGTAATTCTGGTATTGTCAAACACAAGTATCCAGGTAGTCTATGAAGTCATCATTCCCTCAGTGTGAAAGACAAGAACAAATAAATTTGATTGAAGAAAAAGGGTTTTGGAGAAATGTTTGTGATGGGTATTATTAGTTTTTTAACTAGAGCCAGAATTTTTCACAGAGTAGTAGTTCTTACATTGCCAAGCAAACATAAGAAAAACAAAACAAAAAACAGAGACATCACTTTTACTGTTTCAAGTAAAGATTTATAAGTATAATGAATGGAATTGTATAAGCTACCAACTTTTTTCTTCCTGGAAATAATGGAAATATGCCAGTAATATCACTGTGAACAAAGGTGTGTGCTGTTCAGTGTCTGTTCGTGGCTTCTCTCAGTTTTGCTCAGTACTGCATAGCAATTCATTTTAAATCTGCTATAGAACTTGTAGCATCCTGAAGTGTAAAAATAGGGCAGTTGTCACTTCTCTTGCTGTCATGCAAACGCATTTTTAACAAAGAAAATACATAGAATATTATATAGAAAAATTCTACAAGGTGGGGCAATGTAGTTTTGTCTGTAGGAGGCCACAAAGATGTTGAAAGGACTGGAGCACCTCTCCTGTGAAGACAGGCTGGGAGAGTTTGGGCTGTTCAGCCTGGAGAGGAGAAGGCTCCAGGAAGATCCTATAGCACCTTCCGGTACCTAAAGGATGCTTACAAGGAAGTTGGAGAGGGATTTTTCACAAGGGTATGTAGTGATAGGACAAGGGAAAATGGTTTTAATTAGAAAGAGTGCAGATTAAGGTTAGTTATTAGGAAGAAATTCTTTACTCTGAGGTTGGTGAGGCACTGGAACAGGTTGACCAGAGATGTTGTGGATGTCCCATCCCTGGAAGTGTTCAAGACCAGGTTGCATGGGGCCTTGAGCAACCTGGTCTAGTGGAAAGTGCCTACAGTGGGGGATTTGAACTAGAGGATCTTTAAGATCCCCTTTCAACTCAAACCATTCTGTGGTTCTGTGATTCTATGATAATAAAACAGATTTCGACAAAAACCCACTTTGGCTGAACACACTTTTTCTCCGCGTGCTGATACTTTTTCATCTCCTTTCTCTATTGTACTCACAGTGCAACTTTATAATACTTAAACCTGGATCAAAGTTTCTAATTAACTGATAATCTTCATCTATCAGAGCAGGCACATGCAACCCTTAGGCATTGGTCTCTGCTACACACATATTGTGTATAGAGCACTAGGAATTAAAGAAGGTTTTACATACTATGAACAAAAAGCTGATAAGGTTTGAGAGAGACAGAGATTAAGAGCATTAAGAGACACCCCCCACCTTCTGTAAAGCTGAGAGGCAACTTACTGCTAGGTCACCACCACACACTAACCTGCTTTAATTATGTTTGGATCAAAGATATTTCAACTTCAACCAGCTCAGGGAGTGGACAAAGCTAGTACAACCATCTGCATCTAGGATTTGGATCTACAGCATACTTCTAATCTCTCTGCCTTTCAGTCTCCTAGTCCGTATAAAGACAGAATTACTTTCATTAAAAAATCCTGAATATTTGCTATGAAAGAGCACAGTGTTCACTGAAAAAAAGATGATCTTATCCAAGAATGAGAGGGGAACTTCTAGGCTGCAGAGAAACAGTCATTTTTCTGTCTTTTCCTGCAGTTATTCATCATTCGGTGCGTGACAGCTTCAGCGGGACGTAGACAGTGCCCTCAAACTGCAACATCCATAAATGGATGTTTACGGTACTTCCCTGGCTACAAAGCTTATCCTCAAGCAAGGAGAAATGATGGCTAAGATACCTTACCTTCCAATACGAGTAAATAAGCTATTTGTCATTTGACTGGCAGGACTGGTTGGGAACATAATACAGCAGCAGGGCTGGGGCGTTGGGAATGGAAGGAAATTGCCTTGCTACAATTAAATTACAAGTCCCCAGAGCAGGGAAAACCAAAGTAAACTTGCCCATTTCAAATTTTCTATTGGAAACTGGGAGGCTCGTTTCATCTGCTACAAATTGTATTTTGCAAAGCCCTCCTTATTTGCCTATTATCTTTTAAAATAGTCTTTAAAGGGCTCTTGATACAAGTTTAGACACATGATTTGAAATTAAGTTTGAGGACAGTCTAACTACTAGTTAATCAAGATGATGTGGTGGCTGGAAAGAGGGAGATCTAAGTATTTTGTGTATTCCACATGTATTTCTTCAGGTACAGTTTGGTAAAAGGCACTTTCAAAGCCAGGATACTGAAAAAGATGACGTTCAAGCTTGATTTTGTGTGTTTTTCTCTGATGTACCTGAATAGGACAAATAGGTAAAGCGCAACTGCTGACTTCTAATAGACTGATGCTGCCCTAGAAATAAGAACTGGAAATTTTGGAGTAAATAAGATATTGGGTAGTTACCAAATATTACTTTTGAACTGTGCTGCAGAGAAGCAGTTATTCTATGCAAAAAAATAAAATCCCAAATCTGATAATAAGCTTATATGACTGATAAAAGTCAGTGACATGTAGTGGGAGGTGATAACAGAAATACCATTATAAATCTATACTAAATAAATTGCTAACCATTGCCAAGTCTTCTTTGCTTTGCATGGATGAGAGGGAAAAGACAGATGGACAGAAACAATTGATTTGAACACAAAATATAAAGCCAGTCATCATAACCCCTTCTCTTCACAAGTCAGAGGCAACAGCTTGGCAGAGTTTGGGTTGGGCTTAAACCACATTTCTGGAAGTGCCACTGTACCATTTTCTTAAAATCAGGGGCAGGGTGTGTGTGTTTGTTTTGGTTTGTTGTTGGGGGTTTTGTTGTTGTTGTTTGTTTCTTTGTTTTGTTTTGTTATTTTTTTAGGGTTTTTGGGGGGGGAGGGGTGGCAGTGTAGGCATACGCAATTTCACCTTTTTTCCTATTCCATCACATTCTTAATTTTCATCATATTATTTTTATACATATCACTTTCTGGAACAGCCATGGACCTGAAAGCAAAGTGCAGTCACATATGTATGCCTTCATGTACCCCTTAAGTTATCTCAGCAATGAACAACTAATTTTTTGCTTCTGTGCAGGTGCCCTGTGCGCAGCACACTGTCACAACTCATGCTTGTTGCCACAACTTTTTCCAGTCACCCATATGGATGTGAAAGTGGAATTTTAAATTTCTATGTTAATATTACCTTTATCCAGTTCACACTTAGAGAGTAGATGAGGAGAGGAGGGGAAGAGGAAAGGTCAGGCTCTTCTTAGTGAAGGATTTCTGCAGAAACTTCTTATTCCTGTCTCCATTCAGGCAGACACAATGAAGAGCTCGGTTACTTTTTACTTCCAAACTTCGTTCTGAACTT
Organism: Neopelma chrysocephalum; assembly: GCF_003984885.1. NCBI lineage: Eukaryota > Metazoa > Chordata > Aves > Passeriformes > Pipridae > Neopelma > Neopelma chrysocephalum. The sequence continues at coordinate 3,829,625 of NW_020897749.1, forward strand.
TGTCCCTGCCAAATAAGACAGGTACATCTGTATTTTATGTTGCAATTCAAGAAACAAGTTAATTATCTCATTACTGTTAATCATTTTTATGGGTTTTTTTTTGCTGACAGAAGAACCAAGGACAATATTTCACTGTGTTAAGCAGGCATTGTACAAATAAATATTGCAAATATTATCACTTGAATAGCAGATAAGACAACTGCAAAAATAGGGAATACATACAAAGTAGCTGGGGATATTTTTTTTCCCCTACAGGGATAAAACATTTATTTCCTCTGATTGAGTAGTGCCAGTATGGTCTCTGACACTGTTTAGGCCATGCCCAGTGTGGCTGATGTTTTTTTAATGAAAAGGAAACAACTACATCATATCACCAATCTGAACAATCAGGGATTAAGGTACTGGGCCACATAGAAAACTATATTTACTGGCCTTAATGCAGCCTTAGAGCACAGATTAAGACTTCAGAGTAAACCAAAATATAAGTGTTGTCATTGCTTTCTTCAGAAGCCCACCTAAATTAGAGGCTAATTTTACTCCTCTTCTCTATGTAAATTTTCACATGTATCCAGCCTAATTTTTTATTCATACTAGAACAAGAGTTGCATAAAAATAGATTTGAGTAGCTGATAATTGCAAATGAATTAACAATGGATAGACGTAATTGTAATAAGGTACCTAGAGTATCAAGTTCTTAGTGAATAAGTGTGCACATTAAAATGGTGTATTGTTCATTATTGCTGAGAAAAACTCTTTCTGAAAAAGGTTTTATGCTTATGCTTCCATAAATCAGACCTAACTATTAACCTGATGCTCACCTAATGCAGTGATAACATATAAATAAATGTTGTCCACCTAGTTTTAAACCTATGGAAAGCTGTGTGTCTCTAGGCCGAGAAGTACTATGATCAAAGTGTCAGAAAAACAATACCCTTGCTTTCTTTAAAAGAGGAGGTAACATTTGTATTCCATGCACAACACCTTCAATACAGAAAAAAAAAAGAAACCGTGTTAATATGAATAAACATGTGAATGTCACCAAAACAGTCAAGTTACAAAATCAGTAGATGTGTATGTGCATGTGAAAGTTAAATACCAATAGTGTTAACTTGGTATTTTAAAATGTAAATGTTTTATTAATTGTATATATTTACATCTGTAGAGATTTCAGACATTCAGATGCTGCTTCATGAATAAAGTCTGTTCTTGCATGCATGTATGCTGGGTTTAGGAAAGTCAGAGTCCAAACCACATCTGCCCCTCCGTGCACTATATTGTTTTTAGTGCTATAAGTTGCTGTACTACTTGTGTTCTTCATGGCTCATGCATGTGGATCCTTTAATGTGGATCCTTTAATTTAGATCCTTTAATTAATTATTTTGTATTGCAGGGTTTGGAAGGCAAGGAAGATAGCACCTGACATCACCTGTGTCCAAAAGCTCCACCAAAAAGGGAAAGTTCTGCAATACCTGTCACCCCAGAAATGTTATAAGGTAGCAAGATTGTATCCCTTTAAAATGCCTTGTCCTCAGATCCCCCACACTTAATTTTTCATTTAGTGGCTGATACTTGACCAAACCATGTTTTAATTTAAATAGCTAATTTGAAAAATCATTTTCTTTTCTTAGAGCAGAGATTTCACTTTTGATATCAAGAAAATTACTGTGTAGCTCCTGCCAATAGTCTTTCTCTTCTCCCTGTCTCTTTTGGCTTAGGTGTCTAGATCATCCTGGCTCATAATTTCTCATGTTTTGTGAAAGATTAGAGATCTTTATAGCTAATTAATTTCTGCAGATTCCAGTAGCCCAGGAAAATAATTATTTTAAATCTAACTTCGTGTACATGGTTCTGTATACATAACCATATATATACATGTAAGTATGGATAGATATAAACATGCAAGTGGATGTATATTCATTTTTACAGTTATATCCTCTTTTCATTAACATGTCAATGTGTTAAAATTAGTAAAATACTTGTTCTTATATTTCCCTTGAGAACAGGGAGAAAGGGAAGCCCTAATATCCATTTCAAGAAATGGTGAAAAGGGTTGATTGTCAGGGAGAAAATATCCTTAGCTTATTTTAGTAGTCAATGAAAAGGAGACTTTGTAAGGTCTCTCGAGGTACATGTAGGGTGCCCTGCTAGATGAGGGCCTGACAACAGGGAGCCTTTGTTATTTTAGGAGTGTTTAACCCTAACTTCCCAAAAGCAGTTGCACAGAGGAAAGGCTATAGGAAAAGAAGCGTTTTTTGATCTGGTTCTCAAGGAAGAGTTGCAGTCACTGCACCACCTGAGGCTGTAATAGCTGAATAACCATAATGAAATATCACAACTAAAGGCTGTCAGAGGAAATAACCCGAACTGGTCACATAAAGTAGCATTAGTCTGATCTCTGTTCCTGCAGCCTATTGTTGCTGACAGTTTGCTGTGGGGGAGTGAGCATATAGCTTTTTGGGTGCATAAGGTAGAGGGAGTTTTTGTAGGTAGTGGCTTTAAAACTGAGCCATAGCTTGACTCTTTGGCCAGCTGATCATAGGCCCGCTACCCTGGTAAAAACTTGGTCAAGCTGATCTTGGCCTTAGTTAAGTTTGCATCTGTTTTTTTGATTTCAGTAAGCTTCTCACACAGGTCATATCTGAAGTGACTGATAAAACTGAAGAGGAGATTCTTATTCTGCTCACTAAATATAAGACAAATCATGCTGTACCAATCAAGATATTATAGCTTTCATCCATGTCATGGATTTTTGCTTCCAGATTTTTAAATCCTTTTGAATCTCTAGGTAAAAAAAATACTGGAGGAAAGGCAAGGTGTAGGCCAGTGCTCCAGAGCACATTAAGAACATTGCTAGCATGCTAGTCCTTGATTTGAACCTATATCCTCATGATGGGCCATGTTCGTTGAACTTTTGGATTTTGGTTTATTTGATTTTAATTCCTTTTCTTCCTTTATTCTCCTGGTCTCAGGGATACCAATTTCCCTTTGAAGAGCATGCATAGACCATACAATGGAAGAACTGTAAGGAAGGTCTGTCAATTTTATCAACCTGACATGGTGGTGAACTTGATGTTCTTCTACTTGGCCACTCAAACAACCTAATCCATACTGGCACTACTGGGTAACAGCTGTTGCTTTTGATAACCAAAGATTATTGAAGTCTCCCATTTGCTTCCTTCCAATCAGTCTTCCCAATGACTTAAGCAGGCGTTAGTCCAGAACCTCTCAGGCCACAAGTGGCAAATGGGAAAGAGATTGGTAGGGATTTGGAGAGGTAAAGTTGTGCTGGTATTGACCAGGCAGGGGAAATCCAGTGGTACGAGGTCAGACAGGCAGCAGGGACAGAGCTGTCACCATCAACATTTCCCTGGACACAGCTTCAGAATCTGTTCAACCAGAGGGAGCAGCTGCTGCCACAGCAGGATCCACAGTCACTGGCCAGGCAGTGCACTAAATCATTACAGATGATGCCAGTGATTACAGATGTGCCTCCAGCAACTTGAGGGTCCCAGAGCATTTAAGCTCATGTCTTAGCAAACTTAAGACATATGACTCTTATGATTTATCCACTTCAAAACCAGGGATTGCTGCCTTTCAGAGGCTTACCTATTTGCCTCTGACACACAGGGCTTCTTCAGATAGGGATGCATTTCTGTGGTGGGAGGAAATTAATTTTTTAATGCAGTATTTAATGGCACCAGATGCAGATAGAAGCACACTTTGAGAATCATGTGTGATCACTGCAAGTGGTCATAGTCTAGGCCACATATGAAAATGGCAGAGAAAAACGTTATTCTTTAAAAGACTCCAGAATTTAGGTACCTGTATCTAATTTCATAAAAAATATTAGTGAAATGTTGCCTTTAATGGCTCGACTGTGTATCCTGCTTAAAATGCTTCATGCCTTAACATATTTACGATGCTTCTTTCCTTATTTTTTTTATGACCTCTGAATAATTTTTTACACACCTTTATTACAAGTAAATAATTTAAGATACACATTAATCACTGATATACTGCAGAAGTGGAAGCTGGTTTTAAATGGATAAACTTATGAATTGGACCGGACTGCAAATTGAAGATATCTTTCAGCAACAATTATTATTGTTGTGAGTCTTTGTTCCTAATGGTGATAGACTCAGATAGGGAAGCAAAATTTGTGAGTGGTCAAATAATTCAGGAAATCTAAATCCCATGTAGAGATATGATATACAACATTGTGTATAATGTTGAGAATAAGGAAACCATCTGCAAATGATTTGTATGCCCCCAGGTAGGCATGATTAAAAGATGATTCATTTTGGCTGCAGTCTAACTTCTTTTGCAGAAATTATATGCTTTAAACACAATCTGATAGTCTGGTACCTCTAAAAAAACAAAAGCAGTAAAATAATAACTGTGTGGACAGTGGGAAGATAAGCATTCAAATTAAAATATTTTCATGGCCTTTTTCATTCAAAGTTGAAAAGACAAGCTCCTTTGTTTCTGCACAGACTGCACAGGCAGGAGGAGCCAGATTTCATTCTGCTCTTGGTATATTCGAAAAGAAGTATTTCTAGAGTCTCTACTATTTTCTTAGCAGTCTGCTCAGCAGAAATTATTCTTGCTGATGCTGCATGCCATTTTGACGGTTTATGGAGTCACTGATCTTAATCAAAAATTCATTTCCACAATTTTTAATTCATTTTTTGCAGAACACAAACTATTGGTTCTACCAACCTGATCTATACTTTCTCTCCTTTTCCTACTGCAAAATGAGAGGAAATCACTCACAAATATGTGTCATATTGCTCAACATAAAAAAAAATCATTAAAAATTATTTGAAAATGAAAAGTCAGCACATACTAGGGCTGACACAGGCATTTATCTCACTGACACATCTATAGGAAACATTCATAAAAACTTAGAATGCCTATCAGAATGTAATCACTCAAGTATTTGTACTTCTGTCTAGTTTTACTTCAGTGAACACCTGTTTTACAGCAAGTGAGGCTGCTTGTGTCAGACAAGCTGTATATTCATATAGTGCTTTCAGAATTTCAACTTACTTCCATGGTTAACAAAACCATTATCTTCCAATATTTCAATAGACCGTACATCACAGTTCCAGACCATTTCTTCTTGTCATGCTAAGCTTCACCTCCCTTCAAATGTGAACAGAAAATCCTCTTTAGAAAAGATCAGAAATTTCCCATTGAATACTGTAGAATCCAGTATATTTCATTAGGAAAATACTACAAATGTTATGTCTTCACTACTAATTGCATATTGAAAAGTTGGATACAAAGCCACAATTGCAGCTTAGAGAAAAGTGCTGCTGCTGCAGCAACTCTTTCTCAGGTCATTACTCCTGCCAAATAAAAACTAACTAGGGGTTAGTACAAGAAAGGGCTTTCAACCCTAAAATGTTGCTTAAGATTTGGACTCTAATACCTAAACTCCTAGACCAGCCGTTGTATTTAAATCAGAAGTGTTGAATATAAAGTATAGAAGCTGTTTCAGCAGAGGAGACCAAATCCAGATCTTTTCTTCTTCAGGTGTGAGAACTTTCAGTTTTGAATTACAGTCATTGACAAATTCTGCTTGATTCTGGACTTTGCTTTTATGCTGTGCTTTAACAAAGATGGTGAGTTTTCCTACCCTGTGGATTTAGCCCACAATCAGTTGTCTCTAGGAAAATAAGGCTGATTAGCGTTAATTTGCTCTTCACCTTTCACTCAGAAGGATAACTGGTATATTGCAAAATAGAGATAGACATCAGCCAAAATAAACCCAAGTCTTATTGCTGATCAAAGTTTAAGTGAAAGAGCTTCTCCGTTGTGAATCTTGAAAGAGCAAAAGTCTCTCTACTTTTCCTATCAAAACTTTTTTTAAATTTATTTATTTTCAAGGATCCCTAGAAGCCTTTAAATCAGCCTAGTTCAAATCTGACCACACATACAGTACAGGCTTCATAGAACATCAGCATTACAGAGAATAACAGAAAGTATGGGATTCATTTTAAGAGATTAAAAGGTCACGGTAAATAGGTGTAGAATCAGTTATGATAAGCTGAAGGAAATATAACTTTTAATGTGGAATACATTTTAATTTTGTCTTAATGAGAGAGGAAACTTGCTAGAAGGAATTTTTGTGATTGAAAGTCTCATAGCTTTCTGAGTGACTTCCAGATATTTTCCGATGGTAGTATTAGGCTGAAGGAAGCTTTAAAGAAGGTTCTCTGTCAGAATGTAGAACAGTGAAAGGTCTCAGTGTTGGCAGGACTAGCTTAGTGGGTCAGGATTTATAAAATCAATGTAAAAAAATACCTTTTTTATGAGGTCATTCAGTTGTATAAGGCTTATTTCAGTTGACAGCTTGCTCGGTCTGCCAGCAAACAAGGAAATGACACCTACAAAGTCAAAATACTAATCTGGCTCCATCCTCTTTGCATCCTATCTTCAGATAATTACCTGCATTGATAGATAAGACTCCCCCTCAGCCTGCTCTTCTCCAGGGTGAACAGCCCCAGTTCTCACAGCCTTTCCTCACAGGAGACACATTTCAGTCCCTTAATATTTTAGGGGCCTTTAGCTGGTCTCTGTCCAGTATGTCCATCTCTCCTGTACTGGGGAGTCCAGCACTTCAGGTGTGATCTCACCAGTGCTGAGCGGAGTGGAAGGATTACCTCCCTCTACCTGTGCTGGCGACACTTCTCCTAATGCAGCTGGAGTGCCAGTAGGAATGCCAGTCTCCAGCCCTGGCCTTGGGCCCATTTGTTCCTGGATGCCTCCCTGAGGTGATCCAGTTCATCCCCGTGCCCTGCCTGGGCCATCTGATGGCCAGCTCACCAACACTGGCTCAGCTCTGCAGGGCTGTGTCCCCTCAGTAAGATGCTATCAGTGCTGGGGTCATCTCAGCTCCTGCTTGTCCCCCTGGTGAGAAGGGCTCTTCCTGCTTTCTGACAAAAATTAAGTCCCTTGGACAATTGCTTTTACTTTCACTTATCAAACATTGATAAAGAACTGTATGAAATGATGGGAAAAGTGTATCTGACATTAAGCATTACACCCTCCATGTAGGGAATATCTAAAAAAAATCTGGTCAGAGATACTGGACCCTGGCACATGGTTGACATGCAAAACTTCAGCAATACAAGGAGTCTTCTTCTGGTTTTCCTGAAAGCACAGACATGTAGATTGATTTATTTGTTAAATAGATAAAATTTTCTGTGCAAAACTTCATACAAATCCTCTCATTTTCTAAAATCCATTGAGGTTATCTCTTTCTACAGCACTGGAATATTGTAGAAGTCACGTGCTTATATACAGATCACTTACTGTAGATTTAGCTGAAAATTTTGCCAATGACTCTAAGACTTGCTGACCTCAGCAAAGTTTTTGTAGTTCAGTATGCAAAATCATTTTTGAGACAATATTGTATTTAGTAAGAAGTGAGTCATTGGTACTCTATATAGACCAATAGGATGTTCAACGGAGAAGAGCATGAAAGAATTTGATTAAGAGGTACCACTTTAATTAGACCATTACTCCAAGAACAGAAATAGAACTGGTTTAGAATCCCCTTCTGATTTACAGTCTATTGGGGATCAATAACATCTTCTAACAAAAGGTATAGGCTGCTCTAGAAAATGTCTCTAAGTCTGCCTGTTGTTCATGTATTGTCAGTATCAGTGAATAATGACTGGCTGGTTTTGCATGTCTGAGTATATTTTCTCATGGAATTAGCAAAAAGATGCTACTGGATTTACAAAATATGTCTGTTTTAATGTAGTTCAATGCTCCTGACAGATCTGAATCCTTTTCTTTGTCACTATGCTGTTTTGCATTGGCCAGCATGGAATAATAGGAGAATATTTCCTCTCTGGGCATAAAGATCCACGTATAATTAGTTAGTAAGTTTAAATGAATGTAGTTATTACTTTAGTCCATAAGCTGTTGGCAATCCAGATGAGTGCCAGGGCTCAGGATCTGCAGTGCTGTCACATTTCAGGATTACAGTGCTTTCAGTATTAGAGGCAATGCATTGCCTGCACAGTCCCTGTTAGTGTTTTTTGTTCAGTTGTAAAATCTCTTTTGGCAATAGGGAGGAGGCTGTAGCTTGAATATTCCCTGTGCAAAATTCTCCATGGAATGCTGACTGTAGGAAGGGAAATTAACTTTCCTAAACTACATTAGTCTTCATAAATTCAGCCTTTCTGCCCTCTGTCCTTCATCAGATCACAATCATAGCTTACATGCAACCCAAACTGAATACTCAGGAGAATGCAAAATATTATTTTTCCTTGCAGAAGTGACGGATGTTTACCAAGGTACTGCTCTCTTCTTTCAGCAGAGTTGTAAGAGTAACTGTCCCCTTAAGAGCCATGAGCTGAAATGTCTCAATCCCTTTAAGACTGTGTTTCCAGTTAAGAGTTCCTGAGAGTCCTGGTCAAAGTATATTAGCAACTTGATTAAATTCCTCTCCGTTTCTCTCAGACAATGCCCTTAACTGCTTCTGCTGGTTTACTGTATTAAAGGCTCATCAGAATTATGGCTTCTGCCTCAGTATTAATCACAACTGCAGAGCTCCACCGGGGTCCATTCACGACACCAAAACACTTCTGCTGACGTGCTTTATGGAGGAGGTCAGTGTTACCTTTACTGCCTTGGCATTTGTAGGACAGCAGCTCTACCCTAAGATTTTTGAAGTGCCAAGGACATTACACAGCTAATTTGATATGCAGTAACTGTCTCAAGCTTGCCTGCAGGACTTCTCATTTTAAGACAGCTACATGTCTTTAAGGCATGTACAATTTCACAAATCTATTAGGCTATTAAAAGAGTGACATCATTATTAACAATAGACTTCTTTCATTTCATTAATATTTAAATTGGTAGTCATATCCACTGATACAGTGATAAGCAAAAAAGTGGGTACACTTACCTGTTCAATATTCACACCAGTGAAAAATCTGTTATCACCCAGATTAGATATGCGTAAATTCTATTTATTTATATTTAGCCTGGCTGAACCTTTAGCTGCAGCAATATAAAATGAAAGTGAAAGCAGACCTATAAATTATAAATTAAATAGGTGCATATAACATAAACACACATGCCATATCTCCATGGTTACATAGTACTTGTGCTTCTACTTTTTATAAAAGATATATTTGTTTTTGGAAACAGATAATTATTTTCTATTCATGTTTTAGGGTGCAAATGTATCTATATTAGTCAAAATATTTTGCCCTTATAAGTCTTCAGGAAAGATGTGTGGTAAACAAGTTTGTAGTCACTGTATTACTCGGAAAATAGTTTATTCTTGCACTTTTAGGTTTTAAGAAGAGTTTTCCTCATATCTTTTCCACACACTCCTTTGTTATTTATCTCTATGCAGTCATACAGTTGCATTTAATGATTAATCATTTGATCTAAGCCAAAGTGATTTTTTTAATGAGCAGTAGCATTTTTACATACTGTTTTATCCTTTAGGATGTTAGGCCATTTTTTATTTATTTTTTCATAATAAAAGGTTCAGAAGAGATGTTTATCAGGACAATTAGTGACCCTGGGGTTCTTTTGGCTAGGAAAGCAAGCCAAAACAAAATTATAACATCCCAGCATGTCTTCGACCAGCTGCAGCTCACCCTCTGTGGGCTCAGAGAATATGCTCCTTTGCCAGCAACATCTGGCTTTTGAAAAGCTGATAAAAAGTTTGGGATTCCTGTAACAAAAACCAGAAAAGAATTACAAATTGAGGAATAACTTCCATAGTTTTGGGGTTTTTTTGAAGTGGAAGCAGTTTCATTTTCCTTAGGGATGAAGATCAGAATGAGAAGGACTTGCCAGTAAAGCTGGCCTAAACAAATTATTCAGTAGATACACACTGCTGCAGCTCAGAGAAAACTTGATTCCACATGCTTGTCCATTAGCCTACTCCATAACATCAGCAAAGGCATACAGAAATCCTGGTAAAACCAGGTAGAGATAGTTCTGCGAGCACCAGGAGTTTTGATTTTAGTCTTGATTTACTAAATATGTTGGCATCTATACCATACAATCTTGAAGCAAGGAGAGGATTTTTTAAAAACATTATAATTCTAGAAGGAATCGTATCCTGCTCTTTAAAAGCAATCATTACAGAAAAAAAAAATTAATGACAAAAAGTTTATTGGATTTTTGTTAATTTTTAAATTTTAATTCTCTAGGGATTAACTCAACCAGCAGTTTAAGTAGATATCTAATTTCAAAGGTATGATTAGTTTCACAGAGGTTTTATTCATATGGTTTAATTCTGCATGTACTGAAGTAATTTGCTGTATCAGGGTCAATGTCCTGTGCATACAGAAATATCCATAATAGTTCTGTCTGTGATATAAACATTGTTACCTGCACATCATAGGTAGGACGTCTCTTAAATTACATTGCATTACATCATCACCAAAAATTAATATATTTTTTGTTTTCCAGATAACTTTTTTTACACCACTGTCAAGTGTAGAATTAGCTTCTTGCTAAAAGAAGTAGACAATTATAAAGACTAATTATCTGTGTATGCAGATGAGTGATTCTGCAGTGCAAAGATGTGTGCTAAGTAGTAGTAAAAGCACTATCAAGTCCTCAGCACAAGGAAAAGCTATGTTCTTTTCTCTGTGGGTATAGAGGTTTGTCCCTGCTGGAAGGTGTGTCCCTCTGCCATGCACCTCATAGTTATTTGATAACTGTCTAGAATCAGGTCTTGTGCACAACAGGACATTTTTGCTCTTCAGCCCCAGAAGTCTGTGAGGTCCCGAGCATGGGAGGGGCACAAACAACAAGAGGAAGTCCGAGATAAGTGGGATTAAACACATCAGCACTTAAATGTTGAGACTCCAGCTCTTGCTTGTGCAGGAGTAAAAGACCTTGGTGAAGTTTATAATCAAATAACTTGTACATTAGCAGTGGCTTTGTGAACAGGGATCTGAACAGTTTTTTCTGTGTATGTACCTTATAAGCACGTTCACTTAACCATGTAAACTGTGAGCTGTTTGCAGAAATTGGGTGCATCTTGCAATTGGGTGAATGTTTAAGTGTTAGTTTTTTCATTGTGATAAATTTAGCCTGTGTAAGAGGATTTATTTAGTATCCAGAGGTAGTTTCCTTGCTGTTTTTTCTCTTGTTTCTTTGCTTACCCTCGTTTCCCTGCACAGCGTAATTATTTGGGGTTTTTTCCCCCCACAGAATCACAGAATGAAAGTCAGTAAGCTGCCTCCTTTTTGGAGATCAATAATTCTCAATTGGCATAATAGTCAACTATTTGTGGCATTTCAATAGGAGAAGACATTATAAAATATTTACATTTTTAGAGATTTGAAGAATTACAAATCAACCTCTAATTAACTCTCATAAAAAATTCTGTTTTCTGTGAGGAGAATAACACCAAATTCCATAATTGTACATTCCCAATATAATTTTTATTATTCACTGGTTTCATTCCATTACCTTTTTTCTGTTTTTCATTTCTACTCTGATCCTTCAACTTGACGAAGTCTCAGTTCAGCATAGCACTGGATTTTCTCCTTAGCCAGTTGCACTTCAACTCAAGCTAAGTGCCCATGGTTTAGGACTATACATAAATACACAATATTTTCCTAATCATGATGGAATGAATGGCTCAATGTCATTAACATAACCCTAATCTAACCAGGTGTAGAGTTTGAAGGCCATCAAAAGCCCATGGAAAAATAAAATTCACAACAGACTTTGATAATATGACCAGCAGCGCAGAAAGAATAACTAAAAAAGAAAAAAAAAAAAGGAGGAAAAAAACCTCTAGAAAAATATAAAAAATGGGGAGATTCTCCAAGACAAATCCCTTTCAATATTTTGTTTTGAGAAAGACTGTATCAATATGTAAATTGTTCTTTATTAGGTGACATTTTCATGACCTGCTGGCTGGAACAGCAATACTGACTCACAAACTTACAGTTTCTACTTCATTTTTTCTACTCTACAGCAGTCAACACAGTTGTTTGCAAAATCACACACCAGGCCAGATGAGTGTACAGATTCCAACCTCAGCCCGTTATTCTGATCAGTTTTGTTAACTTGGCCATATAGTGTTCTCAGCACAGCTAAATGGATGGCAGTTTGAGATGTGGGAAGAGGAATGAAAAGCATCAGGTGAAGGAAAGGAATTGACTCTGCTGGTATTGGTACAGAAGACATCTTTGGTGGCAAAGCAATCTGCTTCAATCTGTAAGAGTCGACTGTGATGCATAGTCTTTCTTTTAAGAGAACTGTCAAATGCAAAGTAGAAGTGGAAGGAAATCCAGCATTTGTTGACAATGTCAGGCAACAAAATTAGCTGTCTGCTTATTTCTTTCTTGCTCAGTTCTCCAGGACATAGACTCTCATCCCCAGTTTGTAACACTCAACAGTCTCTGATCATCCTCAGAAGAAGCTGAAAGTGGCCACACTGGTTTAGCTGAGCCTGGTATGCCACTGTTCTATCTCCAGCAATAGGGAAAGCTAACACACAGTGTGAGAGGACCAGGGTGTTACAATGCCTTCCATGAACAGTATTTGCATTCTTCAGTCAACTGCAGTTCAGAAACTTGCAGGACCAGTGGTATTTTTTGTATTTTATAGCCCCAGGCAGATGGTTCTTTTATGATGTTTGTTATTTTTTGCACAGGTGTCCTACAAGGTACCAAGTCTCAAGACCATTTGGAAATGAATCTCCGGTGTAGCAGAAGTAGCCTAAAACTTACTGCACAGTGTGGCCTTGAAATGTATGTGTGATATTATTCTTATAATTAAATAATTATCTTTTTAAGGTATTAGTACCTGTTTTAGCAATTGAAGAATTGTTTCCTATTTCATCTTAGCAGTACTTATGTGTGTCTTTAAACATATATTGGAATCTGTTACTTAATAAAAATAGATGTAATATATAATAGTAATATAGGATTAATACAAAATAGAGTAATAATAATAATAGCTAGTGATATGTAATAGTAATAGAAAATGGAAAAAACAAATGTCAGGCTTTCTCTTGGCATTTGTACACCGCCAATTATATTTCACATTTTAAATCTCCAGAGAGGAAAAAATTATTCTTCTTAGCCTGTACTAGTGAGAGAGAAATCAGCTCTTGTGATTGTGGGAGGAAATGACTGATGATAGCATTGTCAGGAGCCAAGTATAAATTGAATAGTTGCATTACAAGCTGCCACACAGAGTACCAGTCTGTGGTTGTGAACTGTTATACTCTATTTCAGCCATTTAATGACTGTAATTGAGTGATGAGGGCAGTGTGTTATTTGATGTACATACAGTGACACAGTGGCCTTTTCTTGTTAAGGTAATATTAGAGGACTGTTCCTTTGGTTAGTGGCAAAGGGCAATCTTGACTATGGGATACACCTAGCTCCAAAAATACCCAAGGGAAAAATGATCCTACCTCTAGGCATACAAGCTTTTCTGTTCTTTAGGCCCTTGGTAGTTTAGTGGTGGTGAAGGTTTTCCATGGGGACTCTGGAGGGAGCCCAGGGGCGGTGTAGGGAGAACAGCCTTTGGGGGCATCCCAGAGTTCAGGGATGTGGGAATCTACAACTAAAAGTCTCGGGCTGAGCACACCTGAGGGGTTCCAAGCACTCTTGGTTGCACTCTCATTTTAGCAGATATTCCATGGCACTCAGGCAGTCCTTGTTTAAGGAAAGAAAGCCTCTGGCTGACTCATATTTGTTGATATTTCTTTAAAAAAAATATAGCATTATTTCTGCAGACACAGTGTTGAAAATTACAGAAGGCACAATGAAAAACTGGTAATCTGAGATTCGAGTGTGAGCCATTTAAAGCAATATGCTGAATTATACAGCACTTGTAATTTCCTTCGTGAGCAGCTTTCTTCTGTGCTGATTCAGTCAGGCACTGCATCCCATGGCTGGACTTAACAGTTTGATAGACAATTCCCAATAAGACTGCAAAGTTTCACCACATATTCACACAGCTTTCTGTTAAGCTGCGTTTTGTTTCAGGGGCTGACTAGTAGCTTGTTCTTTTGTTTGTTTTCTGTGATATGATGGTATTGCAGGACTCCAAGTCCAGGAGGTGATTGACCTCCAATTCCAGGATGTTTTCAGGCAATACTTTTTGTTTGTGTTTACGTAGATTGAATCTGTGCTTTCAAATAATTTTGTCATCTGAGTATTTCCTTCCATTGGCTTGCATTTCTTCCTTTGACAAAACAACACAAAGGGACATGTACAGCTAAATAGCAACTTTCAGATAGAGAATAAAAAGCAAACAGGAACTTGCTTAAGTAAATCTAGATTTCTATATTGCTTGAACTACTTCTTAAGTCAAAGGGGAAAAAGTATGTATTGGGTCTTTCCTCCTCTTATTAAATTACTTGAAGGTCTGTGTACATGACCAGCCCACAGTCTTGTTAGAAGATGAGCAAACCATGTTATATTGAGTCTCTTTCTGAAGATATTTTCTTTCTTTCTCCTTGAAGAGGAACATTCTGAAAGAGCAGTGCAAAGTACACAGAAAACACTGCCATATGATTATGAATCATTTAGTAAAACAGTAAATTGTGTCTGCTGGGCTTCTTTTGCCTTTTCTCTTATAGTATAAATCAGGTGCAGTTTCACTGCAGTAAAAACAAGCCAGAAATTGAGGACAGGTAACATACAAATATGCAAATGTGGTAATGAACCTACAGCAGCTAAACATCTAGTGAGTGCCGAAATGCATGTGTGATTTTTATGCAGAACAAACAGTGGCAAGAAGAAAACAGTGGCATGGTTGTACCATTCAAGAGAACTACATACCTCCCTGTCAGAAACTTTTTCAACCCCATTTACTTCTTCAGAGTTGCAAATATTTGCCACTCTATAGGACCCAAGTGACTAACTTTATTATGCATGGGTGCACTACTCTTTCTGAACTCAGACATGGTAGCATCACATACATTTCATTTCTGCCAAATTAAACTCCACTCTTTTACAGAGATCCACACAGTCTCTTTTACAGAGATCCACACCATACAGACATGGTATTTTTCCTAGTGTTTCTTGAGTTGGCAGAGAAAAGAGAAATCTCTTAAACGTGATAACTCACTGTAAGCTTATAATTGATACAGATATAATTAATCAAGGCTATATTGTTCTGAATAGTCAACTGTAGCTTGAAAAGAAGCTTGGAGGGGGAAAAAAGCCTGAAAAAGAAACAGTTTCATATATAGTTTCTTTCTAAAGGGAATGGTCTTGCTTAAAACAAATATCAAGATAACAATAGAATTTCTATATTGAGAAACTACAGAAACAAATTCAGCAGTTTTGCAACCACAAATGAGTAGTCATATTTCTCTGTCTGTATAATGAATGCTTTAACATGCTTTAACATTTTCTTCAGCCATCTCTTATAGAACCTGGTGAAGAACCTGAAAAAATAATTTCTTAATTTACTTAGACAAAATAGGCATACAAAGATTGTTTCTATAGTTCTGGAGAATACTGTTCAAAGAACAGCTCAACCTTAGGCAATCTAATCTCCTGTTGAACATCCAGGTCTTTTCATCTTAGTCTTTGTTCACCTTCCAGAGCTGGCATTGAAGGCTTCTTTTGTTTTAAGTAACCTACATTTAGTTGTTGGAGTTTTTTTCATAAGCAACACTATGCAAAGAAGCAGGCTCATTGTATCTGTTCCATGCATCCTTACTATCTGTGTGTGCCACACCTGGAAAACTCACCCAGTGTCATGGCTGTGTACTCCAGTATAGCCACAAAAATTACTTTTCATCAGCTGAAACCTGGGCAAAACATAAAGCTTTCCAAGGCAGGGAGACTGAATTGATAACTGGGGTGTCCTGTGCAAGGCTGGGAGATGGACTTGATCATCCTTATGGGTCCCTGCCAAGTCAGTATATTCTACAATTCCATGAACTCTGAGCAGTGTGTGATGCATCCATTCATTCAAGACAAAACCACCAGTCTTTCACTTCAAAACCTTTTAGCAGGAACAGTCAAAACACAACTGATCTAAGCCCATATTTATATTTCTATGTGTCAATAGGCTCTTAAGGCACTATTACTCAGTCCAGCTTTAAAACTACTCAGAGTGGTCCTCAAATTTCACCTTTGGTTGCAACATGAGTTGTTTAATCTGACTGAGCTCTTTTGTTATCATGGCTTTAAGTTCAGTTTTCTACTCAGATGTCTGCTCAAAATAAGGTGTTCTTAATTGTCCACAAAAGTTTAATCAGCTCCATGACCCTCACTTCCATACTACTTTATCACAGTGCTCTTGGATTTTCTTTCAATTATTCTAACCTTGGCATGTGCTTATGATTAGCACAAGCAAGAGATAATAGCAATAATATATTCACTTGTCTCTAGATAGATGAACTCCTCAGCACCGTCTTTTCAGAGACAGAAGAGATGAAAGTGGAAATACAAAGGTACACAGATAGCCCCTGCCCTGAACAGAGGCACAAAACCCCAGTGCTGTGTGATGTGGTGTGAGGCTCTGTGCTGACAGCTTCCACCCTGCACATCTGGGAAATCCCGCACACGCTGACATGCAGAGACCTACCAGAACTGCTGTACCTGTACAGGGCAAATAGCCAGCACAAACACAGCGAATCTGACACATCCTAATCAGAGATTGACTCTACAAATAATCTTCCTTGAAGCTCAAGGGGCTGCAGTGCATGAGCACAGAGCTGGCTCCCCGCTGCACATGGCGTGTGTGGCAGGAGGGGAGAACTCTGGCACATCTCTGTGCACGCACCAGGCATTTAAACTCTGCCATCTGTTCGGGACATAAGGGCTTTGAGCAGACTGACAGGGTTGCTGAACATCTGGAAATTTTGGACTAAAGGACTAAAGTGGATGATGTTAATAGCTAAGAACTACAGGACCTGCAGTCTTTGCCTGGATCTACAAAACTCTGTGCCTCCACGCAGGCTCAAAATGCTCTATTCGTAAATCATTCCTGAAATAGGAGATAATTTTTTTTTTTTTTGCTTGTAAGTGAATAGAATTAGGAGGGTTTTTTGACAGCTTACAAGGATTTCAAAAGTCACTTCAAAACCCATGCTTGTTTTATAATTTATGAGGCATTGCATCTCATTATTTCCTGATAAGATTCATGAAGAGTCCAAATCCTCTGAATAAATTCTCCAGTTGAAACTGAAAGGATTCAATTTCTTTTTTCATGAATAACCTTAGAAATTCCCTAGAAAATTCCCTAGAAAAGAGGGATCTACATCCATTAGCAGAAACTTTTCAAGGCTATTCCTTTTTTCACTCAACATCCTCCAAATCTATGGAATTATGACAGTTTTTGTTAACATTTTCTTGTATTCCTATCTAAACACTGTTAAGAAACATGTCCAGGGATTTCAAATCTTATTTTGTATGATGCTGAGTGAACCCCACATATATGTAAAATTTAATAGTGATGGGCCCAACTGTTTATAATGTATTTATAATGTTATGAGCTGTTTATAATATGAAGTCACTAAAGTATAAGAAGTCAACAACTTTGTCCAAATTGCCCATAAAATCTAAAAATTATTTTCATATTCTAGATATTAAACTTACGCAGTTATTCCAGTTTTTAAAAACTCAACTCAATTTTTTACATTTGAACTATAGAAATTATTTGTTGTTTCCAAATCTGTTTTCTTGGAGGGTTCCACAGTCAGGGATACAGAGAATGGGATTGTGAGCCCCTTTTGGAGCAGCATCCTCTGCATTTAGTAAGTCAGTTACAGATCTTAACTTTTCTTCTCCTTTTGATCTATTGAAAACTCCTCTGAATTTTCAGAATTTTGGTATTCTTTAAAGGATTTTAAACATGTAGAATTTAACTAAAAGTGTCTTTATTTCTGTTATTAACTCCAACTAGATATTTAAGCCAACAATGCCAGAAGAAGATTTTCTGTCAGTTTCTTCAAATTACACATTGCAGATTTTTTTCCCCTAGTCACTCAAAAAATGATATTTGATTAAATAATGTACCTGAGAGTAGGGTCAGAAACTCTAACGCTGAAGGAAAAGTTCTTTTTCATTGGATTCAGCAGTAGCCTATACTCCATATGGGAAGATGTGAGTAAAATCTGTCTGTCATGTTGCCCATTTATTGGCTGAACAGCAGTGAAGGAAATTAGTAAAGAAATAAGATTATTTTATTCACTTTTTCATTTACACAGAATTATGCTTAAACTGTTACTTTGAGGGAAGTGGAACAAAAGAAATTGGTCAATGTGGAATAGCTCCTCTTTGAGGTTTGTTTCAGATTCTCAATTCAAAAAGCCCCTGTAAATTCATTTTAAATCTGGCACAACGCACTGATGTGCTAGTAGTGCTGTACAGTCTCCGCTTGCTGGTTTCATATCCAGGGATGAGCCACAAAAGTTGCCTGTATTTTCATGCGGAAAAATTGGCTTGTACTTTTCTCCTGAGATCTTGCTGGCAGCCAAGTGGATGCAGCTTCCTTACCTCCAGCCAGCTGGCCCACCTGGCAATTACGTGCTAAGCTGTTCCCAGGGATTTGCTGGAAAGGCTTGTTAGAAATTTACCCTGTAAGCGACGAGAGGACCAGGGTCACAGCTTTTTTTTCTTTTTCATAGCACATATTGGATGGTCTCTGCTGGAGAGGACGTCTCCCAAGGTCAGAAATCCAATTTGACATGTGTATTCAAAAATGGAAGACACTCCAAGACTTGCCAGTGATAAGGAGGTTTTCATAACAGAGCATACCTGGAGACTTTAAAGAAATAAAATATCACTAACAGAAATTGCTCTAAGGCCAAAACCTATTATTGATGAGCTGGAGGCAAGAAGGATGAATGTCTAACATTTCTCCGGACTTGAATATCACAACAAATATGTTTTATTATGAAGTAGTGGAATAAGTATGAAATTGCTGCCTGAACAATAGAGTTCAATGAAGCAGATTTTTCTGTGGGGAAAAACAAACAACACACAGATTGTAAATTACATAATTATCTCTCAGATAATTGGTCTGTTAAAAGAGAAACAAAGCAAAAGAAAACAAAAAAAAAATAGTGACTTAAAAGACTTCTCTCTAAAGGCAGACACATTTAAACTCTTCTGAGACAGATAAAGTATCACTGAAGCTCTGAAATGTATTTAATCAATTTTCTATCTCCTTCTGGCTGCTATAAATAGACATGACTTAAAGGTAGTTCCTTAAGATAGTTCATGTCAGGACTTAAAGAGAAGAAAATCTTTTTATCCATATATTTCAGCCTCCTCAGCTGTATAATTAAAAGCATTTGATCAATTAACTTAAGATAATAAAATTCTGCTTGATAGTTTTAGGAAAGAAAGAAAAATCGTAATATATTCTGAGCTTTGCATTTATATGCTAGGCACAAATGTTTTAAATTATATAACTATTTTAATTTTTTTTATTAAAATGTCCATTTATTTCTTTGCATCTAACAGTTTCTTTTCCATTCTTTCTCATGCACACACAGTGTTTTGGATTGCAAAGCCTTGCAAAGTGAATGGTATGGCAGTATCATTCCAGTACTGGCAAAATGGTTTTTCTTTTATTTATTAGCCTTGTTTTGTTCATATCAGTAAGAAGTTCTTTGTCTTTCGATATAGGTAGAAACTTCTTATGGTAAACACTCTTTCTAATATGGAAATTTCTCACCACAGATTACTTCAGACATCTAAAATGCAAATTAAATTATGTTTACTTCAAACTATACCTACATGCAATGTATACACATAAACATATAAGAAGAAAAAAGCTTTTTATTCCATATGCTTAAATATTTATTTATCTGGGCTTTTTTACTTCTCTTTTCTTCTAAAAGTAAATAAACTAGTTCTTAAATTGCCTAATCTCACCCTGAAATTCTGCCATATCTGGAACAGCTTTTTATCTTTACAAAATACTCTCTCTAAAATGACAGGAATCAGAGCAGCTCAAAATTATGACCAATATGATGATACTGATTTTCAGTAAAGAACCAAAACTCAGTTCAATAGCATTAGTGGTATTGCATTAAAAAAAAAAAAAGAGCTTTATAGTGTTTCTTGCACATAATGGCAGATAAGAGGAGTTGGGGTTTTTGTTTGCTTATTTGGGTTTTTTTTTGTTTAGTTGGTTTTGAGGGGTTTTTTTTATAATACTGGTCTCTATTATTTGTGTTTCTGAAAGTTTGGGAAAGAGAAAAGCACCCTTAGTGTTTCTAAATAAAATTTGGGCATATCTTCAGCCTGGTTTTCTCTGATCCTGATGAACTGTGTAGACCTAACAGCTTGTGGAAGGGAAATTATTATCATAACAAGAAAATGACACTGGATATGGTAACACAGCACATAATAATTCTATACTTTGCTTAAAATGTTTTGGATTTCTAGAAAAATTTTTTGCAAAATTTGAAGGCATCCCTATGTTTTTAATGTTAAAAACACTTTAGTGTCTTGTGAACCAAGAGGCAAATTTTTGTTTTATTAGAGAAAGTGTAATTAAGACATTAAAATTCAAAGAATAAAGAGGAAAATTTAATCAATTCTAGTTAAAAACACATCAAAACTTTTCATTATTTAAAAAAAAGGAATGTATTAACCTGGTTTTTAAAGTAATACTTATCTCTTCACCCTAAAGATTTTCCTGAAGTTTGTACTCAGCCATTCTTTTGACCCCTCTCAATATGAAGGATTTCTACTGAATGGTTTTGAACTTGTAGCTGAAGTAAAGGATATATTTAGCTGAAGTGGACATATTAATATAACAAACAGGATCCATGATATGTCATGAAATGTGAGACTATAAGATTCAATGTGTAC
Source organism: Neopelma chrysocephalum (assembly GCF_003984885.1). Lineage (NCBI taxonomy): Eukaryota > Metazoa > Chordata > Aves > Passeriformes > Pipridae > Neopelma > Neopelma chrysocephalum. Next base: position 3,850,435 of record NW_020897749.1, read on the forward strand.
TTTAACCCATAAGATTATGTTAGAATCCATAAGTAATGTTTGCATGCAATAGATAAAATGAGTTAATTAGAACCATCCATTTAGTAAAAATAGCCTCATGCAGCTAAAATCAATAAGCCAATGAAATTTGCCTCCCTATCTGTTGCATGGAAGTGTTCCTATGTGTGCATGCAAATATTCTTTCTAAAACGCTCGTGATTAAAATGTATATCGACATAAATAATTTCAAATATAGGTTTTATTTCAAATGCCAGCTTTGCAGGTGTAGAAATGATTCACATTATTTCAACTTGTACACAAGTCATCAAGTTGATTTGGCTTTAGAGCACTTGGATGGATTTGAAAAGCAGTGACGTATGACAGTTTTTCTGAGAAGATTTTTAAAAAGCCTGAAACAAGAATTGACATTTAGAATAAAAGCAGTTTAAAACCCAATTAAAATAAAAAGCAGTTTGAAATAATAAAGTACAGATATGAAAAAAAAAGGAATGTGGGAAAAGACAGGGAGCACAATTCACAACTTTTTGTCAGAAAATGATGTGTTAGACACTGTTGCCCTACCCTCACCAGGTATAAATCCAGTTAACTCCACAGGCAATAATGGAACTGTTCCAGTCTGTCACAGCTGAAGAGCCAGTTCTAAATCTTTTCAAGCAAATTTTCCTCTTTTAAACTTGTGCTGTCTGAGCAGTTTTAAATATGACTACCTGAGCAAAGAAATTTCTCAAGCACAGTAGGTTTTAATTATGACAGCTTAAATTATTTGCTCAGGCAAATTAAAGACTTTGCTTTATTCCAGATAGTTTTCTGACTCAGAACCATTTCTACTTTATCTGATAAATCCTTTGCATAGTGCTTTAGTGACATTTAGTTCTTTGTCATCATGAACCAGTTCTCCAGACCACAGCAGGAACTGTCCTCCTGCTTGCTGTACACAGAAGCCCAAAGTATTAATCTTTTTTTTTCCATCTAGAAATGGACCTTGAAAAATTAATTTCAGGGCATCTTGCCCCAGCAGCTTGGAGTAAATTTAGAGCAGTGTACTCCACTGGAGATTACCATGCTGGTTGTAGAACTGGTAGGAGAGACCTTCTGCCCACAGCTCACCTGCTTCTGTGATCAGTCTGTGAACCTCCTGCAATTTATTGTATAATAATATTCTGAAATCCAATAAAAATAAGTTGCAATAAATAATGATGCACACAGTAAGCCACTTGTCATAACTGCAAAGTACACACAGGCTTCCGAGTGGAAAAATGGGGCCAGGATTATGAAGAAACCTTTAAATTCAGTGTTTGAGGAGAGTTAACACAAAATGGGAGAAGGGACTGTTTTGTGAACGGCTTGGGAGCATAAACAGCAGAGGAAAGAAGAATTTATGAAAAGACATAAAATTTAGAGAGGCTATGGAAGATGAGGAATGGTCATAAAAAAATTATAAAAGCTACTGCATTTGGTGCTTTAAAATCAGATTTTACAAGGTAATAGGGAAGGAAGAAGAGGCAAAGTGCTGAAAGAAGCACTCTGACTCCTTAATCCTGAGGCTAGCTGAGCTTCACTTATGCATCTTAACAGCAGTCACCTAGGCTGATCTAAATTACATTGATAGCAACAGCTCCCTGAAGACAAGAGTTATGCTCCCTGCGTTGCAAGGCTGACAAGAGGAGGAACAAAAGGTTTTGAAATGAATGTGAGGTTCACATAATTTAATTCAAATAGATTAGCCATTTGAGAAATGTTTCGCTCTCTCAAGGAGACTGGAAGTACTGGAACAAATTTCTGCTTTACTGCCACTACCCTCAGTAGAATTTTATCAAGTTTAAATTTGGGCTGCACCAGATAGAGAGAGAGGCAGAGTTCTCACATTTTGCTCTGTGGTGGGTCAGTGCTGAGTTTCTTCAGGGCCTTTGCTTGAATAAAGGTTATTTCACTCTCCAATTTAAGTGAAAATATTTTATAATCTATTTTTTCATCTTTTCCGTTCTGTTCTCTGAAGAATTGCTTAAAGACATTTTATCAGAAGCTAAGAAAGCTTGCAGTAATCCAACCCAAAAATGAACAGTTCTATTTACAGGACTGGTACTTCTCAGCTGGCCACCCCTGCTCTGCAGCAGCCTTGTCTCTGTGAAGTCGAGGTGTATCTTTTCCTTCAGTGAACTGAAAAAATAGGTAATATTATTTCAGAAGAAATCATGATGAGTTATCATGTTCCACCGCTAGAACAGCTTGCAGAGGAAATTTGATTTCTGTGGGAAGAAAGATAATTCATTATACTGTATTTAAATTTTTGAAAGACATACCATAGATACCAGGTCAAGGGAGGGGATTCTGCCCCTCTGCTCTGCCCTGCTGAGACCTCACCTGCAGTGCTGCCTCCAGCTCCGGGGTCCCCAGCACAGGGAGGACATCAGGCTGTTGGAGCGACTCCAGAGGAGGCCACCAAGATGATTAGAGGGATGGAAAACCTCTGCTTTGAGGAAAGGCTGAGAGAATTGGAGTTGGCTTCAGGGTGACCTAGTTGCAGCCTTCCAGTACCTACAAAGGGGCCTACAAGAAGGATGGAGAGGGACTTTTTACAAGAGCATATAGTGACAGAACAAGAGGGAATGGCTTCAAACTGAGAGTAGGTTTAGATTAGATATTAGAAAAAAACTCTTTACTGCGAGGGTGGTGAGGCACTGGAACAAGTTGCCAGAGAAGCTGGGGATGCCCCATCCCTGGAAGTGTTCAAGGCCAAGCTGGATGGAGCTTTGGGCAACCTGGTCTAGTAAAGGGTGTCCCTGCTCATGGCAGGGGGATTGGAACAAGTTGCTCTTTAAGGTCCCTTCCAACCCAAAACTGTCTGTGATTCTATGATTACAGTGAAAAATCAGTAAAATATGTCAAATGGCCTTTATTAGACCAAAATTTATTTCTACGAAAACCAGATCATCTTTTGTTTTCAAAGATAGCTCCTTGAATACATGTGAGAACAGTGAGATCATGAAAAGTTACCAAAATTTTTTTTTAAAAATTATTATTGAGGGTAGAGTACACGGACATAGAAGAAATTACAGGATAAGAGAAATCTGAGAAGGCCCTCAAAAAAGAGTTTCAAAAGTGATCCATACCAAAGTAAGCACATGATTGCATTTGTCCAAAAATTATGATTTTCCCCATTCATTGAGTTTAATTTAGGAGAATATTTAAAGTAACAAAATTTGACATTAAATTGTGCCTTATGTACAATGATCCTATTTATTTAATCAGCAAAGTTTATGTTTCAAAGTTCTAATCAACAATCTCATAAACATATTAGTTTTGGCTAGCAAATATGATTAAAAAATTAGAATATCAACCAAACACAAATCACACTTCTTCAGAGGTCAGCTCTGAGTAGTTCAGGCTATCAACACCAAGAAAGAAGAAAAGAATGAGATGCAGAAATAGGTAGAAAAAGGATAGGGAGAATGTACTCAGATATTTTGGATACTTTTAAGATACTATTCAATGTGACATGCTCCAGAGAAATGGTAAAATTACCTTAAGCAGGAATATGTAAGAGCTCTTAGGAATTCTGAAAGCCTGGAGAATTGTGACCCTAGCTCTTATATTTTAGAGGAAGAAAGTAAGATCATCAGAATTAGATTTTGCTCCTCTTCAATTTTCAGGAAATCATTGGAACAAATACTCAAGCAAACTAATCACATAGATGGAAGATAAGACATGAATATGCACCAACACAGATTTATCAAGGGTAAATTATATTAAATTAATTTAGTTTCTTTCTGTCATAGCTTGTAAGAGTGGAGAAAAGAAATACATTCCATCCACCTTGACATCAGTAAGGCTTTTGATGCTATTGCAGATTATACTCATTAGCAAGATAAGAAAATGCAACCAAACTGAAAGTACTAAAAAACCAGCTGGAAAAGCACACTCAAGGGGCACCCAATGTTGTGCATTATCAAACTGGAATAATATATTGAAAATTCCTAAAAAATTTGTTCTGTACCTTGTACTATTTTTTAATGGGCCAACCAATAGGAGAGAATAGGAATATTTACTTTACAGATGCCACCCATTTTGGAAAAGTGGTAGTCCTTTATGAGGTGGGTTCAAACATAAAATGATTCTGATAGACTGGAGAAATCAGCCAAAAAAAGAGAACAAACAACACACAGTTCAATTTTTAAAAAGTCTCCCCTTGCATAGGCATGGAATGAATTCTCACATTGTGAATGGGCACCACCTCAAAATTACTCATTGTGCAGAAAAGACCTGTAAGAAGGGAATGTATTGAAAACTCAGTGTGACAATGTCATTTTGTTTTCAGAAGGCCTGGCACACTACTGGGATGTAAAATGTGCGTTTGTCAGTAAAACATGTGGCATAGCCTTTCTACCACACAGTTGTCTGCCCAGCTCTGGCACTACATTGGAATAAAAATTAAGACCTGTCAGTCAGTGATAGGAGAATAGCAGAAAGGCTGATCAGTGATCAAGAAAACGTGTGTTAAAATTAAACACTGGAAGTTTTGGAGTTGTTAGAGAGGAAAAGGAGAGCTGAGGGAGCAAGTTAGTCTTCCTTTATATAAATGTTAGTCTGAAGGAGGGAAAAAGCTGTTCTGTAGTTCTCTCTACATATTATTATTACATGTATGAATTGGTGTGTCAGTGCTGTTAGTCCTATTTCTGATATTTGTCAGAAAGCGTCATTTATCACCACAAAAGTCCTAAAACATATCTATGTTGGAAAGGTAGTGCTCACCATACATAAAAAGTACTTCCCCATTCTTAAAAAGCTTAAAAATATTAATATAAAGGATTCCTCTTTTTAACACCTGTAGTGATGAAGGACATGTAAAAAGAAAGTTAGAAAAATAGATGCTGTCAAATACTCATAAGGTGCAAATGGAATTAGTTTAGTTGAAATTACACAACCTAAGAAAATGGTAATTTAGAATTTTTCTGCTGGAATAAAACCATAGTAATGAGTACTAGCGCATATTTGTGAAACTATTCCATTCTAAGAGATTTATGCTATCAGAACTTGGACAACAGTTTAGTGAAGTGCCTGCTTACAAAATCTAATCATGCAAAAAACCTCCAAACTGTGATGCCAATTTAGTAATTAAAATGGTACTGATCAGAAAAAGTGATGTTATTCCTATAAGGAGAAAATTAAAACAGCCAGTAAAAAAACAGAAGAAATGCAGAGCAGATGACTGTGGGTGGTAAGGAATACTAGGAGGAAATCACAGGGGCAGAACGGGCCATTGAAGTTCCTCTGCTGAAGAAAGTTACTTGCTCTGCAGTAACCGCTGGTTCTGTAACTTCAGAACCTCAGAAATTCAGGCAGCTGTGATTTTGGCCCAACATCTCCCAAACTGAGTGTTTAAACTAATGATCAAAAGCCCAGGTTCTTTCTAGAAAGCACTATTCTTCCTGATCGCACAAGCCTCCATTTGCAGAGATGGAAGAATGTGGCCCAAGAATTCACTGAACCATAAAATTAACATTTCTGGGATTCTGTGGGACTCAAGACATCTACTCCTGCAAAAATAAACACACAGAGATAGACAGGTAGATATGTCATTTCTTGAAAGAAACTATATTATGCAAATTGATGATGCACAAATGAGAATTCCCACTGTAACTCCAGCACAGAAATGGATAGTACCTTGGTTATTTGTAATGCTCTGACCCTAATTTACAATTCAGAAAATCTTAGTTCTGAGCTTTTGGCTAATCTAATTTAAGGACTTCTAGCAGAATCATATTTAGAAAGTACTTCTAATCAGGAAGAAAGCATAACAATTTTTTAATCATGTTTACATCTTCTAAAAATAACAAGGTAGAATTACATACTTAATGTTGTCATAAACTTAAATATTTTGCTAGATACTTATAGTACAATTTTAAAATAAAAAAATATGGTAAGAATAACTAAATGAAAATTAGTAGTAGAGACATAAGGAAAATCCTTGTCAAAAATGTTAGAAGCTGATTCTGATAACTTCCTTCACAAGAGCATAGATCAGGATCTGCTCCACTCAAGTAAGTGGGACTAGATTTAAGTGTAAAAACAGGAAAAATTATATTTGATTATGCCCTAAGTTATTAACTATTCCGTAATATTAGAGAAAATAGGGTGGGAACACATCTTTCACACCTGCTAATAGAACAATTGTGTTATCTCAGAGCCTTCTTGAAAACCATTGAAGATAATTATAATCTTCCAAAGAGCTTTAGTGCACCTGGAGTTATGGTTTCAGGAAGGAGATGCATGAAAGATTAAGAATATGCACAAAAGTCAGAGTACTCTTACTGTGAGGGGAACATGGCTCTTGCACATTTTTCCAGACTCTCTTCCTTGCATTTGCATTCTAATGCATGTATTTCATCAACGTGCAATTGTAAACATACCCTTCAGAAAAATGACCTATTGATGGGTTCCCCAAAAAGCCTCTACTGCCTATAATGTGTAATTTAATTTCAGTTTCTGTCTGAAATTAATTATAAGCACTGTGAGACATCATAGAGAATTGCATTCTCTGTTTCCTTTTTTTATTTTTTTATTAGCGATAATAAATTCCTGCTGATTCTTTTTGAATTATGTTTATGTTTTTACTGATATGAAACTTTAACTGATAACACTAGTGAGGCAGCAATAAGCAATGTAAAATATACATGAATGCACTTATTCATGGTTTATGATTAACCATAAAAAACACTAGGATTTTGAACAGCTTATCTTTTTCTAGCGTCCTTTATTGTGTCTCCAAGGCTTGATATTTTATATATTAGTTAAAATATATGCTACTCTTACCATGAATGGAAATTAAAACTACAATTTATTTACAGGACACTTTTATAGCCACATATATGTGTACGGCTGGTCATAACCCTGTATGAGCCTGAACGAAAAAGATTTGACTGTAAAATATGTCACCCCTCGTATCATAGGTTTTGCTGCAATACTGCATAGAATGCATAAAAACCAGTCACTTCCAAAGCCCATGATATTTCTAGTATATAGAGGAATACATTTTCCATTTGTAGAATTACTTTCTTACTGCATCTTTTACAAGCTCTATGTTAAGGACTTGGACTTCAGAATATCAGACATGATATTTTACCATTTCTTTAATAGACTTTGTTGCAGCTCCATCTGGTCTCAGAGCTTTCTCTTCCACTTTCAGATAGCCCTAGGCTGAATGAAAAATCTAAGGTCAGGCTTTTCTCTCAGACTGGGTAGCTTGACTTGGCATCCAATATCTGATGTACTTCAACAATTGAGAAGACACAAGCTCCTAAGCTTTGAAGTTCAGTAACACTTGAAAGAAAGCCCTAAGGCAAATACCAGAGTCAAAGAAGTTAAATCTGTTCTGGATAGGTGAGGCAATACCCCATAGCTACCAAGGGAGATTTAATTAATAAAAACATGCCAGCTCCCTGTCATTCTGCACCAGAATATCCTCTCGTGATCTCTGTCAAGAAATTTGATGTTAAACAACAATTCAGATTAAATCCTTTATTCAAGATATAACTTCTGTTTAGAAAAGCAGGTTGGGTACTTTTGGAATTCAAAAAAACAGTTATCCAAAGTAGAGAGAAAGCAGTAGCAGCTGAATGTCTAAAAGACCTTTCAGATGCTGGGAGACGAGACATAAGTCCGAAAAAGAAGAAAAAGCATACCTCGTAAGTGTTCTGTCCTTTACAAAGCACATTGTTACTCTGCTTAGCCTCTTCAACTCAATGATCCATGAAGCCTAATGTAGTTTTCAATTTCTTGTAGAAATTGCTGAATTTCTGCTTGTCCGTGACAAAACACTGCTCTTGGGGGAAAATAAATAAATAAATAACATATTAAATTTATCTACATGGATAATGTTGGAATAGAGTCAGTCATCCAAAAAGAAACTTCATCTGAAAAATATCCATTAGGCACTTATGTATCTTAATGTCCCCAGTACTTCTGTTTTTGCACACAAGTCCACTGAGAAATCTATCAAAATATGAAAACTGTTTTAATTTTTTCTTGCTCTCCAACTTCTTTGATGCCTCTTGTTTATTCTCATCCCTTAAATTTATTTTTCTTCTTCGTCTTCTCAGTTTATCAGGTAACTTTATAATCTATTTAGTTTTGCTTGCATATTCTTTTCCCTCAAAACTATTTATCTTTTTTGAGTGTTATGTCAGTAAATTCTTTCAAGAACCACATAATCAAATACATTTCATCACGTTGTACCAATGAGTGAAATTTCTGGAATATGATGAATAGTTACAAAGGACATTTATCTTATTATAGGAGCATCATTTACTTGGTTTGCTAAAGATATCGTCGCGTGTAGAAATATAAATTCTGAGTATTCTGCCTGCCCTCTTCTTTACCAGAGATAAATACACACCCTTTCAGCACATGTCAATAACAACTTCAGCACTGGACATTTCTTTGGGGTTTAATGACCCTTTCCAGGGTTGTGGATCGTTGGCTCCCAGGAGGTTGTTGATTCTCAGAAAAAGCTCTGTTCCTCTGCTTTTACTGCTTAAATATATTGCTGTAGAACTGCTATATAACATAAATACTGGAAGCAAGTTACCAGCTGAGTAGAAAGTGATATGGCTCAAATTGACTTTAGCTTATGCTAGACGGCAGTTGGATGTTAGCAAGTGCATCCACTGCTCATCCTTAATTTAATCAAAATTCCAGGGTAAGAAACTGCCTTTTACTTTTCCTGTATAAAGGACCTAAAGATGATTTGTCTTGAGAGCATCGAGGATGCACTTTTGAATCATAAAATGAATAAACCCTAACAACTTACATATTCCCTGTAATTTTTACCTCTGAAAAATTGCATTTTGGCACTTTGAACTGAAAGTAGATATGCAGTTTTAACCAGGCACGGATTGAGTTATTAACCTCTCAATAACAGCGTTCATAATCAAAATACAGAGACATCACTAAGTGTATTGCCTATTAAGAGCAAGATCTAAAATAAATTTTAGATTTTTGGGGGGGGTTTTGTTTGCTTTTAACATAGTGTTATTTTTCTTTCCTTTTATTTTGTAGGCAACTCTCTAAGTCTCATCTTTTTTAATAGGACAGTCAGAATTAAACCATTGCATTTATTATAGTCTGAGCTGGGTTTGGAGTTCAATGTGCAACACTTAATTAACAGGTGAAGCACAGTAGTAAAATAGACTCAGGTAGACTCCTAAAATTAATAGAAAATAATTAAAGAGAAACTTACAGTAACAACCCCATTAGAGTTTATTCTTACATATTTCTTTTGGAAAGACCTTTTTTTTTTTTCAATTTAAATCTCACTGGCTGTTAATTTCTTCTTTCTTCAGAGTTGCTTTTGCAATATAATAATATAATTATCTTGCTTTTGCAAGATAATAAGAGAGTGCAGCAATGTCTTTGATGTGTAGATCTCCAAGTCATTAACATAAAACTCATGATAAAGTATGCGGGATGGAGGGGAAGCAATAGATTGGCATCATTACAGTTTCAAAGGTGCCAAAGCCCATTATTTCCTATATCAAAATTTATGGTGCACTCTATAGAGCCAGAACTGAAGGTATGGGCAGGAAAAGCAACTTTATCAATTACTTTCCGTTCCGTTTAGATTTTGCTGTTGTAAGTCCAGCTATGTTTGGCCTGCTTTTGTCCTGTCATGTTTTCATTAGCTTGCATACAAGTTTTACAAAAAGTGAAGGAGCTTAAATTAAATCCTACTGGAAGCCAGAATGCCGAGTGAAAGGTTGCAGTAACTTACTTTCATCTAGATTAGCACATTCCATGCTAAATTTTGATCAGTTTGACTGCCTTTCAGACTGCTGATTCCCTTGTTAGAGAGTGATAATACACGCAGACAACCATATCAGTCGTCTAGATACAAGCTATTGTAGTCCTTTGGCAGCTGACTGACCAACCAGAATTGCTTTTCAAATCTGAGTGGATTGCTCCAGTCCTCAGTGAAGATGTATAGGAAGTCCTCACAGCTGGGTATTCCACATAAATTAGTATTCTACACTTCCACAAATCACTGTGAACTACACTGAAGATAATGGCCAATGCTAAGTTAGACCAGATGAAGAATCAGTTCTGAAAATATGGAGCAGTTGAAAACGAAGACATCTGTTTCCTGGTGGTCATGAGATACTCAGCATTCTGCCACAAATAATCAGATGTTCATATCCCATCGTATGTGCATTAATTTCCTATCAAACAATTGGTTACATGCTTAAGTAGTGTGTAGCTAGATTGATTTAATGTAAGACCTTCAAGCAGCTTGTGTCTGACCTGAGCCATGCCTGGAGGCCTTAGACAGAAAAGCTCTTCAGTCATCCCATGTTCTACTTCTGGGTGAGTGTCTGACTTCCTAAACCCCAAGTTCTCCAGGGAGTAAAATATGTAAGGCCTATTGGGAAACCTAAACAAGGTTCAACGCTTCTGCTTCTCCAAAAGTGCTAAATTCCATAGACTTTCCAAATGTTTTTGACAGATTTAAGGTCACATAATTCACAAGGATAATTTATTAGAAACATGGCAGGCCACCTCCCTCACCCTCTCCCAGCTATTTAAACAGTGGCTTAGTGGTTCGATTTCTCAGAATGCGTGGACTCCTACATTCATTTTCATTCTCTGGGTGACAATATAAAAAAAAAAAATCGTTTCTTGAAAACTGCTCAAGTTACCAGGTGAGGTTTCAGGTTTGGAAAAGGTACACAACTCCTCCTTTTGAAGCTGGCACCTCTTTCCTTACTGAACGAGACATATTGGCTAAAACAAACCCTAGCTGCACAGCCTGATGGTTAAATCCTCTTTTCGGTAAGAAGGATGAAGATAATGATTAGCTCATCCCAACTCTGTATTTTAAATAAGAGGAATGAGTGTCCTGGGCAGTTTTTAAAGTTTTCAAGACTTAGATGATGACTTGAGGGAAGAAAATCACAGACACATCTTTGCTCTCCATTTTAAGATTCTCATTCTCTCTCCACATAGAAACTAGGTACACAATTTTCAATATTAAGATATACCTTAAGATTAAGGTCCGGTCATATTTTCTTCAGTTGAGCTTAAAGTCTTCATTCTATTCCCACCCCCAACATATTCTATACCTCTGAGGCTTTACTTGATCTAGGTTATAATGTTGTTTGGGCCTTTTCAGAGAAAGAAATAGTTCATAACCACAGCAAAGTGAGGTAGGAGAAAAAAAGGAGATCTGAGTGAAGAAGGACTGATTTTTTTTCCCCTTCTACAAATTTACAATATGAAAAATACAGTTCGAGTCAATCCTTAACAATTCTTCCATTCAGTCCAACACAGAAAAAGAATTTATTACTGGATCAATTTTGGGGAGGGAGAGGAGATGTGTGTGGATAAATATGTAATTTTTTAACCCAAAATTTAGTTCTGTGAAAACCGTTTCTCAGCTTTATTTTGGTTTAAAAAATAATCACATTCTGTCAGGCTTTATTGCCATACATTACAATTATATAAGGTCTTAAGTATAAATAAAAACATTGCTATTGAAATGCACACAACTATTATTCAGATAAAAATCTGCCTTTCGAAAAATCACATTTTTAACAAATGCAATTTTCCAGTAAGATATACTTCTGGCCTTTGTTGCAATATTGGTAGACATTAATCCTTTTGGTAAACTGAATCATGACATTGGATTAAAAATCTTGAGGTTTTTCACACATATACAAAAGGATTTCCAGACAAGGTCAAAATATACTTTGTCAGTCTCTAATAACAGCAAAGAAAAACTGTACTCAGCAATGACAAATATTTCTGACCCAAGGAAGACTCATAGCTTTTTCAGTTTATTACACTGTTACTGCTTTTGCCAGTATTCTTTCCTCTCCAATATTTTCCATTCTTTGTTAGAAAAATCTAATTCCCCTTAGACAAGTTTCCTAATTAAAAGTAATCTTTAGTGCAAACACAAAAAGGAGCTTTTCTGTAACTACCCTTTCCCTTTCTGCAGAAGAGAATAAATGTGACGATGTACATTGTCTATCTACCTCATGTCTAGTGACAGAAACATTAATTCTAAGCACATTTTTATTTCAGCCACTTATTTGCACCCTGCTAGTGCATGAAGAGCAATATTTCTGTAGAGTTGTGGTGACATCAAGTGGCTGCCTATACGTTCCCTGCAAATATATCAATATATATTCCAGCCATTAGAGAAGAGCCAATATAGGGAACTACAATTAGGTAATGTTGAGAATATCTTACCTCTTTGATATATTAAGTGAACTTCCAATTCCATGTGATGGATTGAAATCTTAATTTTAGATGTATCATCAGGGGGTGTATCATTAAATGCCGTTAATGAAAATCAAACCATCGTATTTCATTCTTGAGATAGAGCTCAAAGGCAAGAGACTGACACTGAGATGAAAAACGGTGCCCAAAACCAAATCATCTAAACTGCTCTCTTTTACCCTGTGCTAAAACATACCTGGGTGACTCAGTGAGCCTCTGTGCAACCATTAGGAAAACAGAGAGACTGATGATGATCTTCCGATAGGATTTTTGCGATTGAGTTAACAAGTTAATATCTACAGCTTTACTTGCATCTTCTGGTTCAACGACATGAGCATGAAGACATCCATTTTAGGAGTCTCCAGTGAGTGCATTTTCTTCACCAGCTTCTTTTTACACTCACTTCCCTAATGGGATGACTTCTCCATCTCCTTTCCTACAGTCAGCTCTTTCCTCTGTTCGTTATCCTCAGCCTCTCAAAACCAATGCAATCACTCTCCATCCTCCTTTAATGTCACATCAGAGTTCGTTTCCTGTTTCAAGGCTTACTTGACTCCACTTGTTTGGATGGACTACAAGAGAGGTTAGCCAGGGAATAAAGGCTCCGTATGAAATCAATAAAAGGTACTTTTACTGTTGACCAGAGAGGAACTACAGAATTCAGACTCATCACAATATTGCCAAAATGGTAGCTGAGAAGCACAAAGGGTATATTGAATGGAGTTTACTTGAACTTAAATGTATTGATAAAAAAATTACAAGTTAACTCACAGTTTAGTAAGAGTGCAGTATAATACAGTGGCTGTATAATACTGACTCAAGTTGTGGAAAAGATGACAGCTGCTTTCCTCAGTTTGAGGAAAGCCTTTTATATTGACATCTTTCTTGACTAGTCCACATTTTTCAACGTATTATAATCACTTCACCTTTGTAAGTGAATCATATTTACCAGAAAAGATTATTTATTGTGTAGAATACATAATGTGTATATATATATATATATATATATTTGTATGTATATATTTGTGGTTGTTGTTTGGCTTCTTGTTGTGTGATTCTCAGAATGCAAATTATTAGCTCTGGTACACCAAGCCTTATTTGCACAATGAAGATGCAAATTCAGTATTAATAAAGAAAGAAAAATTCTGGTTTGAAGTGTATATTCTTTAGTGGAGACTCTCATAAAAATATTATGTATGAGAAGCAATGTGGGATAAAAAATCACATGACTGCATTGCTCTAGAAGATATACAAAATAAAAAGCATTAATCAGTCTGCTCACAGGACTATTTAAAGCAGAAATCCCATTAAGTGCTTAAATTGATTTACTTTTCCCTCCCCCAAAATAATAAAATAAAATCCTCAAGTGTCTATTAAATCAGACAATAAATAAGTGTAGGTAGGTAAAATCCTTGGGGAAAGGAAGGACCTTAAGGCCATCTGATTCATATTTCATACCTCTTCCATTTCTCCATCTTTTTTTCATCCTTGTTGAAATTCATACATACACAATGTCATAAGCTAGTGTTGGTTTGGATTCAATTTATTTTTCAGAAAAAAAAAATCAAGTGAACTGAGGCCAAAATAGTCTAGTGAAATAATTCTGATTTTCATTTATATTCACTGCCATGTCTCTCCACTGAAGTTAATGCATTTTCCCTGAAAGGTAATTCATTTCAATTTAAATCAATACAGCATCTTTGAACTAATGCCTTCCAGAGATGCCATGTTTGAACAAACAGTGGTATATTTGTGTAAATTGCAAATTTTATTGGTAATTGCACCAAAAAAATAGGTGCACAGAAAAATACTTTTGCTTCTAAACAATACAGACTATAAACACTAATAATTCATATTTTGTTTTCTTGCTTTGCTTTGGTAATCAGGGGTATTGTGGGCTTTGACATAGAGGAGGGAAAGGAAAAGCTATTTATATGTCTAAATATAAATGGGTCTAGTTTTTGCCTAAAAATGAATCAGTACTTTCATGAAAGGAATGACTATTTTTTGAGATTTTTTTTTTCCTTACCTCTCAACATACCAGGGAAGACTCGTCCAGGGTGGTACAAGGAACATAAAAATCCACATTGTTTTAAATTTTCATTTCCTAACCCACACAACATAACCTCTCAGGTAACACTTAATGGGGGGGGTACAGATGTGAGAAGAGAATGTTTTTACCTCCTAATTTCTTGTTTAGCTCAAGCCAGTAATGTGTGTGGTCAAACAAGAGGCAGGAAAACCCCGATTTGTAAAATATTTGACCGTCATTCTTGAGTTCCTCTTGCAAATAATCTGAAAGACTTCGAGCAGTGTTTTTCAGTCTGGAAAAATTACAATCCCCTTTGAGGGATCAAAGGGATTATAAAACACTGGAAAATGTCACATCAGTCGTCGATTGTTCAGTTCCTTCAAGGGAGCTGAGGAAAGCAGCAGCTGTGACTGCTGGCTGGAAAGGCTCCCACCGGCCTGGGAACTGGGAACAGCCTTGAGATGCTGGCAGTGGCTCAGCTTCTTTATGACACTGTCCTTGAGAAAACTAAGGACTTCACTGACAGAGATGTTTTGAAGTAGAATATGAACTGCAACAAGGGCTTAAAGCTGTTGGAGACAGTTTGATCCTGTTTAAACCAGTTGGTACCCGACTGGTCCAGTTTGAACTCATTGGAGCCAGTTTGATCCAAATTAAACCAGTTGGAATCGGTTTGATGTGGTTGGAACCAGTCTGAACTGTTTTGATGAGGTTGGAACCAGTCACAGCACCGAGCCTGTCAGAGTTCAAGAAGTGTTTGGACAATGCTTTCAGGCACATGATGTGATTCTTGAGGTCTCCTGCACAGGGCCAGGAGCTGGACTCGATGATTCTGATGTGTCCCTTTCAACTCCACATATTCTGTGATTATATGATTCTATGATCTGGTTTTAACCAGTTGGAAACTGTTTGACCCCGTTTGGACCAGCTGGTGCTGATCTGATCCAGTGTGAACCATCAACTTTACTTACCGAAGATGTTTCAAAAGAAGACCCCCCAGACTAATGTTAGGAAGTTAGCTGGTTAGCTCGTCACGTAGGGTAATCACCCAAATTCTCAAGTATATTTTTCCTCCTTTTTTTTCATACTATTATCTCCTTTAACCCATCATGTGGTCCTCATCCTTTCTTGAGAGAGTGCAGAGGGATGCTGATGAGAGACATATTAAGAATTTTACTGTAAGTACTTTTTTTCCCCCTATTACTCTATTTTTGCTATCTCGCTATCTTTCTGTGTCCAATTCACTGTATGGATGGGTATTGATCTTTAAATATAATATCTCTTTCTGTGTGCTTTTGACAGCTTTCTCATTTATTAATTTTATTTTATTTTATTTTTTTTTTAGAAGCCAGGAGCACTTAACACAGTTCTTCTTTGAGATATCATTAAAATATGCTAACTAAGGTAAATGTGTAAGAAGGAATGCAGACATTTCTAAAGGTTATGATCTATGACAACACTTCTTAGCTTTAAAGTTACTTTAATTTAATTAATTGTAGCATTGAAGAAACTGAAGAACAAAGACAGCCCTGACTCTGAATGTATTAAGGAGAAATACTTGACCTTTTCAGCATGTTATATTTTGATTGGCAGTCACATTGTTGGAGATCTCCTAATAATAGTTTCTTAATTTTTTCCCCCATGAAAAATAAGATAGGTGTGTCAGAAAACTGAAGTACAGTTGAGATAATTGGAAATATCCAAGTGTGAAGTGTGCAAGTATATGTGCACGCACTCTACCATAATTCAGAGGATGTTAGCAATGGGTGTTTAATTCTGTTGGCAAAGGTTTTAGCAAAAAGGAAAAGCTAGACCAAGTTAAACTTAATTTGTCATATTAGAATCACAGAATCATAGGTTGGTCTGGTTTAGAAGAGACCTTAAATAAAGAACATCTTGCTGCAATCCCCTGCCGCTGTCAGGGACACCTTTCACTAGACCAAGTCACTTAAAGTCCCATCCAGCCTGGCCTTGAACACTTCCAGGCACGGGGCATCCAGAACTTCTCTGGGCAACCTGTGCCAGTGTCTCACTCCCTTGCAGTAAAGAATTTCTTCCTGATACCTAATCTGAACCTACCCTCCTTCAGCTTAAAGCCATTTCTCCTTGTCCTGTCACTGCATGCCCTTGGAAAAAGTCCCTCTCCATCTTTCTTGTAGGCCCCTTTTAGGTACTGAAAGGCTGCTGTAATGTTAATTTCAAACCTATTTTGGTTTGCAGAATCTTAAAGAGGCCTTTCTTCATAAGGTTTTTTTCTCTGACAAAGACTGTTCACTGCTATTGACATGAGAATAAAAACCATTTGTAATATAATGTAATTCAGGTTATTTATTGATAGACCTGTCTGAGAAATGGAGGTGCCCTTTAATTTTTTATTTCTTAGTACCTTTTTTAACTCAGTAAAATTTAATCAATTTTCTCAAAGGACCAGCAGGAATTTCACATGTCATGGGATTTACCTGAGGATACAAACTTTTTTACTACCTCCTTCTTTACTTTCATTACTGGGTACATACTGTTCCTGTTCTTGTCTTGCATTTTGCTGTGTGCACTCTCTACAGCTCCATGACCCTGCATTTATATGTTACTGGTTCCACAATTACTTGATATTTTTGGGTCTCCTGGCTCCTCATTGTTATGTGAATTATGTATCAAAAGTAAGGTAAAGGGCCCTTTCTCAGCCTAGGAGAGTTAGTACTTTCTCCCTTACAGTTTATGTAGCCTTACTACAGACTGAAGAGTTCAGGAATAGCTTCCCCAGTATGCCACAGCTGCTAAGGAAAAAAATTCCAGGTGGCAAACTGTCTTTTTAGCCTGCTTCTCTTATTTAGCTTTCGCTGGAAAACTTTACTGCTAAAAAATTTTCCATTTCTCCCTCTTTAAATCAAAACAAAACAAAAGTAGGTACTAGGAGAGTTCCTGATGTTTACTTATTTATTGAAGACTCTAAATTTCACTTTACATGCAAATCTTCCCTAAACCCTCAGAGGTTAGGGTAGGTGCATTTATGCACAGCCAACATCTCTTTCTGTAGTGCTGTAATTCTATGCAAAACTAAAACAGAAATTATTTTCCATATACAGATTAAAGCATGCTTGGGGGCAAAAACCTGGGCTTGTTTTCAGCTGGTGAAGAATCTGTTTGTAGGCCACATAGGCACCATATTTCTGGGCTGCTGCTGCATCTCTAAACTCCCTGTAAATCGTTTATAACAAATACTCAGATTTTCAGCTTTGATATCTGATCTGTGCTTTCCCCATGAAAAGTTAAAAGGTCAGTAAGTGTTTTGAACTGGTTCAGCATAATTTATTAATACTTCATTTCACATTGTCAAAACATTCACAAAAAGCCCCCAGACATTCCTGTGACTGTATAGGGAGAATAAACATATTGTAAATAACTTCCTAACCTCATTTTAAATTGCCATTTTCTGGACTTCGGTTTTCTAAGTGGAAAAACACTTCATATTCAGCGCATCACCAGATCACTCCAACCTCTTTGAAAATGCATTTCAGGAGCCTTGATGGATCTCTTGCTCAGCAATTGGCCTTGGGAAAGTATACACTTCATGGTAAGCCGAGTGCCACATGCAGTAATCCGTCAGAAAGGGAACAGCAAATGTAATGGAAGGGTGAAACAGATCATTTAGCATTGTGACATTATTTGTGAATTTGGCACTATGAGAGAGATTTTTGTCGTGCATATGGTTGATGTTGATATGAGGTTACGAATGTGACTGGCTGTATCCCTGGTGTCTGAAGAGTTTTGAAGCATAACTTGACCTGGGTCTCTCTCTGCAACCTTTTAAGACTGGGACTGATAACATCTCCTGCATAAGATGCTCCCCTGAAGTGAAGCTGAATGGTTATGATGCCTTTCTGATTGCCTACAAAGCAATTTGGGAGGAACCCAGCCTCACTTTTATTAACCCCAGAGGTCTCCCCATTTGTTTGACTTTTTCATTCTGTATCTTTCTTCAGCTGTCCAGCTAAATTGACAAAGCACAGAGTCCTGTTCCATATAGCACGTGTCTTTGTAGGAATCCCTTTAAAAGCTTTAGCACTTAGGAAAAATCAATAGCGCTTATGATGTCTTGCAGGTCTCCCCTCTCCTGCACTCTAAATTCTCATCAGCCCGTTATTAACTGTTGGGAAAAGACAGTAAACATTGCATTTTAAAAGCACTCGTGTGGCATTTCACTTGAATAACGTTGCCTCTCCTTCCTTAATGAATTTAGTGGAACTGTGTTGTTGGTATATTTAGAAAGAGAAAGAAGAGCTGTGCAGAATGCATTGCAGGCACAGAGCCAAGTGTATCTATTATACACAAATCCTCTATGTTCATTGAAGTAAAATGAACCCATAGAAATACTGATATTTTAAATAACACTATAAAATATGAATGGCCGTAAAGATAATCAATAATACTTTCCTACAAATATCCTTAAAAAAAAAAGAAAGATTCACAAGATTAACCTGTGCAATATTGCAGAAAAGAAAATGTAGACATAAAAAAAAGCAGTGAAAAGCTGAAGAAACAATTACACAATTGAACTGCACTAAGACAGGTATTTAGGAAACAAAACCACTGAATGCAGAAACACTTCAGTTTCTAACATCTAGTCCCCAAGTGTTGTCTTATGGTTTCTAGGCCCGTGAAGTTACTGTGTCTTGGAAAGGGACCTAGAAGAATTGGATTTGGACCATGTTCCTTATGACAGGAACTGAAACCAAAGGGTTTTACATCAGGATGGTGAGTATGTTCACCTGCTGTTCACACTTCAGAGTCTACTTGTGTACATCTGTGGCATTTCTATACAGATTACAAGCATTTTTTAAAAAGGGAAAAAGATAATACATTTTCTTTTTTTTTTCCCTTAATGTTGTATCACATCAGTCAGAACAACAATGTAGAGTATATGGATCCCAGTTTCAATCCCCTAATTTTCTTAATAATCTCAAGTTTTCATCACTAGATAAACCAACCCAATTATCAGGTTTATGGCCACTTCAGCAGTGCCTGTGCACCTGTTAAGGGAGAGTGGGGAATTCCCATTCTGCACCTCAAAGTTTTTTCCTTAAAAAAACCCAAACATTAAAGATGCTTTTATTCCAAAATGAGAGTGCAAACGTATGTACGATTCTGTAGTCTAGTGATGATGACATTTCCTGGAAAGGGACAGGTTTTGATCATGCAACATTTCTGGATGTTTGTAATCATCCTTAATGATTAAACAGTCCTTGGAGATGAGCCTGTAAGCTGACTACACATCTTCTTCCAGAGTTAGCCCTGTATATCATGCTGAAGAGATATGATCACTTAATGAATCTTTTTTCTTGATATATTTATTTTTCTGCTGAGATAGGAGTCATCCTTCCCAAACCAGTTTGGTGCTCAGATCATGTTTTGCCAATGTGAAGGGGAAAGGTTAAAACTCACTGTGCATAAATCCAAGGCTTCTGCCAGGTGATTGCTCTGTTTTTGTATGGTGGTGAAGAGGCCAGCCTGCCTCGATTGAGTTTTAAAGGAAAGCTTTTGTATGAGGCCCTATTTTAGTAAAAACACCTGTCAGAGTTACATGCATATCCTCAGAGGAGATAAGGAAGGGAAAGCCTAGATTTATGATCTATATTGGTCTTTTACTTGCAGCACAAGGCAACGTATAAAGCAAAAGTACGTTGAGATTCCTGTCTGTTCATACCTACAGTGACATTGCACTTGATCACTTTATCAGTCACGCTGCTGCAAGACATATTCTGTACTCTAAACCCAGTCAGTGACATGAAGAATAAATAAAAAATAAAGGGAAATAAAAAAATAGTCCTTTAAAACAGATTACAAATATTTACATTGGCATAAGTGAGAAATTTGAAGAAATGGCCCTCTGTATGACAGAAAAAAGACATATTGAGCAGGCTTCACAAATGAAGAAGCTGTAAAGTGGACTGGCACCTTTCATTTTATTTATAGCCTAGATCTGGCATGTTTACTATCAGATTGAAATACAGGGTGAGTTCTTCTTCTGAAGCTGCTTCCTGTGGAGCAATATCATTTTTTCTCTGGCTCATATTACTTTTATCATCAACATCGGCAATCTTTTACCCTTTCTTAAACACAAAAATTAGTAGCATTTCACGCCTACTCTGCCAAAGTAGGGGGGTTTTTGGCATTTCCTATGCCAAAGAATGTAATGTGAAGCATGACCAAGAGAATTCTGGGCTTATAAATACAAGGAGTTTCAACCTTTCTCCTTTCAGTCACTGTCATGGTTTGCCGCCCTACAGAGAAGATGACTTCACCTTGGCTTCAGTAGCTTTAAGACCTGTCTCTAGTTTGATCACATCATCTCATTTTTTCCTGTGTACTGTATGCAATATATCACCTCATGTTAATTTTCATCTATTCCATTTTCATCTACCTTCTGAAGTAGGTGTGCCCACACTGTTCTTCATTGCTCCAACATGTCACACGGGTCTCTGGCATTCCTGACCATCTCAGTTTCAATTTCAGATCATTACAACAGTAATAAAACACATTGACTTCTTCTTCTTTATAGAATTATTTGAATTGTAGGTGCTCTAGACAAATCTCTCCTGTGACAGAATACAAATATGCTAATATTTCTGAACCTGTATAATGAATACAACCACTCAACCAGTAGAACACAATTGGACATCAGGGAAGGCCTGACTTTAATCTCTGGTATTCAATAGCCACAAAGTCACCTAAGGATTACTGTCACAACTTAGAAGAAAAAAAAATAAAATAATTATTTAATATACAAGGCAACAATTTGGGGGACAATTACACCTTAAAAAGTAAATAAAATGGATTGCAATATCTTAAACCATAGTACACTGTGGCTAATTAAGACAAAGAAATCTATGAGACAGATGCAAATGTTTTTCTTTAGATATCAAAATCCCAGTATATGCTTAAAATACATGCTCTGTTTTAGTGATTTTGATACTTCCTTTGGATATCAAAAAGACTCCGCTTTTCTTCCTGGAAGTAAACTTTGTATATGTCAAACAAGAAAAGAATAGACACCTTTTAAACTTTACATAAAAATTTCACTGTTTATTAACACAGTTTTATTACTTCTATCTTCAAATTATAAGCGTAATCCTCCTAGCCTAAAAAACTCTCTTTTTTCCAAGAGGCAATAGGAAAGTCTAACTTGCCTCAAATCAGATTACATAACTGAACCAACTTGTTCTTCCTCTGTATCATCACATTGTATTTATGTCATCCAACCACGTTTATTTTTTTATCCTTCTTTAACTTTTAGTATTTTAGGGACTATTATAAGGTAAAGATGTCTTCAAAATTCATCTTCTACATGTACAAGGATCATAATCGTCCTGTCAGTGTACCATGAAAAACCCTTTTTTAGGATCTATAGGTAAATGTCCCTCCAGATAGTAAACTATTCATCCCTCTTGAAACAGCTTCTCCAAATTAAATCAAAACACAGGATAGGTTTATTTTGTACCCAGTACCTGTACAAACACACAGTTTAACATGACGAGTAGTCTTTGTTTAAAGGGAACTGAAGTATATAGCTGAGGCATAACAGCAAAGATATTTGAGGGTAACTGGCCAGTGTCCAGTGATATCCACATGCCCTTCATAGTTTTATGAGAGTAACAGTGAAAAACTAAGAAGTTGGAAAAACAAGAATGGGCTGCTTTTTCACGTATAACATCAATTTCTCTGGTTTTATTGCATTCAGAGCATCTATAGGTTAAAGTCAAAGACTGTCAGTTTAAATTTTGTGCAAACTCAGAAACTGATTTTAAAAAAAGCTTACTTTAAATCTGACAGGGAGACAGTAGGGTAGCTAATGAGTCACTGGAGAACATCACAAATTGTGACACGAGAGAGGGGGTAAGCCATGTATTGCTTTCCTTGATGTTGTGGTATAATACAAACATTTTACAAAGTACCTCACAGTCATGCTGAAACAACTGGTCTGCATTTTTTCCAGTATAGAAGATCTAATTCTCAAAATAGCTTTTCAGCAGGTTGTTTTGTATGCAATTTTATCCTGCACTGCAGGAACATCAACTTACCTCTCAGTGATGGACACTGCATTTCCTTTACAAATGCTCGGGTAAAACAGGAATTATTAATCTTTGTTCATCCACAAATCTTCTAATCAGATAAAGAGCTGACAAAAAAAACCACCCAAAACCAATCAAAACAGAAACAGGAAAAGTTCCAAACGAACACACAACAGACAGAGAAACTAAATCCATTGGGAAAACCTTGTTTGTCATCATCTGCCACAGTTCTGCCCACTCTGATGGGTAATCATTTTGCACAGTTTCTCCAGCTATCTTTGCCCTGTGGGAGAGATGACAGTGCTTTTCATCCAGTCTCCAAACTAGGAAAAATTGTGGTCAAATATTCACAACTGCCAACTTCAAAGCAATTTTTCCATGGCAACCATACCTCAAAAGGCTGGAGTTGCAGAACTTGCCAATTAGCAACTCCAAAGGGGGCCATTAGCTCCTTCAAAAACATAACGGACACTGTTTTTAATCACCATTTGTTTTCAGCCTTACAGCAAGCACTCCATGAACACTAACCACGCAAGTGTAAGGCTGACTACTTAAAAAGAAGTTGATGTTGCATGAAAAGAACAACACACATCAAGCTACATTTTTTAATAAAGAACAATTATCCTCAGTAAATCATCACTTCTAATTTATGGTTGTTTAATTAAGCAAGTCGTATTTTCTCATTATTGGCAGTGGTAAACCACGCATAACAGCCACAGATTTTGATTTCAGTAGGAGTCCTTAGTTATACTGCTGCTTGGGAATGAACAAGTGCCATAAAGCAAGGAGTATCTGCATAAATATGGACCTGTAGAATGGACTACCTATCTGTCTAAGGCTTCTGTTCATAAAGAGAAGACATATCAAAGAAAATAAAAATATAAGATGGGGAAAATAGAGAAATCAGGAATTTAGCTCCTTAGCTCATAAAATCTTTGACTCCATTGAAGTCTATGGAAAGTTATGTCATTATTAGCCATGAAGCCTAGATTTATATTTATCTGATCTATATTTATTTAAGATTTTCCTAGATATAAAAAGTAAAACCCAAACCTTTGTAATTAAAAAAAAAACCTGTCCTGTATATTCATTAGTTCTTTTAAAGTAATTATTTCTTTATTCACATAAATGATGCACCATGTCCTTTAGAGGTCACATCAATAGCAGCATGAAAATAATGAACTTTACCCATTCATTTAAAAAAGATGTCATTTTTGAAGCCCAATTATACCCATTACCACTTGCACTGTATCACTGCTAACTAATTTATCACTTACCATTCTGTCATAAAACCCCAGTAACCCAGATCATCTCATGTTGCTGGCAGTGTTCACGTCACTTTGACATCTGGTGCATTTGAGAGGAATAGCTGTGCAAATTTTGAATGTGTAACCAACCTAGGGACCTCTCCACGCAGCAGAGGGACATTTTCTTTTACACAAAATTGGGATCATTTTGGAAGAAACGAGGGACACAGGATGTCATATGAAACCTTCCTGAATGCCAGTGCATAAGCTGGCTGCTGGCTGGTTGTCTCATCACCATTGCAGGCTATGACACTCCACAGTGCCTTTGTGCTGTTGCTGACCCATGAGCCTCTATAAAACAGCCCAGACTCCTTGTCAAAAGCATAAGAGACAGCAGGGCCAACTGAGCAAAGCCCTGAATCAGAGTAAGAGTCTCAACAGGTCAGGGGAGCAATGCAAGGAAAATAAGATCATATTTTAGCAATTTAAAGATGATTTTCACTCATATTTTCTTTTGTCCAGTAAAAGCCTAAGGAATTCACAGCTGGTTTGTCAGAAATGCTGCTAATTGAAGTTTCTGGTACTCTTATTTGAATAATTCCAGTCTCTTAAAAAGACCTTCAGTGGTTCTGAAATACTGAGGACCAAACCCTAATAAATGATGCTTCTTTTATTATCATGTCTAAGTAAGCCGGGAAGTTTCATTATGAGCACCTCAAAGATGTTATTATGTTTGCATGTGCTTGTTCAGTGTCTGTATTACAATCATCCACATGCTTACTGCTTACACACACACACAGAGGGACAAACACTCTGAAAGGAAGCTAATGCAATTTCATGGCATTCCAGTGGGATAGACAGCGCACATTTTCTTGTTTATTCGTCACCATCATTTCACTGCTAGCTGCCTAGCTCTAGAGAGGAAGAGATATTATTTCTAGTCCAGACCGCATTATTTTTTAAAATTTATTTCCTATAAGCAAAGCCTGATGATGTGCCCTTTCTCTGAAGCTGACATCTGGTGCTGGAGACGTCAGCCTCAATGAAGTTCTTAAGTCATGTGAGCTAGTCACTCTGAGAGAAGATTAAAGAAATGATCAATAAGAGAAAAGAAATAGATCAATTACATTTTTCTCTTCACTTCTTCTTTCTCCTCATGTTTGGGGTTTTTTTTTTGCGTGTTCTTTCTTTGAAAGACCAGGTTGAAAAAGATGCAGTAATGAAATTTTTAAGCAAAGAAAATACTATGTCATCTTTTTTTTGACACATACAAGATGTTTTTAAAAGTAGCAGTCATGAAAAAAAACCAAACAACTCCT
This sequence comes from Neopelma chrysocephalum, assembly GCF_003984885.1. Classification (NCBI taxonomy): domain Eukaryota; kingdom Metazoa; phylum Chordata; class Aves; order Passeriformes; family Pipridae; genus Neopelma; species Neopelma chrysocephalum. The sequence continues at coordinate 3,875,372 of NW_020897749.1, forward strand.
TGCAAAGCCAACAATGCCAAATTAATAACAGATGACATCTTTCTGTTGTTTTTTTTTTCCTTTGCACTACATGAAAATCCACAGCAAAGGTATTTTCCCAAAGGTATGCTGCTGACATTACCAGTCATGGTTATGGATGCCTTCATAGCACAGGTCTGCGTTGCCTTTGTAGGTCTGTTTTGTACATGATGTTGCTTCTCCTCTACTGTGGGTGTCCCTCATATCCCATGGGAGCTCTGAGCAAGAGCCCTGAGGAGCTGTGCACCAGCTACTGCAGAGACTGACAACATGTAGGTAGATAAGAGGAAATCTTTATTTACCACATCACCATCCTCTGCTAATAACATTTCTGCTCCAGACCCAACCTTATCTTCCCTCTACTGTGATATGGTTGAAACAAAGAGAGAGGAAATATTCTGAGAGTTGAATTTTGCCAAATGTACCCCTCCCCTCCAAAAAAACTTAGATCAAACTATTAACATTGTTATATCAATACAGGTAGGCATAGCCAGATGTGGGACTTTTTCAACTATTCCTAGGAAACCAACTCCTGCCTTGAAGCTCTTTGTCAACGTTCCACTATGAAGCTGAACCTTGACTGATGTGCCCTAACAGATTCAAGGTGCTTTTCCATTAAACATTTAAAGATTTGCTGGAGTAGGACTAACAGTTAAGCATGTGAAGCATCTCAAAGGAATGCCCTAGGTCCAATCTCATGTGTCTTCTTGTGCTTCCTTTCACAATAGCTGTTCATGTCATTTGTACAAACTGGTAGATTTTCTCCATTGACAGGGAATCACAACTTGTTTGGTGGGATCTATAATCTGGTCCCAGAGGAAACACTTACCTGTTACTCATATAGCCTTGGTAAAGGTAATTAAAATCCACTGCAAACCTCTCACATGGTCTTTCTATCATCACAATCATTACTCTGTCCAGAAAATATTCATTCAATACCTGTGATATGATGTTACACAGCACTACTGCTTAGCATCTATGACCACCAGTTTTTTTAAAAAGAAACTAAACAGAAATTAAATTAGCATGGTCCTATTCTATGTTTTCGCCAAGACAAATGCATCCCAAGAGTCATGTCCTACCGCTCTAACCCCAATGCATATGTAACAATCATCTGCCTTCACAGTATTCCAGTTTTCCCTTTTCCTGTTCCTAACAAGTGAGTACATATGTGTTATATTTAGCAGTGTACTGTCTTCTTTTCTATTTGTGCCCTTACACCTTTTTTCTTTTAACATGCGCTTCATTTATAGCATAACTTTATAGCAGATATATCAAGAACCAAATATTTCTAAAGCATTCGCATCACTCATGTGAATTCCTTTACTATGAATCAATATTAGAATCAATCCCAGGCCATTTTGAGCTCACTCGCATCCTTTTATTTCCCTTCAGACACAGTGCCAATAATTCTATTAACTTTCTTGCATGAGCTGTGTGAATTCACTATCACATTCAGTACCTCCTGCACCAAAAAGCTGTTTCAATGTCGCAGTGTCACTAATCCTGTGTCAGAAATACCCTTGCTAGTAGCATTGTTAAACATCACAATTAAGACAACAACATTACCTGTAGCTGTATCCTTGACCTGTGGTCTCCCAGAACAGTTTTTATTGGTCTTCTGTCGCTCAGTTCCTTTCTTAAAATTGTGCCTTCACAAAGACTTTATACATAAAATCACTCTCTGTGCTAGTGTAGTCTTTTCAACTTCCCTCAGAACTGATGTCTCTTTTTAAAATTGATTTCCTATGGAGGTGTTGTTTGGGCTTTTTTTTTTTTTGGTAATTACATTTTTGACTTTTCAATGCCACACAGTTGTGTCTTGTCAGTATTCTTAATCACTGCTTACACATACCTAATCCTCTAGGTACTGACAGGTTGCTAAACCTCCCTTTTTGGACTGTTACTTTTGAAAGAGACAGGTATTTAAATAATTTATTTCAGTTGTTTCCCCTTTTAGCATAGCTATTATTCACTCAGTTACATCTGTATGTAGCTGCAAAGGGCTATAACAAATGTTTGGGGTTTTTTTAAGCGTGTAATGTTTTTGTCTCACTGATCTGCCTTATCTGTACTACACATATCTCACTTCTTCCATGTGATGTAGATAAAAATGTGAAAAATGCATGCAGTGTCAGTAATAATAAACTCAGCTCCTCAGGATAAAGAGCATCATACATCCTTCACACCTGGAGGATACACTAGTAGAACATTGCCTAAACTATTCAGTGTTGCAGAATAAACTGTATTTTCCTAGTTCTCTAATTTTTTTTAACACAATATCTATTTTTAAACATTGCTACCATTTAAACGTGTATTTTTCAAAGACCAGCAGGTGATTCAAAGCTAAAAGTCTTTCTTCATCATTTGTCACACATTATCCCAGAACTTGTAATTTCACACACCTTAATAGCACACCTTAAAGCAAAAATTCCATCTTCACTCTGCCAGAGCTCATTATCAACTGCTTTCTGATGGCCTCATACACTGCTACAGTCAATGTTCCCTCTTGGAACCATATCAATTGAACAAGAGCAGAAAATCCTACATCAAAATTATTATGTGGAGCTCTGAAAAAATATACTTGTTTCCAAGTAAATGTTCTAACACAGATCTATAAGGGGCCTGCTTTGACTTTTATTAATTAATGACACTTGTCTGTTGTCATTATCTACCGTTAATGGACAAGAAATATATAAGTACATTTCTGACACATTATATTATACCTGTCAGTGGATAAAAACATATATATGACAGCAACACTACGATATACATGAGGGCTAGTAAGGAAAAGTGTCTCTGAAGCTGCCTAAATTAAAACTGGAAGAAATAGAAATGGGATTTGGATTAACTGAAATACATTCATATCCTTACATGATATGGAAAAGCCAAAGGGAGCCAGTTACATGAAAATTTGCACATCAGTAAAGTATTATCTCATATTTCTACAGGATTATTGCAGGATTTTGTTGCTGTTTTTTTTCCATGCCTTTTGGTATAATATCCCAAGAATCGAAGCATTTCTGGAGTGGATTTTCCACTGATTTGCTTTATAAAAATATCCCAAAGATTTTGCAGAAAATGAAAGTTTCATCATATACCCTTCCCCATCTTTGGTAGCAATAACAGCACTGCATCATTACTACAGATTGAAAGTCCAGATAAAGAGAAAAAATGAAATTTGGAGAAAACACAGGCTAAGCTATATTGTTGTGAGAATGGTACTAAACTCCAAATAGCCATGTTGATTGTACCACCTTGATTTTCATAGCTTACCCCCTCACCTAGCTAGGATTTCATGGGTGCAAAGCAGAATTACTTTAGTTACTTTCCTTCCAGTATGAATGGATGAATCCAGGAGGGCGAATTGAGACTATTTTGCAGAATTTCTCCAGAATTCTATAGAACTCTAGAATATTTTAGGTTTCAGGGAGCCTTTGACCATCTTCTGGTCAAATCCTCCCTCATGGTTATGAAGATAGGGACATGTACACACCACAGGTGGGAGTGGAATGTGAATTAGAGCAGTGAGATGCTCTGGTATTACACAGCTCTCCTTGATAGTCCAACTGTGAAAATATTACACAGTTAGAACAAGTCTTTAGAACAGGTTAGAACATCTTTTGAGAAAAAACAATAAAAAAGAATGAGGCACTACTCATTCAGTTGATACCTGGTGCAGACTATTGTACTGCTGGCTTGATTTGCCACTACAGGCTTGAAAAATTCATCAGTCGTCTTCCAGAGATATCACATCAGTTTTAGTTTTGATTGTGACAGCTTAATTTTAGTTTGCAAAGATGATGACCTCCTTTCACATTTTATCTGATTATTTTTTTAGGCTGATGTAGAATCAGTTTCTTTCACTGGTCAGAACAAGGAAAAGTAAAATGACACAAAAAAAGAAAAAAAGATTCTCTTTCAGGTTCAAATTCATCCTTTGTCTAAATGTGCAAAAGAATGTCAATTTAAATATATGCCACAGAATCACAGAATCACAGAATATGCAGAGTTGGAAGGGACCCATAAGAATCACCAAGTACAATTCCTGGCCCTGTACAGAACCATCCCCAAGAGTCACCATGTTCCTGAGAGTGCCATCCAAACATTTCTTGAACTCTGTCAGGCTTGGTGCTGTGACCACTTCCCTGGGGAGCCTGTTCCAGTGCCCAACCACACTCTGGGTGAAGAGCCGCCTTCTAACATCCAACCTAAACCTCCCCTGACACAACTTCAGGCCATTCCCTTGGCTCCTGTCACTGGTCCCCACAGAGCACAGTGCCTGTCTCTCCTCTTCCCCTCACAAGGAAGTTGTAACTGCAACGAGGTCTCCCCTCAGTCTCCTCTTCTCCAGGTTGAACACAACAAGTGCCCTCAGTCGCTCCTCAAGGCCCTTCACCATCTTCATTGCCCTCCTTTGGACACTCTCTAATGACTTAATGTATTTCTTATATTGTGGTGACCAAAACTGCACACAATATTCAAGGTGAGGACACACCAGCACAGAGCAGAGCGGGACAAACCCCTCTCTCGACCGATTGGCATACACATTTATTCTTTGACCTTTACAGTTTTCACAGAATATTCTCAGTTGGGAGGGACCCCCAAGGATCATCAAGTCCAGCTGTTAAGTGAATGGCCTGTACTGGGATCAAACCCACAACCTTGGTGCTATCAGCACTGTGCTCTAACCATCTGAGCAAAAAATCTTCATCTCTCAGTGATCCTGAACCCCTCACCTACCTTTTCTTCCACGCCTATAGATGTTCCTGACCACTGAAGATTTACAGTGGATCTGTGGATTGTGGACAGCACAGGACAGTTTGTCTGTGCAGAAGATCCCTCTGATTGATGAGATTCTCTACCCCTACACATTTGTGCATGTTAAGACCTAGGGGGCACAGTGAGTAGTGAGAAGATGAGGGTGTAGAACTACTGAAGACCCAGAGCCTTCCATGATTCTTTTTATGAAATGGAAACAGGATTTATGCATATTCACCTACCTCTTCCTAACATGAGATTAACTTTCCATAGCCTCAGGAATTCCTTGTAAGCAGGAGATAGTAATAGAGGGAGCTTTTGGGGGAAAAAAAATTAAAAAGAAATAAAGCCTGCTTTAAAGAAATGGACTCATTCTTTTTCAGCACCTAAATATTAGGTCTAATCTCTCGCTGTGTGATTTTTATTTGTTTGGTTTTCTGAACCTTAATGGAATAACATAGACTAATTTACAAAGGAAGAAACAAACAGCTAAAATAAGGGATAATCTGGAAGATGTAGCATCACAAAGAAAGAAAAGAAAAACTCAACAGAGCTATTATCTAGGAAGACCTTTTCTATTTGAAAGATTATGAGCTATAAAATGGATAATATTTTCTAGGAACCAGCTCAATGTTGGGTTTTTTTCCATGCTGTTCTCCTTCTCACTGCTGTGGTGGGGAACCAGCCCGCCCTTATTTTCCCAGCTCAGTGTTATGCCCTGCTGGTGAAACTGCACTAGATAAGAACACATTTTGTCCTGTGTTTGCTATTCCTCTTAGAAATCTCTTGCACCTGCAGGCAGGGGTGTTCACAAGTACAAGGCAGCTCTTTCCCTGACATGTGCTGAACCTGAAGGGTGTATAATGAAAAGCGTTAGCATCCTGCTTATGACAGAGAGTCCCTGGGAGTGACCTTCAAAAATGTGCAAACATGTAACTCGCTGGTATTACACGGCTCCCCCGGGACCGAGCTACCCGGAGTGCAGAGATTGCAACAGAGCTCACAAAGCTGTCTTGCTTCAAACTGCAGCCTTGCAGGAACTCGGCTCTGGAGACCCACAGCCCGCTCCCCAGAAAGCCTGATGGTCACCGTGCAAACCTTATGGGATGTAGCCTAAGGATTGCTCTGCACTGAAGTGTTACTGGGGTACTTGCTGTTTTCTTTCTGCCCCCAGAAAAATTCTGAATGCCCTAAAAATGCTGAAGATCACTGAGACTCAAGCTCTTCATGCTGTGAGATCTGCACTTTTTTTGTAGGGCTAACAGAGAGCACCCTTTCATGGAACAAAGCTTGACCTGGACAGCTATCAGTGGGGTCTTACTTCGCTGAGGATCTGGCTGCATCCTGCAAACTCTGTGGTGCCAATGCATATACAAGTCTCCGGGGAAGTTCACTTTGTGTTATATGGCCTATAAATTGTTACATTACAGTTTCTTTGTCTGTCTTATCCTAAAACCACCAAGACTTTACCTTGTAAAATGCACTTAACATTTCCTCGAGATTCCCTAGATTAGGTAGGTCAGCAGGGTGACTTTGTTCACGTAACATTCTACCTCTATAACACCAATTTTTTGCATAACAATAGTTATTTTAGAGGGAGACATTTATTCCCTTTGTGTATGTAAGAGTATTTTTAGGATAGAGTACAAATGCTTCAATCTATTTTCTTTTGGAATGAAAACTTACTGAATATAATTCATTTATTAATGAAGCTACAACTGTGCAGACAGGGGTCTACTAAATTGAAACAGATGGAACCAACAGATTTAATATAACTGGCACTATCAGACTTGCTTGTTCAAAATGAATTAACGCATAAAAGCAATTCCTTCATTTAATTTTCCAACATTTCACTTCCTATCTTATATAATTAAGTCTTTTGGGGGCCAGTGTGGTGGTGGGAGACAAGTAAAAAATCCATAAATCAGCTGTGGATTACATTGCTAGAAATAGTATTTTCAGTAGCAGACTAAGTGCATGAAAACACTTTTGCTTAGTACCTCAGATAGAAGGATAAATATTTCAGGACATACATTTTCTATCTTATGAGAGAGAATAGAACATTACCAATTATTATTTAAGTATACCTGACTGGAGGAATGGGCACAAACAACACAGATGCCTGAGATACCACCAGTTTCCTTGTGTTCTGAACCCCAGCAGTTCAGCCTTGCTTGGTAGTGTAACTGTGGCTTTTTGATTTTGGAGAACTGAGCAAGTAGCTTCACACAACCATGTAGTCCTCTGTGGTGCTAGTGCTGTACTCCATGTTCTGACAGACTAGAGAGACAAAAGTCCAATTATAACTTTGAAGATTGAAATTTGCTTCAGAAATCTTTGGCCACACAGAATAAAATATAATATATCTCCCCATATAACTATAATAGTGTGCAATAGGTCCAAGAGAAAAAGAGACAGCACACAATGCAGTACAAGAACAGTTTTTCTTTTAGATGTATGCATTTAAAAGACCCAGAATAAAAAGTGAGAAGCAAAATTTGAGTGGAAGAAAATTGTTTTCAGAAGCCCCGGGGTTCAGAATAGAGCTGTGGAAGACAAGTGAAACCTCATTTCAAATATGTGCAGATACAGGAAAGGGGCTGGCCTGGGTCTCACTGAAAAATAGAAGAAAGAAAGAAAAAAAACACAGAAAGAGCATTTCCAAATGCAGATTTAGGAGTTTCATCACTGCTTATATTCTGAAGAAAAAAAGAGTCACAAGGAGATATACACAAAGGCCAGGATGTCCTTAGGGAAATCTCAGTGAAGGAAAACCATGGCACCTGGTAGTGAAGCTTATTCTGCATATTAAATGAGGTCATGAAAAAGCAGTTTTGCCAGTGATCAAAGCCTCTATGGAGAACTCAAGAAAAGACATCCAAATGAGGGAGCAGAAGTACTGTCCAGACCAACTAAAATGTTAATAAAAAGACTGTTCCACAGTAGAGGTCAGATGTTCTGTAGGTGAAAACAAAAGAAATATGTCCTAGGGTGATTATTGACGGAAGCACATTCATCTTTATAGATATTAATAGTGATGAACAGAAGTTTCCAATAACAGCATTGAAAGACCCTAATCTTCACTAGCACAGTCACTCAGAAATTGTATAGTGTGGCAAATAAAATAAAATAAAAAAAATCCAACAACTCAAAAGTCTTCTGCTTAGTTGATGAGACAGAATATATGCCCTGTGAATGGCACTTTTTTTAGATAGGCCAACTCTCTTAATTGGATATGTGTATGTATAAGAGTACAGTTATTTTATACATATATTTGTGTGTATGGGTATAAGTGCATATATATATGTGTGTGTGAATGCTTTTTTTGGCAATCAGTCTACCGAACTGGTTACATGAAGACAAGCACATGCAGCCTCAAACAGACCTTGTGCTTCTAAGCTTTGAAGTGTAGTGTACATAATCAGTGTTTCGGGACAGTGAAGGCATAACTTATGCAAAAAAAAAAATCAAAGTATTTAGAACAACAGTAGCAAAGCAGAAGATAATTCTAAGAATGAAAGTGCGGCCATAGTGCAGAACCGAATTTTTTTATCAATATGTATGTTTTTAAAGAAACTAATGATATAAGGCCCTAGATTGTGTATTTAAAGTGTTGAAATATAATTAAAATTTCGATAAATATTCATCACATTGCTCAAAAAGTTGGGGTAGTGACTAGTTTTGTCAACTGACTGGTTATAGTTTAGAAAGTCTGAGAGCATCCTATCTGTGTTCCCAGTTTCTGTGCCATTTAAAGTGATTTGCAGCTATGATGAAGTTAGATATACCTATGATTCTGAGGATAACAGAGATTTTTTTTCATGCTGCTTATACAATAGGAAACTCTCTTTATCACCTTTCACCTTAGTTTAAATTAGTAAATAAACCACTGTTTTGAATCTTATCTTCATAAAGCTTTACTTGAATAATTAAAAAAATAGTGTGACTAATGAGACCAGATCTCATTAGTGGTAAGATCACCACTCAGGGCAAAAAACCCTAAATAATTGCTGCAGTATAAAGTCTAGAATCTGTAAGAAGGATATTCTTGCAACCTTCACTCTTTCTGGGAAATTGCTCATCATTTCCATTTTATTCAAGGAGAAATTGAAACAGAGAGTCCAAGCCATCTTTCAGAACAGACGTAAGCAGTAAGCTAGATGAATACTCCTTTCTCAGGAATTTAACAGTGGAATTCTCTGGCAGTGTTCCAAACACATGTTTTCTGTCACTCTGTCAGACTAGAAAACTGGGGGACTCCTGCGTAGCCAAGACCAGAGAGGAGAGAAGATTAAAAAGGGAATGAAGCCATAAGGACAAGTCAGGACAGCATCTAGATTGCACTGTGTGATTTGGAGTTGATTTAACTGCCTGAAATTAAGAGTATGTTCCCGCAAGAGATTTCCTCAAAGCTGAGCAGGGTGGCTCTGCAGCTGGAGTTAATCCCATGAACTGTGGAGTGAAGGAAATATCCAAGCCCCTCCAACATTAACCAATTCTCACTGCTTTCAGCTCATAGCAATGACATTCAAGATGTTCTAGATATTCAAGATCAAACCACTGACACCACACTCCATGTGAGCTTATCTTTTTTAACAAGTGATGTGTGCACAATACCAGGCAGTATCCTGGGAGAAACTGAGTTCAACAGCATTGAATATAATTACTTTCTGATTGACACAGGAGGTAGCTATTCCTGCTACAAGCAACTAGTTATCTCTGCCTGTATCCCATAGAGACATCCACGGTGGAAGAGCTCTTTTTCTGACAGTGTTTCATACTCAGATTGAGAGGAGGACACATGCAGTTTTCAAATAATCCTAGGAACAAGCAGCATGTGTGCTCCCTATAAGAACTCCTACAGAAGAAACACCCTTTTGCATCCCTTAGGATGCTTTATTTATGAATTGTTTGTGCTCACACAGATGTAAAAGCTGGAAAAAGTATATAAGTTACAGACACTATACTAATGGTGTTGGGTGGTAGTTTTAGTTAGGAAAAAATCATATCCAAGACGCTGCAAAACTATTTTACTTCTTGCAATAAAAAATTAATAAAACCTGATTTTTTCTAGTAAGGTCTGGGGGTTGTTAATGTGTTGGATCAGAGTATGACAAGAAATCTAAAAAGCTTCACTTTCTCCAAGTTTCACCCAAACGAGAATCTAATTGTTGGAATAGATGCTGAGAAATTTGAACAAGTCATGACCAGCTCTGGAAACAATACCACGTGATTATAAATATTTGAATTATGTTTAGTTTGATCGTACTTGCTTTCCCTTAATTTTTTTCTTTGGCAAAACAACAATAGAGTTGACAATTGATTGCCTACAAAGTTCTCTGGTTTAGCCATTAACAGACACAACCTGTGAGCTCCCAATACTGAGAAGTCTCTAGGATGATGAGTGCATATCTCCTGCCACCAAATGAACATAAGAGAGGGAAGGAGAGGATAGCATGACCTAGAGATACACAGTTTAGCCCAGGAAAGTTAGTCTATTATTGATTTCCTGAGAAAGAAGCTACATTTATGTAATGGAAATTGCAGAATAAAGAATGAGAAACTTGATGTCATACTTACAGTTTCCAGTCTGACAATTAAATCAAGCAAGGGTTTCATTACTTTCAAAAATTATTTTATCCACATTCTCACTTGTATTTTTTGCAGAGAAAAATCAAGACTTCAATTCATGTCCTCTGCTTCCACAAGCAAAATATCAGGTGGCAAAGCTGAATGTTGTGTTTTAGTACATCTGAAAGACTCTTTACTAATAGCACCTGATAATAACTGAGCAAGTGATTAATTAAGAACTTTTGCTATCTTGCTAAATGTACCATAAGCACTTACATTGAAGCTCTAGTTTTACACCAAATTATGTTATAGATGTATTAAGCTCTTGGAGCAAGTCTTTTCTATCTGGCTTTTTTGTTCTTTCTTCAGAGCATAAGTGTAATTAATTGAATGGTTTAATATAATTGCATCCTGAATGCATAATATCAGGCTTCATTCATACTACTGTAGCTCCTGGCATCTTCTTAATTAAATTAATAAGAACAAGCAGAGATATTATTCCATAGTAAATACCCAATATAATAGTTTTCTAATAGTGGAGAAATCACACGTTCTTTTTCAATACAATAGTTCCATTACTCTAAAGAACATCAGTTTAGACCTCTGATATACCATTTACACATTTTGACCAGAAGTGATTATCCAGTTAGTGCACTGTATACAACAGCAATTACTATGTTTCTGACGTACAAAAAGAGCATAATTTTCAAAACTAGATAATTCACATGTTCAAAGTCCTACTGAAGCTGTGAGAGAATAAGTTAAAAGAGGTAGATTAAATAGACTGTGCAGCTGTTGCTGTTGGACCAAGAATTCCTCTTTCCACATGAATGGCTTTATCACAGACTCTGGAGACATATATCTCTCTCTGGCTCTCCAGGAAATTTTCTGCTTCATCTGACCTATTTAAATCACAAGGAAATGTCCCTATGACTAAACACATGAATGTTTTTTATTTTTTTTCCTATAAAGATGTTTTATAAAAAATGGAACAAATATCAAAAGGAAAGATAAAGAGTGGGACTTTGCAACGCCTAACAGCCTGACCACTAAAAGACTTTGATGAGAGCAGCAGATTCAAGGCTCATCAAGTAGGGGAATATATTGATCAAGGTATTCCAGACTTAGGATGAGAAAATTAAATAGATTTCCATTTGCCTGCATTTTATATCAAGGTTGAAAATAACACCAAAATATTTACTCTCAAAACAAACAAACAAAAAAAAAATCTTTGACTTTAAGTTAGAGCAAAAATCCCACTGTTTTAAGTTAGAGTAAAAATCAGTTGAGATTAGAGTGCTAATTTCAACTGATTTTCTCTTTTATACTGTTGGAGAAGCGGTCCCCAAAAGTTACTTCAATAAATTTAAGTGCAATCCTACAGTGTCACTCTGTGATGTCCTCTATAATAGTGAATACAGCACAATAAGAGAGATACTTTTAGCTTTATGATAGGGATTCTGGACTTATTTATAACTGTAAAGAATGACAATTAAAATTTAACTATAAAGTCTTAATGTTAAAATAATACTTGTTTTAAGTATATAAATGTCCCATTCTGAAGATACATTGTTTTGCAATTCAGAGTGAAACAGCCACATTACACCTGTTCTACAGTTGAATGTTCAATTTCTTTACTGTAGCAGCACATTAATGCAGGGGTTTTTTCCTAATATTATAAGTTGATATGCATGTAATTATGCACATGAGCTTGTAGGTATGTTTTTGCAAGCTCTGTTGGTTATTTTTATGTCAGGATAACTCACCTTGGCAGTCATGGCTACAGGAAGGAGGGTACAAATAGACATCATGATCACAGTTCAGTCTGCATTGCAAAAGTTACTTTTTCATGGGTACTAGCTTCTGCTTAGGCAAGACAAATGTTCCTGATAGCAGCCCCAATGATGACACCTGGTGTCTTATTAAACAGATGCAGTGACAACTAACTCTTCAAGCCTTACTAATGAGTGTATAAATGTGATTAGTACATCCAGTCACCCTCGTGCAAAACCTAATTTATATGTTTATTCATAAGTCTTAGTTACTGTATTTATATATTTCTTCTATAGTTCTCAATAAATGCACAGACTCAGGACAATCTTTGGTTTGTATCAAACCATGACTTAAGTCTATAGTGGAAATAAAATTAGGAGGTATAATATTATGAAATGGATCAAATACTTTACTGACTAACACTTGACATTCACATCCCCAGGAGCAGGCGTAGTGCATTTATAATACCCTTTCATACACAAAACATAATCTGCAGTTATGTTCTGTCATTTCACTTCAACTTTCAGGATATTATCACGTCAGGTTTATCATTCTTCTTGCAAACATGATATCTGCAAGTTACTGTGGCTTTTTCAACAGCCTATCCATGGCAGGTAACAAAATTATTTGCCAGTCCACTGTCACAGAGGATATAAATAAAAGGACATGCAAACAGTGTTCATTTCCCCCATGAGAAATGGTCTTTGAAGCAGACAGGCAAGGCAATGAATATTATTAAGGAATATGGTTCAACAGGTTGCTGTGGTAGATTATTTACCCTCAAAAGCTGTGAGTTACAGTGTCCTCCATGTCAGCAAACATTTACCATGGACTTAACATGACCCAGGCCCAGCAAGCAGGGTTTATTCTGCTCTTTCTCCTCAGTAATTGTGATTAATTGTGTTCACATTCGAACAGAAACTGAAATTTTGCTGAATCTTGCCTACTTTCAGCTCAGAACTACCTGCACTACTTCTAATTCATTCTCTCTTCTTTTTTTCATAATTTTTAGATAAACAATCATGCTAAGACCACTAAAGAAAGAATCTTTAAAAAATCACGTCATTAAGACTATTCAGGTATTCATGAAGTACTGAAATATGGATAATGACTTGAGCATGTCAGTAAAATGATCATCTGTCCCCAATTAATATTGATGCATTGCCATTGTGAAGGCTTTTAATGATCACATTACTAGGAAATTATTGCCGCTCATATAATTTGTCCTTATAATCATGTATTTATCATAGATACAAAAGACAAGTTCCCCAAGAGGACTATTAAAGCCCATATTCTGCTGATTCTTAATTGGTAGAGAAGAGAGTCTTTACTTACGTGGGAACAACTGTCTTTTTATCAACACAAGTCTCTCTTTAATTACAGTATATCTGTGCTACACATACCTTATGTTTTATGGGCTTGGGATGCTACAGCATTTCTGAAAAATATCTGTATGGGGTGGAATAGATAACCAGTTAGGCAGGAATCAGCCTGAATAACTTTCTGAACTTGTCCTTAGAGGGGAAAGTGATGAACTAAGAATATTAATAGTTTTTTTTTTTCTCAGCCTACTTTTTAGACCAGCTCTGTATGAGGCTACTCAATTACACATTACTTCCATAGCTCATGGCTGCAGGTACTGGATCCCAAAATAATGCCACAGGTATCTGAATGCTGTGTTCAATACCCTAAATAGATTTCAGACCACTGAATTTTATAGGCTTAGAGATAAAATGAAGACACCATGGCTAATCACTAAATCTCACTCTGCAAAATTAGTTCCCTTGTCTCATATAATTGCCTGTCTCCATAAATAGATTGCAACTGAATGTTGTATCTTCCATCTAGTTATGCCTGTAAATTAATAATATACATGTCCACTTGGTATACTTTTTATTATGATTAAAAATCCTGGAGTCCAGAAGTTATAGTTTGTTGGCTAGTAGTAATTTAGAGAGTTATCTCAAGGATCCACTTCCCCTGCAATTACAAAATGTGTCAGACTTGAGGCCTACTAAATGTTAAACTCAGTGGATCTGTTTCTGCACTCCTAGGGCAGGCACAGCCACCCATCTCAGAGGGTGTTTTGTTTATGACTACAGTGTCACACACAGCTATAAACCAAGAACTTTGAATTGTGAAGCCATTGTTGCAGCTACCCTTGGTTTGGGGTTTTTTTTTTTTGATTGTAAGAAAAAGTTACTGGTTAAATTCTGCTCAGATGGTTGTTCTACTTATTAAAATTAACACGAAGAGAATGCAGTTCTCTATTAAGTGTTCTAACTCTGGAATTTTCCTTGGATTCACACTCACTGTGATTCACTGGGATCCTTTCTTACAGAGGAGGCAGCGAAGACTTTCAATGCAAACCTGAAAAGTGGATTAAGGCTGCAGTTTACTGAGAGACATAAATACATATGAGGGAGATGCGGGGAGAAACTTGGCAGGTCTCAGCAACATCTTGGGATGTTCCTCCTTGGCATGTCACAGTGGGTTAACATCACAGCCTCTCCAGCTTGGAGAGCCAGGAGAAGACACAGCTCTCCCTGCTCTGCCTGGGGTTATTGGCAGGTGCCCATTGTCAGCAGCTGCCAGAAACTGGGCCCACTTGAACCAGCAGTGACAACTAGTCTCCAGTTCTGCTTTATTAGCTATTTATGGTAAGCCAAATGATAATCTTTGTATCTATTCTCTCCTTGCCCCTGACATGATTGTCCAGACGGTGCTGTATAATGAGACTCTGCAAGCTCTCTCATGAAATCACCAACTCTCCCTTAACTCTCATAAAGATTGTTTGGAAGATTGACTGCATCTTTTTTTGCCTTGGGTTCTGTGCTTTTATTATACAATGTTCAGCTTTCCTTTTTTTTTTAATATAGTTCTTTATTATAAAAAATCCTTTTTTTATTATTATGTTTTTCCTTGGGGATTTTTTTTTGTGTTTACCTCTAATTGTGTGTCTAGATTCCCCCAGGGAACTTGAGTGGGCTCTGTAGTACGACACGTGTCCAGCTATATAAACTAAGATTATAGGTTTGTTTTGTATCATACTTCTACCTAAAATAAGGTACCTATATGCAAGTATACACACATACATAATAATTGCCAACTACCATCTCTTTCTTTCCCTCAAAACTTTTTTTTTTTAGTTTTTTTTTGTTTCTTTCATAAAAATAAAATGTATCTGTGCTGACAGAAATTGCAATCATCCTTTGTAAGAGAATCAAATAGCTGATAGTCTAGTAAATCCCAATGAAATCACTTAAAGCTTAGCAGAAACCTAACCCCAGTCACTGCAATTATCATTCTAAGGCAAATTATAATTTCAAGGCAAAAAGCTTACATGATGCCTGAAGCTGGAGAATAGATTTTACCTTCTAAGTGGAAGTATGCAAATATTCCTACATATTCTAAGGTATGTTTGGTTGAATAAAATCGGTAACTGGACTGATAAGTTTTCCTCTTTCTTTTTTTCCCATCTCTCTGAAAACAAACAAAAAACCGAAGAAAAACCTAAAAAACAAATGCAAGCCAACTAAAAACAAACAAAAAAATAGAACAAAACCTGAACAAAAACCCAACACTGTATTGAAAACATATCTCCTCTGACTAAAAAGGAAACTTTTAAACCCCAGGCAATTTTCAAAGAAGTGAATAAAACAAAGCACTAGAGTTATGAAAAGGAGGAAAAACAATGTGGTGTCACATTACTATCTGGAACAGGACAATCAGAATGTTTGTTTCATCAGAAGGATTTTAATTTTGAGCATATGAAACCAAGAGTGTCATTCACAGGCTTATCAGAAACAAGTTCTTACCCTCTGGTCACAGCATATCCTAGGTCATACGCTCTCAACCTTTGCTGCTGACACGGTTATCCCACATAAATAGTTAAACTCCCAGGTGAGGATCTCAGTTGCAAGGTTAAGGAGTCATGCTAACCTGTTTGCTCATGGGCTCAATTAACACACAGGTGTATTGTGTATTATGACCCATCTCCAGTAGGAAATGCTGCAGCTGTTTGAATTCTAAATACTCCGAAGTCTGTTTCTTATAATAGTTTTCTGAGGGCAAGAGATCTTGGGTCAAATCCTTGATATAAATAAGATATGGCTTGTGTCCCTTTCCATGGGCTTTTTCAGAGACTTGCTTTGTCGCACAGTCTGGGATGAAGCTTTTTGTTGGAGCTGGAAAATATGTTAAGTATGCACTGGATTAGAGGGGAAGCTTAATGACTGGTACGCTCTCTGTACAGATCAGCCAGCAAGAGTCTAACCTTCCCTCCCGGGGAAATGAGTCCCTTTTCCACTCCACTTGATAGTGTCTCATTCTCACGGGAGCTGTAGATTCAGGTGACTTTAGGCAATTGGAGTTCCACCTGTAAATTTCAAATTTCCACATGCTAGGATATGCAGTGCTGTGACAGTCAAAACTCCTGCAGAACCTCAGTCTCCTGTCTGTGCCTTATCACTGTATTCCTCACAAACTTCTTCCAGCTGGATAGCCCAGATGTTGTAAGCACCTTCTTAATTCATCACATAGAGAAGTGGAGGCTGTGTAAAGATGGGTGTGAGGAGACAGTCCTCGTTCACCTTGGTTTCCATAACGTATCTGTTTACATGGAAGGGGTACTGTGTGTGTGGGAGGCTGGGGCAGCTTCAAGAGGCCTCAGAAGAGTATTTCAAATGCACTTAAGTGAGTTGATGTTTGGGGCAGAACCATTAGGAAGGAGCAGAGGAAGTGGTATTCACTCTCAGCAGTGCCTGTACTTGGAAGCTGTGATTATAATTGCAGTCTTTGTGTCCTTTCTCCTTCATGGAGCTCTGGAATAAATTATGTGAGTTTTTATGCTACACTTAATGAAAACTATGTTTCTTCCTTTTTTTTTGTTTTTTTAATCTTTATTTCCCTTGGCCCCTGCTATTCTTTTGCCATGTGTTGCTCTTCTTTTGCCATTCTCACAGATCTGTGAAAAGAATATAGTCATTTCTTGTTTTCCCTGTGGCACAGCAACACAGGGATCTAAGTTCTACTGATCTCAGCACTAAAGGCATCACTATGCTTCTTGAGTCAGGTGGATCACTGACTGGATTTCACATCATAGACAAATAAACTGAGAAAAAAACCAGCAGCGATAAATGTTTTTTCATCTGTCTGTGTGGCTGAAAACAGCTTGACACCACTTTAACAAGTGCAGAGTTGGCTTGAGCTACAAAATTTGAATTCACAGCTGCAGTTTTCCTAGGGTCCAAGATACACTGCATCAAAAGTTTTGGTATTGCCCAATGTCTCAGAACCTTTCCATTCCCCTGAAGTGTCTGTAGTGACTAAGTAGATTTTAACTGCATTTAAAAGGCAAATGTGCTAAATGACGTAAGGATTTTTTTTCTTTATAATGAAAGAAATGTGAAAATATCTCCTATAGTTGTTCTGACAGGTTGCATGCCAGTTTCAGCTAGATACAATTTAAGGCAGACAAGTTATAAACCCTGAAAAATGGGGTTTATAGTAGAAACAACTGACCCTGAACTTCAATGTCATGTGCACAATGCTATAATAGCTGCTACTTGGCACGCACTTTCCATCTCTCACTTCAGTCAACAGATAAAAAAAAATATGCTGCTCATTTATTAGCTTGGAGATTGGGCTGCCCATGCATGGAAATTCAGTTTCTCCTTCTCCTCTGGTTGCTGCATAACCTGCATCTAAGATTCAGTGATCAGAGAGATGTAAGCTTGACTTTGCTTCTTCTGAAGTCAAGGTGGCTGCATGTAAGATTGTCAATTTGCACATAAAGTTTTGTGGGCTTGGAAGGCTTCTATAGGTTTGGCCAACATTAGGCAATTTGCTTCCAAGACCTTATTCAGCACTTCTTCAGTAAGAAAGCACTAGGTAAAGAAATATTACAGCAGTATTACTCAATATCATGGTGGGGTAAGAGCCAGGATGCTTCAGTGGGAAACAGCAATTTCCCAGAAATATTTGCCTAACTAGAATACCTTGGGAAAAAAACCTATGACTATCTGTTTGTCCCACTTTTCCAGCTCTTGGGTTATGGGCAGCCACCTAATAAGTGGGGGCAGCTCTCTTTCTATCCTATCAGCAACCTGCCAAATTTCCCAGAAGGAGACATTAAAAACCATACAGCTTTTCTTCATCCCTTTCACTACCAAGACACAAGAGGTATCCCAGCTGTTCTCCCTCTCCTTTCTCTGGCCTGCAGTGCCACGTCTAGGGAAGGTGTAGGGCAAGGGGTACCCAGATGAAATTGCTGCTGCAGCTCATGAGGAAGGAGAGGTGGGTTGTCCTGCAACTGCAAGAATGAAACCACATTTTCCAGTGGTAACCCAAAGCAGATGAAGCTACAAAACTGGTGGTCTCTTTGAAGGGGTACACACTACAAGCAGGGATACAAGTAGTACAGTGGGATACTGCAGAATAGGCAGAAATAGTGGGTGAAAACTATAACAGAGACTGTGTAGATAGAATTGATCTAATTAGGAAACAGAACTGATTGCTGGGGAGAGAAAAGAGGACAGGTGAGTCCCTAAGCCTCCACAGGCTTTCCTTTCTCTTAAATTAGGGTACTCCCATCAACTTATAACTAGTAATTTCAGAGATCTCAGAGCCTGAAAAGGTAAAAATGATGAACACAGCGTTCATCACTACCACCCTCAGCTGAATATGCTGAATTGTTCACGATGAGGTTGATGGTAAATTCCAATTGAATTTGAAGAAAATGCATCAGACTATTGTAATGGATGGGGGAAAATGTCCTGTTGCAAAACAATCTTTGCCTTTGATTTGATAAAAAAGGTATTTGAAAATTCTGAGGTTTTAAGAAGCAATCATCATCTGAAAATTATATTAAAGTGGTCTAAATTACAGCAAAGGAGATATTAATCAGACTTGAGGAACCTAGAAATTCAACCAGAAAACTGAATATTCTGAGAACTTAGGACTGCTTTGCAAGTGACATGATTTACATCTATTTCTCTCCATATCTATTACCCCCAAAAGACAAGATGTCTCTGTTGGACAGGTAGGTGAGAAATGTTTTATTTAAAAGTTGACTTTAAGCCAATAGTTTTCTTGACTAGGAAATAAAACCTTTGGGACAGAGTGTAAAAAAAGAAAGCAAAAGCAAAACAACCCCCTGAAATATTTTTATTTTCAATGAGAAAAAATAGAGCTGGGATAGAAATGATAGGTATTTGCCAGGTTGAGCCATGTCAAGCATATGTAATACCAGCACCCTATTAGGATTTAACAGAACTTGGGCTTTTTGAAAACCCAGAAGCTTGTAGACTTCTGAGGGAGTCACAGCTGATCAAACCCAGTCACTAGCACAGTGTATTACTGGCTTCAGCTGATTCAGGCCATCCTAGTATCAACAGGATCCTATGAGAGCTGGGAATCTAGAAAGTATATATTGCATTTGAGGATGATTTGAGAAACCAAAACCAGAAATATTCTGATAAACCACCTATTTTTACCTTATATTTTTGTATTTTGTAAAAAAAAGAAAAGGTACTTGGGATAGGAATCTACAGAGAGTATTGATACTAGCAATACCAAAGGGAAGGATGCAAGCTTGTATTAAGCCTGTTTCAGAACAGATGACAAAATAAAGTCTTAAAACTGGCCTTTAAAATTTAAAAGTGTAATCTGTAGTTCTGTGCACCTAGAGAAGATCTGTTTTTAATCAGACAGGCAAGCCTAATTCCCAAATAATACGTCAGAGGAGTCCTTCTCATTAGGGGGTTGACCTTTTCCCAACTGATTTTAGAAAAAGCTCTGTTATCTCCATACATTTATATACAAACACTGAAAATCTGTGAGCCTGCATCATTTTAAAAGTGTTCATGATTTTCTTCATGTCTGTGGTATCATTTTTCACACGAAGTCAATACCTGACCCAAATGACACTGAACAAAGAAATTAAGAAAAAAGCCTCTATCTCAGCATGAACAGCCTAACTTTCAACATTCATCTCCAATGCACCCTTGAAAAAAGGAGTCATTAGATGTTCCTTCCCATAAAGCAGAGGAATTAATAGCAGTTGGGTTTAAATACTGCTTACATTGTTTAGCAGGCAGTCTTTTCTAATGTCAAGTTAATGAGAATGCCAATCAAAGAGGACTGCTGTATGCTAAAACATGCAAATGAGACATTAGCATAGTGAAGTTGCTGTCATCTTTACATCCTGTGACTTGGTGCCAATCTGTGAGAACTTTTTCAGAAAATGGTCAGATTTCAATGAAAAAGACAAACTTAAGTGATTTACTAAATTCACAGTGTTTGTTACTTCCATGACAGCTGAGGGAAGAAAGCAAAGCCAGAGCATGCTCAAGCATAACTTTATTTTGTCTAATCTGCACCAAAAGCACAGTTCATGACATCTTGAACAGAATGTGATTGCGACCAAGTAATAATTAAATTTGAAAAGAACTACCCAGTGATCCCTGAAAGCCATGAATTACAGAAATAGCTTATAACTCTGCTTTTACAGGCACGTTTTGTTTGTACTCTAAGAGCTGATTTTTTATTTTTATTTTTTAAATTTAATGTGGAGGGAAAGTGACAGCAGCATAGCCAGACTCTGCAGCAAGGAGTCAGGAAAATCCCCCAAGCTTAGCAAAGCCAGGGTTCTGGTGGAGCCCTGGATTTGATGGAGGTTGTGCAAACAGTTTTAACTAGAAAATTCTTTCTCCAGGCTCTGCACAGAGGTATTTATAGTACTGTCATATAATAATTAACCATCAAAGATAAGTTTGCCCTGTGAACAGTAATTGGGATGCCTGATCCTCATCCTGCTACACTGAACCTATATTTTTTAACTTAAAGACCCAATCCCGGTTAGGTTTTCTGGAGTAGTGGAGGAGGGTTCTTGACAGGGAGGGATGGGAAGTGTGTGATTACTCTGAAAACCTCTGTGGCTTCATGCTCTACAGGAAAATAACCTCTTGTTCCAAAGGGCCTTATGTATAACACTGGCAAAGCTACCTCTTCCCAAAAGTTCAAGACTTGTGAGGCTCTGGTTTCCATCTTCGGAGCACCAGTATCCAAAAGATATTTGTGAAATACTATACAGCAATTTTTTACTTGGCCTGACCTGACACCTTTCTTGGGAAAATATTTTACATTCCAGAAAATTCAAATTTCCTTAGCTGATGTGGGGAGTTTGTCTGGGTGTTTGTTTTATTCTGGATTGAAAGCTCATAAGTTACTACCTTTTTTATTTGCATTTTCACCTTGAAAATCTGTTTCTGTCCCTGATATATTTACAATTGTTTAAGGGGAATGATTTATTTTAATGCCACCTGAGTTCAGAATGATTCATGCTCTAATAAAAATCAAAAAGTATCCTGATGACTATCTCATTACTTTAAAGAGTTTCATTATTATAAAAATTATTATTTTAATATGGTCTCAAATGTAAGGTGCCTAAGGCATATGCCATGTACACATTGTATGCATTTAATTCTTTGACATAAATTTTAATTTAACAGCATTATACCATTCTCTGCTTCATCCATGCATTGTTCTCTTACCCTTGCTTTTTTTAATATAATGGGAATTTTAGGAGTAATTTCATTTTTTTACAATATTGATGAAGAAAGACTGCTAAATCCCTCAATGCATTCCTTTCTTTCCCCGTGGAAAATAAATTAAAAAGAAAAGGATACATTCTGTATTTTATAATTCTGTTTACATTTCTGGTCTCATAAAAGTGGAAAAGAAGGTTTCTTCTGTGCTTTTAAAAAAATTTGAGTCAGTAACATGAAACACAGAAAGAATCAGAATGGTTGCAGGGCCTCATGTAAAAAGAGAGAGAGATTGTCCTTGGAATTTTCTTCCTTTTAACACGGGCCAAGATTTAGCTTCTACAATAACCGTGAATGTATTTTATCAACTTGCAATATTTGTCAGTATAACAGTTTAAGTTCTTTGTTCTTCCCTCATCATACTGGGGAGGCTACAACTTTCTCATAACGTTTTAGTAAGACAGCGTTTGGGGTTCTGTGTTTTTTTTTTTTTAATATTGAAAGTAAGCAAAGCTTAGCCCAAGCTGCAATCCTTCAAAAACCAATAAGGAGTGTGCCAAATAAATGCACAATGAAGAGAGAGGCTGAAAGGCTCAACCTTCCTCCTCCTGCTGCAAACCACAGCGGGACTGAAAAATAACTGGTAGCACTTGGCTTTCTTGCTCTCTCCTTTGCCCCCTCCCAAATGGAGACTCTCCCCGGGCCACGGCACCTCCTTGTCTTTACAGCTGCCGAGCCCTTCGCCCCCAGATCCTTTGGATGTTCAAGTGAGATGTATTTCCCAGATACTGGGAATCTGACTGATTGCCTGCTCTGAAAGACTAAAAGCAGTTTATTCCCACTGGGCCGAACTGGCTGCAGTAAAGCTTTTTCCTCTTCTTTAAAGCACTGGGAGGCCCTGCCGAATTAAAGAAAGTTTAGCATCTTGACATTAAAATGAAATGTAGGAGGCAGCACACCGCCAGTGCAGATTAAGAGTAAAATTTCAGACCCATAGAGGTAAAAAAAACCCTTGGAAGATCACTTAGGAGACCATTTTGCTTTCAGGGGGATGTGTCCCACATTACTGCCTGAATGGCACCCTGGGACAGCACTGGGTGATGCCTCGTTATAGATCATTGCCCTTGGGCCTGTAGGAGTACCTGTTAAATGATCAGTGAGTGAGAAAATGGTTTTAACCTCATTATGTGTCAAATTAATACAGTCATATCTTAAAACTTATTCTCTTATTTGTCTTCTATCCCTCTATTCTCCATGAACAATCCAAACCCCTTTCAAGTTCTGTGGGCATCTCACTGCCAGTGGCCTTTCTCCTGCTGCTGAAACTGCTCAGTGCCATTAATTAGCACTGACTTGGAACAACACAGGGACCATCAGAGTTCATTTGCAACATCTTTTCTAGGATAAAATGTCTATTTTATGTTAGCTATTTCAGTGTTCTTTAACAGAGTATTTATTTATTATCTTTTGTGTTTGGGGTTTTTTTGTGGTTTATTGTTTGTTTTTTAACTGCTGTTTCTGAGATTATTTTAGGGATGACCCTGATTATGCTGGGGGTATACTTATTAGGAAATAAATTTTCAACAGAAAAATTTTCTAGGAATCAAGAAAGTGAGATTCTAGATTCTTCTTTTTCTTCACAAAATGTGTTGCACCTGAGATGGGAGGCTCTAATCAGGTTTTCTCCCATTAGCACTAAAATATGACAGAGGTTCAGAGACTGTAGTTTGATTTTTAACAGGGCTAGGCTTGAAAAATGTACCGCTTTGAAAATTGAAACCCTTGGACTCTTCTGGCTTGGGAAGCTATTGGAGGAACTTGGGTAAAACCTTGCTGGGTTTTGGATAAATTCTTGGCAGCCAAAGCCATGGGAAAGAAATCAGAAGTATTCTTAACTACAGTGTTCCTATGCATTTACTTAACATTTCATTCAGAGCTATAGTGAAAGAAAATTCATCAGGGAACTAACAAATATATGCATTACTACTGACTTAACAAATATGTATTTGTGAGGAACTGCTACATTTTCTAGGAAAGCTGGAATTTAAAGAATTTATTGTTTAAAACTTATTGTAGTCATTTAAAAAGCAGATGAGGTTAAAAGAGACTATGAACTTTTGTGTTGTTTAGATAAAAGAGGTTCTATCATTTTAATAGAAGACGAAGTTAATGTTTTGAAAATTTTCCAACTTTATAATTTATAATTAACTTGACTTACATATTCTTTCAGTAACATTTAAACAGTTGTTGTTTCCAGTCAAGTAGATGGTTTGGTATTGTAGCAGCTGAAAATGAGCAAAATAAAAGGTGTTAGTAGCATATTTCTGTCAGCCATGAATCATAGAATCATGGAATCAATAGAATCATAGAGGTTGGAAAGGACCTCTTAGATCAAGTCCAACCCTTAACTTAGCACTGTCACCTCCCCAAGCTTTGAAAGAGTTTTCTGTGCACACCGTGGAGCAACAGCAGTGTGCCATGAAGGATTGCCTTCAGAGCAACAAAAAGGAGTCCTCTCTATTCTGAGCTTTGTTAAAGGATGTGTGGAGCTTTTGGGCCACTGCAACAGTCTGAGAGTTAGAATTTTGGCTTAGCCACATCAAATTCTAACAGAACAGTATCCCAGTACCCAGGCATGAATGAATTAATGAATTCTTGAGTCAGAGGTTGTTTCTTGGTCCTGAGTGGGACTTCTGTGAACCCATTCAATTTTTTTAAAAAACAAAACCATATAAATTTTGTCATTGCAAAGTTTTTTGGTAAAGATACGTTAGAGGTAGATGAGATTTGGGAAGAGAAATTCAGTGTTAAGACTACAAGGAAAACTCAGGTAATTATCTGTAAAATTTAATGAGTTTCATCAAGAGGCGACTGTATTTGCAGAGGTAGATTCAGAGACAGGATATATGGGAAGGAAAAAATCCTTTGAGTTGAAACAGAATGCCCCAAGCCTGTCAGTTTTTAAGAGGCATTTGGAAAATGTCCTTAATAACATGCTTTAATTTTTTGTCAGTCTTGAAGTGGTCAGGCAGTTGGACTAAGTGATCATTAGATGGTCATTGTAGGTCACTTCCAGCTGAAATAGTCTCCCATTCTATTGTGTTCTTTTCTATTCTATAGCAGACGAGAGAAGGGAGAAAACAGAGATCTATTTTTGATCCTCAGGGAAGTATTGCAGGCACAGTTTTCTTTTCATTACTTCATTTAGCCAAGAAAAAGTCATCCTCCCTGCTTCAGAGTAGCAAGGGGCATGACAGAGGCCCAGTGTCCTGGGGAAGGTTGTGACAGTGCCTGGTGACCTGCCGGTTAACCATGGATTAACAGCTGCAGAGCTCCTCACTGTCATGAGCAAAGCAACAATATGCCTGTGGCTGAAAGCTCACAGTCTTTCCAAATGAGTTGGAATGATCTGAAATTGCCATTAACAAGGGTGGGGATATTGGCTTATTTCACACTAAAGCATTATTCCATTAATCTGTGTTATGAGAGCCAGAAGATTAAGACTGGCCATCAGTTATTTACAGACACTTGCCATATACTGATCATTTATGTATATTTATATGCATATTGGATTTTCTTAGAATTTTCTGGAAGCTTTTCAATTTTTTTTTCAAGAGTTTAGTATTGTGTCTTGTTCAGAAATTGTATTTTTGATAATTTGATTAACTGGTAGTTTGTTGATTTTGATCACCCCTTGCCTAATGTTTCAGTTTTCAAAATGGTTTCCAGCTATTTTCAAGAATCTTTGAAATAATCCTACACAGGATAACAAATAATAATAAGTGATGACTTCAAAAGAGGGAAAAATGCTAGCATAGCCTTTTTTCTTTGATTTCCATCACTGTGTTAAATAAAAGATATGAATTCTTTTGAGCCCATGGGCATTTAATTATTCAGCTGATAGTGAACTGTTATGGGAAAAGAAAAGCATGCCTACAGTCCTGTTCTTAATTCCACAGTCTACAGTGGACGGATGCAATCTGTGATTAATTTGTAAAGTAAATATAAATTCTTTAAGTAAGACATGATGCTTCAGTAAAAGGAAGGCAATTTCTGTAATAAAAGCTGAGGAGTTGAATCTGATTCAAGCAAACACAACCACAGCAGAGGAAAGGAGGAGACACTTCATTCCACTGACAGTTTTTGGAAGCTTTCTGTCTTTGGAGCACATGGGAAGACAGAATGCATTTGCAGGATCCACAGAACAGATGGAGAGTCTCTGATTTAACTTGAATTAGATGAGTATTAGCTTTCAGAGAATTTGAGGTAATCCTATTTTATGTTTCTAGTTTTGACTTTGGGTGGGGTTTTGGCCTGGTTTTTGTTTCACAGAGCCAATAATCGGTATTTTTTCATAACATGTTTTGAAGTTCTTGTTCTACCCACGAGTCCACATGAATCCAATGGAAAGATTTTTCTTTGAATTTTCTGGATGCAGAAGAAGGAGCTATACATGATTGGGAAAGTACAGGACCATGTCATAATTTCCATTTGTTTTTCTTTCATGTGCGGGAATGCAACTCTGAGACTTTCCTTTTGATAAATACAAATTGAGACTTTGCTGATTAAGATAATGCTTTCCCAATACTTCTTTCTCTGTTATCTACTTCGAGCTTTCTCCTAGCTATACTTTGGAAGCCTGTAGCAATATAAAATAAATTTAGAATTTAATGGTAACAATCCTCTATTTGAAGCAGCTTTTTTAGTAGAAAGACCCTCTGCTCTGTGCAGCAACTATTGAGAAGTACCAAGAACTTTCACACAACATGGTCAGATAGGTAGATTTTATCCTCTTTATGTCCCTTCATCTAATTTGAGCAGTCTGCATACCTTCTCAACAGCAGCTGTGTTTAGATATGCATAAAAACACCAGCCAGGTTTAAGAATAGGTGAATAAAATTCAGAATTGAGAAAGTACTAGACCTCAGTTCTACAGTACAAACTTACATTAAAAGAAACCTGTGCTGGGGATTAGAGGACTTGTGAGGTGAAACTGTGGTCTGGTTCCTTGCTCACAGCAGAAGAATAACCTTACAAGTCTTGTCTGCCATTCCAGGTTCTGGAAGAAAGTATCCTATAATGTATGCATATTCTGCTTATTTAGCCTTGTTTTATATCCATCCACCCACCCTCATTTCAAGTGCTGTCTTTGCTGTCCAATTTCACTCTTTAGGCCCCTGTTTCCCAAATATTTCTGCGTCCTAGTCTTTTTGCCAGATTTGCCCACCCTTCTGCTTCTTGTTCCTCCATCCGGTTCCTCCCCAGTCAGGGGACTTCATCCTCACAGCCGAAAAATTTCCAATAATTTTTTTAATTCCTCGCCCTATAAATTCCAGGTCATTACTGTCCTAGTCATCCTTTATTATCCTTCTCTCACCTTCTTTTCACAAACACTACAGCTTTTTCTTTTCTCACTTCCAGTTAACTGCTATTTTCTTCCTTTCCATGAACTATATACCTCCTCTCACTTTTTTCTATTTAATAATCACTTCCCATCATCCTGCAGTCACTATTCTGCCTGCCACAAGGAAAGGATCACTCAGAGGACAGAAGATACAAATGAGAACCTGAGCTTCTGCCTTCCATTACACTCAATGCACTTGACTGTCCCAGAAAATTACAGTTTGGACAATAAAACTCTGCGGGAGACAGTGGAAAATATTTGCTCTTCTACATCAACATTCAGCACTTTTTATGGTACTTATAACATGGAAAGGAAAACCTGCACAATTTTTCTTCAAAGAAGGAAAAATGTGAGTGCTGAAAACCTGCTGCACTACACCTGCTGATTCATCCTGCATTTAATTTTCTTTCTATTCCTGCTCTCCTTGCCAATGGGGAAGGCTAAATAATGTCAATGTCTTCTCAGTCATCCTCATCACAAATGATCGTTCTGTGTGGCCTATGTTAATCATTCTCACCCCTCTCCATCTCTCACTATTAGATTAATAGGTGCCAATTATGCATATTCTCCCCTGCACAGCTATTGTTTACACATTCTCTAATTCTCTTCATTAGACCAGTGAGTGGGCATAATTATGGTTATAAGTTATCCATCCATTTTCTCAAGGACAGTGAGAAATGTAGTGCAGCAAGAGTTTGGTTCCATGATAACATCTAGGACTAATAAAAAGAAAATTCAGGCTTCACAGGGCCTCATCACATCCAGGGAGAACATTTATCTCTTGCTCATCATGTGTGTTCAATATGCAAATTCATTGCAGTTTTAGAAATTGTAGAGACACACAAAGAGAAGAGGTCCCTGCTGCTGCCTTGATCCTCACCACTTGCCATTTTAACAGGGAAAATATGTGAATGATAATAACTTTGCTTTTTAGCATGTAATAGCTAAGGCAGATAATGAGTAGTGGCAAGGTGCTTAATCTGTCTCTCAGCATTTTTGAGAAAAGCTGGAGGGTAAAGGTGATAGAAAGGGCACAGAAGGGGCACGTTGTTTATTCACTGAGATGAGCAAACAGAAAACTCAATTACAGTTTAGCTAAAAATCTCAGTGAGTTTTAAGAGGAAGTTCTTTAAAAAATGAAAGATTGCATTCAATTTTCTTTCTGGTCCTTTAAGTAAATCACTATGGTCATCTGCTCTATAATGTGACTCTGTTAAAGGTGTCTAACTTTTATTTTTTCTCCTTAAGAACAGAATAATTTCTTTATTCCTGAAAAGATAAAAGTGTGGCTTGTCACAGACAGAGAAGAAGCAAAGCTCTCCTTTCTATAACAGAAACCTTCATAAGGGATCTATTCCAATAAATAAAAGCCAAAAAATTTGTTCAGTGTCTCATTTATTAAAAAGACAGTAACAACAAACATTTGGTTCATATTTCTCATTAGCAGATATTCTCAAATAAAAATAATGAGGCATATTGAACAATTAGTTAGCAAGTGCAAACCTCTCCATAATTGCAATCCAAAATTTATTTACAAATAAGATGGTTTGCCCAGTCCAGGAAAAAAGGGTGAATATTTTGTAATTAATTATCTTTCATCTGGAGTTCCCATTTGATCAACATATCCAATTATAATCCAAATATAAATGAAACAGCATGTAATAACCCTTTTACAAAATGGGAAGAAAATTAACTTTTCATATTAACTAATAAATTAGTGCTTTTTAAAAGTCATCCCTCTTTCACATTTTAAGAAGAATATCAATCTATTAACCTTACATGGTATTCAGATTTTATTCTTTAAAGAGTTTCAACGATCTGCTCCCATTTCCTGTCCAAATAACAACAGTGGCCCATATGCTTCCCCTGTAAGCCAAGTTCACCACTGAGCCTTTGTGTGGTTTGACTCTTGGGAGCTCCGCAGAACAGACACTAATTCTGGAGTTTAAATTTACTGGTAATTTTAGCAGCAACTTCTGCATTATGTAGAGGAATCATGGTGCAGTGGACAACACACATCAAAAAGTGATGTTAGGGAAGCACTATTCCAAAGGAAGTAATGGTGTTTAGATAGAATTTAGCTATCCCTCCAGATAGGGTCATATAGAGGGTGGCCAGCTGAGTGCCTGAGACCAAAAATATTCATATCTGACCAATAATTTCTTGAATTTCTGCTGTTCTAGGCTGTATTAACCTCATTCATTGGTAGTTCAAAGATAATTTTTTCCTCCTATGCCTCTTTACCCTGCATAAACAGACTTACAGTTTGGACTTTTGTGGCACTTTGCCTCTTGGTCTCATGGTTTCCATGATTTGCTTCCATGACTGCAAACACTGCACTTGAAAATGCAAAGCCTGGAATGATTCATTGAAGCTGGACTACTTTGGGGGTGAAAAAGGAATTGAAATAAAATTACAAATAAATAGAATGGCTGGAATATCTCCAATGCCGTCTATAGGGATTAAAATTTGGTCTGCACAAAGGGGTTCACTATTTCTTCTGTAATCTGTGGTCTAGACTTTCATTTAGAAAAGAATCAGACAATTGTTACAGTTCAAAGAGACCTCTGGAGACCATCTAGTCCAACCCCACTGCCAAGGCAAGATCACCTGGAGAAGGCTGAACAAGAACATGTCCAATTGGGTTTTGAAAGTCTCCAGAGAGGGAGACTCCAAAAAGATGCACAAGGATGGATCCCCACCCTGAAGATCTCGTCTATTGGTGAAAGCAAGGATAGCTGCAAGACAAAGAAAAATGTCATAATACCAAAAAAAAAAAGTAATTTTTTCCAAAGCAGTGAACTCCTGATGTTTTTATTTAAATGAAAGTAGAACACACGAATAAATTAGCTAAAGCCAAACACACTTGACATGCTGGACATAAGAGTGTTTCATTCTATGATCAAATAGCTTGGACTGAATCTGATTATATGTGCAGAAGTTGTGTTGGAGACAAATGGTCCAAAAAGCATGGAACCAAAATATCCCATAAATTGATTTCTAGTTCAAGAAGCAATAAGTACTGACCAATTAAAGATCCTGGTTTGGATAGAACTGTGAGTTAAGTTCTGATGAGGTTTTTGCAAAATGATATTTTAAGGTATGTAATATATGTACTAATATGTTGATAAATGCCCTGTTACTCTTTTCAGTTTATTTGGATTGCTGAAACTCAAGTGACCTGCAGCTGAATAAGGATGGCATTCAAAAGAGGAACGATGTCCTGAAAATAAATCCAGGCCTTCTGTTTTGAAATGACAAGCTATGTTGTAATTATCTCAAAAGTGTCTCGAGGGTTTTTAGGATTTCTCCCTGAAATTATGCATTCCATTCATGCAATTCCAGTGGAAATCTATATCAAGATATTACAGCTACAAACTCCCATTTAAATGTTATTTGGGGCAACAAGATCCACAGGGTTAATTAAGAAAGCATTATACAGTCCACTACTAAGGGATGGGCTAATGACTGTGGGCCAGAGGGGACAGAGCCAGTTAAACAAATATGGGACCTGAGAGGATGGTTTAATGGGGGCAGCAATAAAGTGAGAGCAGAAAAATTTTACTACCCACTGATGGTCAATAGCTTTCTTAACACAACATCTGTGACAGCCTGGATGGCTGTGATCAGCAGCAGTCACCCTAGGTTAAAAACTGGCTGAATTAGAGTCCCAGAAATATTTTCGTTCTAAAGCAACTTTATGAGAAAACAAATAATTCAGGAGCACTGAAATATGTCTTCTACAGCTTTAAAGTTATGCACTTGTGGGTTCTTTCCTATAAGAAAATAAGCCTGGAATTGAGCTTCTCTTTCACTAAAGTTTAACACAAATGTTCTTACCTTTCTCCACCCATTTATTTTTTCTGGAACTCATTAAAAATTACTATAATTTTAACATTTGCCACTCTCAAATTTCTTTTACATTGATCTGAGAGATACTGTAAGGAGAAGATCTCTATGTGTGTTCATAAATGCACACAAATATAAACACATGCAGTGTTCATTTTCTTAAGCTTTGTTTGTTTAAAAAGCAGGCAAAGAGGTAACTGAATTTCCTTTTTTTTTTAAATAATTCTTAAGGAAAGTGACAATAAAAACATGAATTGATGGTCTAGTTTTAACAGTTAAAACTTGCATCTAAATTTGTTTACTTAAAAATGTGAAAATGTTGAGCTCAATATAATCAAGGATCATAACTAGTTGCATCTGTGTGTTGATGCACCATAAATATCACAGAGTTACCAAAAAAAATTACATATCTTCTATTCTTTTTAAATTATTGTCCCTGATCAACTACTGTTAAAGACATACTTAACCTAAATCTCCTTCTCCAGCCCACAATATCACAACTAGTTAAACAGATACACAAGCATACTTTGCAGATCATATACACAAACGAAAGGAAAAACAGAATTGGGACAGTGAAAAAAATAAAATAGAGAAGAATGCCAGAAAACTATCATGGATCACACACTAAAATGCTGAATGGGTCCCCTCGAGGGTCTGTCATTGCAGTTAGGGGTGTTCTAGTGTTTCTTCTTACCTCCCTCCTGCCCTGCTCACTTATTTGTTTCAGATATGCTACCATTAAAAACAGTTAGGATGTTTTGTGGGCTGATTTATTATTTATTTTAGCTGTGCTTTATGGACTTCCAGGAAGGAATGAATTGTCTGTGTTACAGAAAATGTCAAACGAGTGGGATTTCCCTCTCCAGTGTCCCCCTATTAAAGCTGTGACCCCTGCGATCCCTCTACAGTTCAGCTTTTGGGATTGGCTTGGAAAGGTTAAAGCAAACTTTTACCTTTCACACCTGCAAAGTTCAGCCAAAAGCACACAGAACTCGCCGGAAGAAAACTGTTCGACAGCATTAAAAATAATAACGAAGCACTGATCATGCTCTTTAACATGATGGAGCAAAGCAGCTGACAGGCCTAAAAGGGTTTAGAGGACATCTAAATTTGCCATGGGCCTTATATACTGATACTTGCTGACTGCCCCAGTGACATCAGCACTGGAGAGCACAGCAGCAGGACTGGGGCAGTGGAATTGCAGCACCCGCTCTAGAAGTAAAGGCTTAAACATCCTGATGAATTTTTGTGGGAAGGAAGAATGGTATCCCAGTATAAGCACTAGCCAATATAATATATTAAATAAAACCGAGCCACTCTTTTTCTTGATTTCTAAAACAGGAGTCTGAATACTCTGTTATTAAAATAGTGCATATTGTCCCATGTAAACCTTGGACTATCTTTGATTTCTGCTAATATTCTAAGTGAAATACTACTTTATATTTTAAAGTACTTTTAGAGAGAAAAAAAACACAAATAAACAAAAAAAAACCCAAACAGAGCCAAAACAAATGCACAGATGTTTCCTCCTGCAGAAGCAAATAGAGTCAAAATGTTTTCCAGTATCTAGTACCTGATCTTACTCCTACTGAAGGAATATTGTCATTCACTTTTTGGACTATTGCTTTCAGTTAAGTCTAAAGATAGTCAAATGAGGCAGACATTCTTTATACCCATTTCCTAATGAGTAAAGCAAAAAATTTAAAGGTAAAGTGTAAAAGATTATAAAATAAAATAATCCCATTTTTTCAGTTAATTCCAGTGCAATATTAGGGTTCCAGGGATAGAAGGTTATCTATCTTGTGTTAGTAAACTCCCTAATTTTTTTTTTTTTTTTGGCTTCCCTCATCCTCCTGTAATATATGTAGGAAACTTTAAAGATCCCTATAATTTCGCTGAAAAAAAAAAGTAATCTTTTCTGTGTGTTAAATACATGGAAAATAAATTATACTATTTACATTATCTGTATGACCACTATGCAGATAACCTATGGAACGCCTCACTGAAACATGTGATCGAGTCTGTATTTTGTGTTTTATATTTCACTCCATGAATTTCACTAGTAAAGCAGAATTTAATGGAAAGTTCGAAGTCCCAAAGCCCAAACATGAAGTGAAGCTTACAGTCGGAAAGCTTAATCCAAATCCCATTGAAATCTGCGATTAACTCTCTTAGAAATCCCTGAGTGTGATCACTGACCTATCACCCCGTTGCAAATAATAAACAGACCCCTTTAAAGGATGGATAGTCCCCTTAGCCAGTGGGTCAGAGATGTCCTCAGGTGGCTGGAAGCAGCACAGTTTTATTAGTGCAGTGTTCTGCCCCAGATAACTGCACCTATTTGCCCTGACTACCTCATTCTGTCTGCTCACACAAAGATTCAAGTGATCCTATTTTTATGTCTTACAGCCTTTGGGCTGGCTTATTCACAGATCCCTTCAGTAGCCCTGGCTTGCATGCAAACCTGCTATTTTAATGCTTCTTTCTGGGACCAGCAGCTCAAAAACTCTTTCACTGGCTCACTCATAGCATTTCAGCATCAAAATAACAGTAGCAGAAAACGTACATGTATTTCCTTAGGTATCACCTGCAAGCATCTGCAACTGAAAAGTAGGAGGGTTTTCAGCAGTTATATATATTTTTTGACCTTCCATATTCCACCATAAATACTAGCAAAAGATGGTTTGGACACCTAATAAAGAAAATCCTGATCCCAAGGTACCTTGGTGGCAGTATCAAGTCGTTCCTGACCCTGACTGTATTTCTTGTCATTGTACAATTTTGGTGGGTGCAGCTGTTGAACTTTTTGCTCCAGAGGCACATTCCGCATTCTGTGCTTGTGATTTGTGTACATGACACAGCTGTTGGCAGACTGGAAGCATCCAGGGTTTGCACACAGATGATCCAGATAATATGTGAAGAAAGAACAGAGGCAGACGTATAATATTGCACAAAGAAGAAATAACATAAACTTTCAGTAGCTGTGAGTTTGTCATACCCATTTCTTGGGTTGGAGAGGGAATATCTATAATTTTATATGTTTGTTCAGCTCTTAGCAAAATGGGATGCTGTGCCATTTGGCCTCTAGATGGTACCAGAATATAAAGGTTTAATAATGCATTATTTTTTTGTCTCTGGAGTCCAACCTTTCTTTTTAAAATCTCTCCAAGTCTAAAATTCTACAAGTCTGTGCCTTTTTTTTTCGTAGAGTTCTCTATCCATCATTAATTCCTAGTTTACTATCAGTATTTTCTCTTGCTTCAATTATGTTTGTTGGCTTGCTTTTTATGTGTGAACATATTTTGGTCTTATAAAAGCAGTTCCTAACAGCCACATTTATACATTAAAATACTCAATTATCACAGTTAAAATTAATTGAATGTTAACACTTTAAACGTTCATAAAGTAAACTACTTTCTTAATTTTATGGACTTTCTCACTGTGAGACACTCCCAAAAGCTCGCAGAGTAAAAACTAAATAAAGAGCTCAATTAAATGCTACACAGTTCTGGGATAAATGTTTTCATGCCAGCTTCATGCTTGTTCCATTTGACTCTTAAATCATCCTAACATTTTTATATTATCACTTCTGTCACATGGAGGCCATCTTATAATTCTCAGTACCTCATTCAGCCCATACTATTTCTGGTTCTGTTTCTTTTGCTTTTATCTGATTCAGTGGGAAGCCTTTTTTTCCACCAGTAGCTTTCAGGGGCCTTTTGGGTCAGGCACGTTTACACTTCTCGTCTGTCGATAGCAACTGCCTGAAAACCTGTACAGCTCTGTGGCCAATTTGCTTTCAGAGTGCACAAGCCCATGACAATCTTTAGCAAACGAGGGTGAGACTAAAGAAAAGTGAAGCAGTCAGCTTGATGTGTTAACTTTGTTCCAAACAGATAATCATCAAATAAATACGTATTGTTTCGACTGCAATACAGTGACTGGCTGTCTTATTGTGTTATTTTTTTTTTTACCAGAACATCACACATGTTAGGTGTTTTAATACATTTCACTTCCTCAAGTGGGTAGCTTGATAATGTTTTTCCTCAGGGACAAAAAGAAACTCGATCATCCTTGTAAATCTGACTTTACTTATCCACTTACTCTGAGTAAAGTAGGAAATGCACTGGAGTCAAAATGAAGTTAAAAGAAAAATATTAAATGTCCTCAGATTTAAAGGCTATATATTTGGGGAAAAAAATAATTTCAGGTTTTAGTTGTAAAATGTTCCTCTCTGTTGTTCAGCTGTAAATCAGAAGGAACACCACTGGTTTTAGTGCAGTCATTCCATGTTTATACTCCTGTAAAGAAGAATAGCACCTGGCCTTCTGTCAAACTCCAGGTACAGATCTTCATCTCCTACAGTTTTTTCCTGACCTGAGCAGGGCAGCCTGGAAAGACTCTCATGTTGAACAGGTATATAATGGCTCATGCAAGTCTCCACTACCCATTCACTAAAGAAAAGTCAACACCTTTTCTTTTTCCTCTCTTTCTCTTCAGGACAGGAAACTGATCTCACTGCCAGTCAGGACTCTCAGAATTCCCCATTTCATCATACTCCTGCCCCTTCTTTAGAAAACCTTAGTAAAGTCAAGAAATTTCCTTTAATTTGAAAGGTATTTTTTTCCTCAGCAAAAAGCTCAGGCACATCATATGCATTTGAAGACAATTATTACTTACACATAAATACTTAGATTTTCTTATCAGCTGCCTATTTTGCAATAAAGTCCAGTAATATTTTAAAATAATATCATAATTTCAGATAAAACAATTTTATGTATATTACCCTGGAAAAAGAAAAATAATTGCATAATATGTGCTCAATTTGCTTAGTGAACATAAGTGCCCATTTCTTTCCCCAGCTGTCAGATCAGTTCACTCCAGCTCACTGATCAGCTGATTCTTAATTGTGGAACAGTAAAGAAGCTGTTGGATGAAAGCTAAAGACAGCATATATCCTAGTTATCCTGGAGATGCCCTCTTGCTGTCATGAAGCTAAATCCAGATGGAAAAAACCTGACAGCGCCTATATGTGGGGTGTCTGAACACCTCACAGCCCAATCAGAGCTGTCACCATGATTACATGTCTAGGTGTTGAGCAAAACAGGGCTTGGGGGGCGCTGGCAACGTGCACACAAAGTCCAGGCCCTCACAGCTGGTGGGCACATTTTGGAATGTGTCTGACATCACGTGTTGGCACCCCAGGAGCAGTGACCTGCAAGGTGTGCTGTGACTCAGCACCTTGCACTGTGTGGTGTGCCAGCACTCCATGCAACACTCACACGTGTTTGCCTGTCCAAACTGAAGGGAATGCAGGTATCCCATCCTGGATGTCTGGGTGGTGTTCGATGGTCCACGAGAGAAGTTCACAAAAACCTCAGAACCTGCAATCTCGTTGAGCAGAGCTCACTTGTTAATTGTCTGTTTTAACTGCAGATTTACTGTCTCTGTCTCTGAGGCTCTAGGAGCATAAATCCAAATTAATGAAGGAATTCACATGCCCCAAATTGCCAATAGATAGAAAGGAGTAGAATTTTTAAGTATAAACATTTGAAAAATTTTAGACATATCGCATTGCTGTTGTTACATCCTGGAACATGTAGAACGACTTCAGGTATTATTAGCTTTGTTCCTCTGTGGAAGCAGTTTCACATTCATATTTTGATTACATTTACCATGAGGACCAAAAAATTATTTTGCTAATAACTTTTTTTTCTATATCTCTACCTTTTTCCCTGCATAACTAGGCAGCTACTTTCTCACCTTTTCAGATGAAGCCCGAGGAGGAGGGTTGCTTAAAATTGCAACACCGAAAAATCAGAAGACATTCAAGAAAACCTTTCAAAGAAAAAAAGGAACAGCAGAATACTTATGTCAGGTAGGCACAAGGAACAATATCTGACAAATGTGTAGAATGTACAGCATGTGCTTTTTCAGTGTCCCTCTTTAGCACATGCTAGTGGCTGCAGAAAGGATCGGAAATAAGTATTTTACCATGAAAAGGCAGTACTACTCAAGCAAAAATAGATGTATACATCACTTTGTTATTATTGTATTATCCTTTTTTTTTTTTTTGGTAATTTAAAGTGCTGTCTTGGTTTCACATGTAAGATATTGATTGGACAAGAGCACTGCACTGCTTTTGTCACTCAATAGTCATCCAAACGCAGATACCACAGATTCATTTTAGTGTTACATTTACGGGCTGAGTAGCAATGTAAACTATACAATCCCAACAACTACGAGAAAGCCTAGGGCATTCCCTCCCTCCCCCTTCAAATGGATGGTGTATTATAGATTTCTGAGAAAGAAACAAACAACCCAGGCAGGAATATAATTGGGCCAAGGAAATAGTCAGCGGGTGCAGAAGAGTGATCGCTCGGCAGATACACACGATAGCCCTGGTGATTGATACCGTGTCTAAGATCAGGAATAGGAGACATCAGAAAAGA
Source organism: Neopelma chrysocephalum (assembly GCF_003984885.1). Taxonomy (NCBI): domain Eukaryota; kingdom Metazoa; phylum Chordata; class Aves; order Passeriformes; family Pipridae; genus Neopelma; species Neopelma chrysocephalum. The sequence continues at coordinate 3,912,748 of NW_020897749.1, forward strand.
AAACCTTTGGGTACTGTCATACACTAAAGAAGAGAGATACATGTAGGATTGATTGTGAATGGCTATCAAAGGTATGAGGGAGCTGTGGCTCGGAAGGTGACAGAACAGGGAGAGCAATGGGAAGTACACGTAGGTATAAAAGGTTTAGTTAGAGGAAAGACAGCTAAGAAAAATTATTTTAATGGTTTCTGTATGTTCCTCTCTTTCTATGATTGACAGTGTATATGAAGTTCTTGTGCTGCATTTAACATTCAAAGCAATAGTCAATATTCATGTACAAAAAATTTTTAAAAATCAGGTTGCAATCATCCATATGATTATATTACTTGATTCAGAACATTATTTAAGGCTCTACAAAATCAGAAAACTAAGGTGTGAAAATAAACATGGAAAAAAGGGGTTGAAATTGCACATTTATACCTATAGACTACTCTGTTGTGAAAAGGTAGATGGCTCTGGCTTTTTATTAGGTTGCTTAAGAGATTTTCAGTTTATCTGATGGCTCCCTGGTCTCTTTAGGGAAGAAAAAAACCCCTGAAAAATAAATAACAGGGAGTCAAAGAAGCACATCTCATTATGTATTTTTCATCTATATAAGTTCATTTGATTTTCTCACTCTCTTGAAACCATGCTATATTCTTTTCTTCTCTGATCAAACAGCTTCCAAACATAATGGATAACACCTCTCAGTTGCAAGCAATGCTTCAACAGCAGATCAATATGGACACACAATAGAAGACAAAAGATTTGGTTTAGAAGTTGCTAAAGGATTAGTGATAAAATACATATATTAAACTAAATGAAAAATGCTACGATGCTGTCAATATATCTAGCATTATTTTCACAGCTGGTTTTGCCTGTGGACTAGTAGTAAAGACTTTCATTTATCAATTTGCATTTAATATGGCAGTTCTGATCACTTGGGTCCTAGTCATAACAAGGCAATTGACACAAACTCTCTGATATGGGCCAATACTGGCTCAGAAATCCCCGTGAAGAATGCCTTGAGTTGCAGCTATTGCCAAGGAGTCCCTCTCTCTGGGAAATCTGTGTGTTTTAAGTTAGAAATAACCCTCTCCTAACTCCTCATTCGTAACTAAGCAGTTGTTCACATCAGTGTCTTTATCATATGCTACCTTTTAAGAACCTGTAGTCAAATGGTGAGACAGAAATACCTCACCCATATGGAAAGATTTTCTTTCTATGTTGGCCAGTAAATCATAGAAAAAATCATGAAATATGTACATTTGTACTTGTGTTGCTTTTCATATACAGTGTTGACAGACATGACTGAGTTGGAATCTCACAGACTTCAGCTTTTTTGTAAAATTTACATTTGCTCTTGAAATATATCAAAGGAAATTAAACTACAAAACTGACATTGAAAGGTCTATCAGTGTGTTATAGATGACTGTGTATATTAGGACTGTTTAAAACACACTGACACTTCCAGTGATAGCTCTTCTACCACTCCTGGATAGCAAGACACTCAGATGTGACTCTAAGAGGATTAGGGAGCATGGTTTCATCCAGTTCCACTTTTGTTCAGCTTTTGAAAGTTCATATTTAACAACTTTATTTATGCGATATATGGTAGTTATTAACTGTTCTAGATTCAAGACAAGAATCCTATCTCATTTATAGCTCCTCAGGCTCCTGTGTGAGTACTTAGATGAAGCAAGTGAGAATTGTTCAGATAAGAAAGGGCTCAGGCCCTCAAATGTAACTTGCAATCCTGAAAAATATCTTATCCAATCCATCCTGGTTTTGATCACAGAGCAAGATTATACTACTTTTATATCCCAAAAGAAAATCTACTTTAGAGACCTATTCAGATTGAATCCTTCACTTGTCACAATAACCTATACTACAACAACAACAAAACACCAAAACCATAAAAAAATTAATAGCGAGAAAGATATAGCAATTAATAAAAATACACTTTTATTAGGGAACAAAGACGACATTATTCATGTCCAAACCAATAGGACAAAATCTATATTTTCGTTAGTAAAACTTCGAAAATCACTGGAACACATAAACAATTTTACTCTTCTGTTTCAGTCACATGATGTGTGTTTAGCATGACAGGAGATGGAAAGGTGAGGAAAAAGGGTAGTGACATATCTTATGTATTGTACAGTGGTAAAGCCCTGTTTTCTGGTTTAGAGACTTCATTGGTACATGTAGTCTCTCTGCCCCCCTCACTCCAGGTGAGAATACTTCTCCTTGGACTCTAATGCAGAATGGCAACCAACTATGTATGTTGGAAATAGTGAGAATAAGTCACACAATATCAGGTTTTTATTGGTTTCTGTAAAAGAGCATGGAAATTGTATTTTTTTTTTCAGAGTCTTTATCATTGCTAAAAATTGATCTAAGGACACTGTGGATATTACTACAGGCTTTATTAAGCACCAGCATCAGGACTGTGTTCAAGGTAGTAGCAAGAATCTCTCTATGGGTCTAAGAATTATGTTGCTGAGATACGTGTATTGGGCACAATTTTTTATTGGCACAAAGGGAATCCAATTTCCAGGTTCATTACCCAAAACAACACAGAAATTTGAAACAAGAAAACATTTTAGTGCTTGAACTATAGATCAAACTATAATTCATAGTCCACATTCCCTCATGGATTGTGAGGATAAGAAGGGGAAGGAAAAAAGCAATTTTTCTGCCCACTTGATCGATGTTCTATTTGACCTCTGAAATGCCCTCTTGCCATAACCTTTTAAATACCATCTGCTCTTTTTGTGAAGAGTGTGATGGGAAGGAGTCACTTCCAGACAGCAATTGATTATAAAAGCATTAATCAAGCACATGGATTATCTGTAGCATGACATTGTGTGCTGTAGTTAAGCAATTTCACCTTAAATGTGATTGGAAAGGTTAATCCTGTTTCTCAAGACTAATTTAGACTTTGTATCAAATAAACTCAGGACATGGCAAAAACAGTTGCAGCAAACAGGAACTGAAAAATTGTCTGCTTCCATTAGGGAGTCTTGTAAACTTTGGCTCTGAGAATGAATAAGCAGCAGGTCTGTAGGCATGTCCTTCAGTTTTTCCAAATTGAGTGGATTTTTCTCCCTCTTCCTGCAAATCGAGACAGATTTGTTTTTCTGTATTAAGTATTCTCAGTTAACATTGCCTATCGAGTTCATTTCTACCACCGAAGGATTGCAAAGTCCTTTTGTGTCACGCATTTACCCTCAAGAGGTCTAACACAAACTTCCCACCGTGCCCAGGTGGGCAGATCACGGTGGAGGCAGGCGCAAAGGGCTTGGAGAAGGCAGCATCCAGACCCAGATCCTAGGGCCCTGCTTTGGCTGCTCTTCCTCATTACCACTCCCCTTCACGTTTTTGGGTAACATCAGAGAAGTTAACTCATGTAGGTATGGCAATTGCTGATAGAGTATGCTGCAATAAATACGTGTCAAGTGTATTGTAAGGTTGAGGTAATTTATTTTTATCTAGGGCTCCAAACAGGCTGATTGTGCTATGAAAAATTAGGATATTCTGTTCTTTTCTCCATATCTGTTGTCACCATCTTCAGATAGTGCAATTTGCAATTAATAAAGTGATCTGTCATTGCTATTACAGTTAAAGTAATCATTAGGGAGCTTGGCAATGGTCACTTCAGACAGCTTGGGGAGGGGGGGAGTGAATGTCTGTGACAAAGGCCAGCAAAAAAGGCTTCAGTCCTGTCATACAGGTTTGAGGGAGCTGGATCAGAGGAGAAACATGGATGCTCAAACTGCCATTGAAGTCTGAATTCATATTCTGCTTGGATAATTTCCCTTCTTTTGCCGATTTCTTGTGTCCATCTATTGAAACTTACTGTACTTCCCTCAAAAGTCACTGGGTACAGCAGTGGTTTTCAGCCTCCTCTGTCCAGCAGACGATATTGAAAAATAAATTTACTGGGGGGAGTGTCTTGTTTTACTCTTCACATCTGCCTCCCATGTAATTGTTTAATTTCCTGTTTCTGCAGACAACATCAGGGCACTATGCGGCCTGTAAATTATGAGCATGTATCACAGATGAAAGTCCTCACCTCAGAGACATAAATACCACAGATCAGAAGCAATAAAAGTCCAAAGAATAAATGCCAACACAGCACCAAGAGTGTCAATAACCTTTCTAAACAGAAGCCCTCTATCCCCATTACATTATCCTATATATAAACAAAAGTGATATAAAACTTCTAAATGTTATAATGCTGCTCCCAAAGAGAAATGTGGAGTTCAGTGCCATTTACTGTTTCTGTTGATTGATTTTTTTCTAAATTGAAAGTACTCTAATATAATAAAAACTAGAAGCTTTGTGCTCGTACACATAAAGCAGATCAGTTACTAGCACTTCAGGTTTCTCAGATGTGACAAGAAATCATGGTCCCAAAACACCCATTGCTGGAATTTCTCTCTGTTTCTGGTCTCTTTTTCAATTTAAAAATAATCTATGTGCATGTTCAACCAGCAGAAATAAAGCACAGTTTGAACATCTCATCAGTGTCACTGCAGTCCTCCTCTCAAGAGCAAACCCCAGCGGCAGATGCAGTGGTGGGACTGACAGACACCTCATAATTCAGGCATCTCCCTAGAGTGCTCTGTAAGGTAAAGGCTTCCTGACATTGTCCTGGTGTAGCACTATCATTCAGGCAATGCCTGTTCTTCTGAAGAGCTTCCCTTGCAGACCCATGTTGTGTTTGGATGCAAGAAAAGGTAAGAGAAGTGGTTGTAAAGGCTGGTGAACAACCAGGCTGGAAGCAGAAAGATCACCTGCTTCTGACTCTGCTGTGCTCATTTCTTCCTTTCTTTTTATATTCCAGGTTTTCTTTCCAAATGGCACAAAAAAACCAAAACAAAATCCAACAATTAAACCACCTAAACCAAACCAAACCAAAAACCACAGAAACCAAAAATCAAAACTAACCAACCAACCAAGCAACCAAAAAAATCCCCCACAAAAAAAAAAAAAAAAAAAAGGAAAGAAATCCACGGTGTACTTTTGTGTTACTATGTAGATTTGTAGAAGTAAGAAACTCAAGCATTGATTTTCTTCCAGATCAGATCTCAACTTGAGAACAAATTGCAGTCAAAAGGACTGAAGATTCTCATGAAATGGAATTAATTCAGGAGTCTGATTCATAACTGGTTTTGACAAAGCCCATTTGAACTCTGTGCAGGTGTAGATAGCCATCAAAATAACAAAATGTAGTCGCTTGCTTTCAAGTTAGCTTTTATTAAAACTCCATTTAGGAGCTCAAATCCCTCCAAGAATAAAGAATATAAGGTGGTGGATATTTTACTTGGTTTTTTTGTGGTACAAATCACTACAAAACATTGAGGGCAATAACAGGAAAATTGTGTGCTCACACTGAACTCAACTTGACAGTTGAAGTTCATTGTCACTGCTTCCTGAGCAGATCTGTCCACCAACTGAAAGATGCCCCAAATTAATCTGACTGATCTTTAGGCTTTAAATCAAGGTGCCTAAGATAGGAGTATCATCAGAGTAAAGCTGTGTGCCCCCGCACACCCCATCAGGTGTGGTGCACCGTTCCAGCATCATTCATTCCTTTGGAAAAATCCATTTCAATACATCTTCCAATGGTTTGTAATTTTTGAACTGTCTTGTATCTAGTATTGTTTGTCCTCTTGACCTTTCTAATTACTTATAAAGCAGTCTAATGATGTAACTCATGACCATGAGTGGAATAACTTTTTTTAAGGATATCAAAATCATTAGCTGCAAATCAAGCTGCTGTCTTCCCCAAAATATTTCCATGCCTTTAAATGTAATGAATCAAGACTTTAAATAGGAATAATGCATTTACTCTCACAAATGTTATATTTTCATTTAAATATTTAAAATATTTATTTCAATTGATGCATAAAATATCATATGAACCCCTGCCTTCGAGCACTGTCTGCTCACAGGTACTGGCAGAAGAGAGCAGACAGTCTGTAAGTACATCTGTCAGCAAGTGCTAACACATATCTGGCAACTGCAAGAGAAAAGTGTGTGGGTGATATCTTCTTGCTTTTACTCCTTTTTTTAGAGCACTTCTGATGTCTTTTAGAACTGATGCAAGCAATACCAGAAAACGGTTCTTCATAATAATTTTTTCCCACTCTTCAGAATACACTCTTCCCTCAGAGAAAATTTTCTTCAATTCCTCAACACAGGCTAACTGTATTGGCAAGTCCTGTAATGAGATCTCAAACAATAGCAGGAAAAGGGAGCCAGCAGAGCAGCAGAAATACCTCCAAAAAGGAGCATAATTAGAAACTTAAATTAAGGAGCAGTGAATAGCTGCATGAGAGAACTACAAATTCATTCAAACAGTTTTCTACTGTTCATTTAACATTTGTTACTGAAAATTAAAATGTGCAGGCCTCCATTGTTGAAATTATTCTTCTTCACTATTTTGGTTGTTGACGTGAGGAGTTTAAAAATGTTCGCTTGCTGGCACAGTCTACTCTGTGGAGTCTGTGTACGAAGGGACACAGGTAAATATCAGAGGACAGCTAACAAAGCAAATTGTTACCTCCTATTTCTAGGTGTGGGTAATTTTTATCCTTTTAAATTTGACTATTAAGCTATGGGAAGGTAAAACAAGATAGACTGGGAGAATTATGCCAGATTGCAATGAGATGAGGGGGAAAAAAAGAGACAAAAAATGTTGCCATCTCTTGCAAACATAATTTTAGATCTTATGCCAAAAATAATGCATTTAAATAAGTGCCTGTCAAGTAAGCAATGTTTATTCAGCCAGTTGAAATTAATGACTCTCAGATGCTTGCCATAAAATATGAAGCTGGTAATAGGAAAAAAGTGCATAAAGTAGAGAAAAACGATCCTAAAATAATGTTTCAGGTTTCTGTAACCTGAGGGAGAGTTTACATACTAAAAGAGAAAAATATTAAACCAAAACCACTAATCTCTCCTCTTTCTACACTGCAGTATAAGTGTTAATTTCAGGGTTTCTCTGACTTTAATGGACAGGAATCTGTGGAGAATCCTGACCTTGACCCAAGTCTGTCACGTGGCCGAACTGACACTCAGTGAAAAACAGGGGAGACTCTTTGAACTGAATGAATTTGGGTCAATACTTAAAGCTACTTTATAACCTTGCTGTAAATCTTTTGACTGCTGATGCAGTGACAACCTGCAATAGTTGCTTCTCTTTTCTTACACCTTGAGAGCTCCTCTAGTTCCCACACTTGGTAAGACATTTTTGCATCACTTCATGGCTACCTGTGGTAAACTCTTGCCTGAAACATTGCCTGGAAAAACGTATTAGCAATTTAGTCTAGCAGGAAACTAGAGCCTTTTTGCTCATATAGCATAAGCACTATGTAGCTGCCACCTGAAAGTCTAATGAGCTTTTGGTTTTTCACTTAAAATGTACGGATATAAGTTAATACAGTGGTAGATTGAGATGTTGGTTAGCATCACCTCTGCTGTCTAACACAGCCTCATCCAGGACCTATCCCCTCAATGAGAAGAAATATATATATACAGTTATCAAATGTGTACCTGTAATTTCTGGGGTTAATTTACATTCCAGCATAGCAACTTTGACTGGCATGGCAGGATGGGGATGCCACCAAGTTCCACTGCTCAGTAGAGCATTTGTCAGCTGGAACACCCACTGCTTAGGAGGTGAATGACAGCAAGCTTGGGAGGGAAGGGGGTATTTCGCAGGCAAACACAACACACAAAACCTTTCCTCCAGCTTTTCAGTAGGGTTGCCACCATACTAGTACTAATATTTCAGAAGAGAAGGCTTTTTTCATTTGCATCTCAGCTGAAATACAATACAGAGGGGGTTGTTGGGGTTTTTCTTTTCTTTTTTTTCTAACCAAAGGAGCTTTAAGATTGATACGGGGTGGAAGAAATGAAATGGAGAGCATAGCAGATAAAAATGCCAGAGGCCAAATCAAACAAATGTCTGCACTTGGCGCTTAGATATTACAGCAATAGAAACATTATAGATTTTTTCCAGCTCCAGGGACAGCTTATACATTTGCATTAAGTCTTTGGATATGATACATAACAGCACACAGAGCAGAGAAGCACAGCTTTTCTGCTTGGAGGAGAGTGCCTTGCTTGTTTTCTTTGAGTCCCTGTGATATTTGCATTCTCTGCCATGCAGTGGTCCCCGAGCTGGCACCAAGGGGAGCAGGGAGCTGTTTTGGCCTGATGGATGTTGGGAGCACCCCAGCTCAGGACACAGCTCCTGTTCACTGCCAGATGTGAGTTCACTCATTGGGACGAGATAAGCAACCAAATTAAGCGTGACTTCCCATTCTTGCTCCCCACCTCCTAACCCCAACCCTGTACAGGAAGTAGGCAGCACCACCACCATCAGATTTGAAGGGTAAGGGTTTGGGTTTGTGGTAAATTCCATTATGTTGGAGCATGCTAACCGTGCTTCGGGAGCCTTAGATGTGCAACGTGTGGGTTATGAGTCCCCAAACAGCTTTAGACTGCAAGGTATGCAACTTGACTCAGGTCACACAGTCTTTGACTGTGCATACTAAGAGAAAGGCAGCTGCCCAAATATATTCTGTGGATCTAAAGTGGATTAGCATTTAGGTAAGATCTTCCTACCAGCATTTTAAAAGCATCTAGACCTATAAAGTTTATGCATACTGAGAGACTGCATCCCCTGAGGACAGAGTAAACTGGAGGGTTTGCAAATTTTAAGCTTAAAATTGCCCATTCTTGTCTACAGGCACTTATCAGGCTTAATTGCAATTCTGAGCACATTTTTCTTTCACTTACAAATCTATTTCAGTAAATTGCATTCATAACACCTTATTAAGATTAGTAAAAAAAACCCACACACCGCACCAAAAGCTGAATTTTAAAGAAGCCCCCATCCCAAGTGTTTGTCTGGAAAAAAGTGGAAAAAAGATTGAGGTCATCAGCCAGAATACAAATCAATTGTCGGTGTAGAAAATTATATGCTCTTGTGGCTTAGTGAAATAAGAAGTGATATATCTGAATACCTGAAAGAGGACACTGAGCTTTTCCTGAGCTACCTAATAGTCAGACTTTCTTTTCTAACAATACCTTCTTTTTACAGGGACTAAAATGTTATTTAAACAATTATATGCTATTAAGTAAAAGATGAATTACAGAGAAAATTGCACCATTAGTAAAATTTAAGTTCTTAACTTCATGTAATAAAAGATGGTAACCTTTTTGTAATGGCATTTCAATTTACCATTTATTATAAAAGTCTAATTTGGAAGGTAAAATGAATTCTAGTTCCAGTCTTATTACTCTGGCTGTTACATTTCTATGAGAGTTACAATTCATAACACAGCTCCAGAAAAATTAAGGAAGACTATTTTAAAATAATGTAAGATCTTGGCTACAGCATTGAAATATATTAGAGATTATATTCTTGTTTAAAAAGGTAAGGAAATACATTTATACATAAAGAATTCAGAGCAATGTTGATATTTTAAATGCATCTCCTATCAGTCTTGTTTTAATAGAATCATGGAGTGGTTTTGGTCAGAAGGAACCTTAAAGATCATCCAGTTCCAATCCCCCTGCCATGGGCAGGGACACCTCCCACTAGACCAGGTTGCTCAGAGCCCCTTCCAACCTGGCCTTGAACATTTCCAGGGATGAGGCAACCACAACTACTCTGGACAAGCTGTTCCAGTGCCTCACCACTTTCATAGCAAAGAATTTCTTCCTAATATCTCATCAAAACCTGCCCTCTTTCAGTTTAAAGTTATTGCCCTTGGGAAAAAAAAAATCAAAGGCACTTAGTTCCTAAAAGCTTGCCAGCATACAGACCTAACTGGGTGAAGTCACTGGGGCACTGTGGCAAGCATCACCAAATCAATTGGTGAGAAATGAGGTTTGGGCCAAACAGGCAGAGGTGAAAAATTTCTAAAATAGGTAAGCCCTTAATGTTACTTTTGCTGTATGCTTTGAGACTTTATTTCTACAAAAAAACTTTTTGCAACAATTGGTGAGTGCACCCATGTCATTGTGGCTTCTCTCCCTCAGCCTCTAGACTGCCAGGGCATGGAGAGGTGGCCTGCAGAAGGATCTCAGCTGGTTTTGCCTCAGTTGTGATGGATCCAAATGCCATCTTGACTTACTGGGGATAAGAGGTGCATGACATGCCACCTACAGCCACCCACAGCACATGGCAATGTGCTCAGTCAGCAATGCCCTCAGCTGCAGCAAGGAGCACATCAGACCTGGCTCTCAATCCCTACTTCACCCCTCTTACTTCCTTCTGTTACTACAACATTCCAAGGGGGAAATAATATCTTAAAATCTGATCTAAAATAACCATTTTTTAGAGTTCTAGTAAGAATAGGTTATTTCTGAATCCAGTGTGTTGCTAGATTTCAGCAAGTTTGCAGAAATGGAGATGTGTTTTTTAAATTGAGTCATATTTGTCTTTGTTTTCACCACTGCTGCCCCATCTTGGTGGTGCACTTCCTGCATGTTTTATGATTTTCATGCTAATAGCACCACATAATTAAGGACAAATCTTTTATTTTAAAAATAACTAAAATTTCTCAATGCAAAACTTGAAAATCTTTTTTAGTCAGACAGAGAAGAAGGGACAATACCTGAAACACCCCAGTCCACCAGTTGTTTCTCCATGAAACTGTCACCATTAAAAAGTTAACATGAACACACAGAGGTACCTGAGACACCACAGCATGTAACAAGAGTTCTGGTACTAGAGCAAGCAATGACCTTTGGTATTTTAAAGCTATTTGATGGAGGGAGAACATACACATACGTATATACCATCTTAAAAGGCTGACTTTTTAATGCTGACAGGTATTCCTTAGTGAAATTTCACAAAACAAGTTTAGAATCCGGCCAAAGAGCATTTTGGAATAAAAGCCAGAAGTGTGGATTTTGCCCACCAGGGAACCCTCAGTTTCTTACACTCTGCTTTGCTTCAGTGTTCACAGGAAACTCAAAATGTAGGAAACTAAATGCTGGTTATTACTTTATAATGTTATAAGTTGACTGGAGTTGAACTATCACCTCTATCCTGCCTGCTATTGAAGAAAGCCTTAGCATCTGTCTTCTCTTCTTTTTGCTTAGGTCATTTAAACACTTAGCAAATATAAGCTTACAACACCGTAAGCAAATACTAAAAATGAAAAAATGATTCATGGTAGGTTTTCATTGAGTTTGTTTTTTTGTTGTTGTTGTTGTTGTTGTTGTTTTGTTTTGTTTTGTTTTGTTTTGGGGTATTTTTTGTGTGTGTTTGGTTGGTTTTTTCCAGTGTGTTTGGATTTTATTTGGATTTTTTTGTAGTTTGGGGGTTTTTGTCTGTGGTTAAGAGGTTTTTTTTTATTAAACACCTTGGACCGGTGCCCTGGGAATTATAATGTGTGCTTAGACTACAGAATTCAGTCCACTGGTTGTACAGCTTATGTGGTTAGGCAAACAACTGCACAGGATCTCCTCTAAAACCCTCTGAAATTCAAGAGAAAGCTCATCAGCTTTGCACAATGAGAAGCAATGATCTCAGCAATCACAGGTTATACAATCAATGGCTAATAATTTTCCTTTTTATGAAAAGAGAGGAGTTCCTGATAATGGTGTGTCTATGCTGTTGTGGATTTTTTTTTTTTTACAAGATACATATTCATCAGGTACCACCCTGATACTACTATCATTTGCTTACAAGGGCAAATGAATAATGCCAGCACAGTTATTCCTTTTCAGACAATCCTCAGTGGTGCTCTATTCTGGTGCAAGTCATGATTTGAAACAACAAAACTAACTTTGTCCTTAGAGTAACAGAAGATATGCAAGAATGTAAAGACGGATTTGTCTCATCAGTGATTAGAGAACTGTTTTGGGTTTGGGTTTTTTTTAAATCTTTTTATTTTTAAATCTGAGTTTAATGTGGGTAGGGATATTTCAGAATCTTATACAAACAGGACATGACAGACTTCCTTACCAGTCCTTCTTAACTTTCTAATAAACCAGAAAAAGGATGTTCATTCCCAAAGAATATTTTAAATAATTTTATTGATTAAGTATGCCTAATTTTAATACAGCTGGCAACATTAGGCAGACACAGAAGTACATTTACTTTATCTAGTCAGTTGGAACTGAAAAAAGAGATTAAAAATTACTGAAGTGTTTTGCAGCAGCTGTTTGTCTTTACAAAAGAAAGCAAAACCATGTTGGGTAAATGTTCTGGCATATTTTAAAATAACCTGATTTCTAGTCATTTAAGAAATATAGATTATGTAGAGAAATTATAGATTGACCAAGGTATTTTTAGCCATAAAAAAAGCATTTGTATGTATTTGTGTACTCAGGACAGGTTACAAAATGATAGGTCTGGAAAAGATGCCAACTTCTTCATTCACTGTTACTAGCACTCTAGATTAGGAGTACAAAGTACAGTGCAGTCACACTCCAGTGACCAGATGCTCTGTTGATACCAGACATCCCAGACCACCTGTTTTCACATCCCTACACACACTTTAGTCTGTCATTCAAAATAGTCTTGTGTTGCAATTTGGCATTGGATATGACTATTGCTCTGGCAGTGAGCCAGACCAAAGCACAACACACTCTATCTGTCAGTAAAATCCAAGCAAAACCATGAAAAATGACAAAACCTACACTTCCATTTTTGTAGGAAAATGTTTGCAGAGAGACAGAGAGAAGGAAGAGAAGATGACTGAAGGAAAATAAGTGAAATGGTTCAATTTCTGTAGTTAATGCATAATACATTCCTGTTAGCATTTTAAATTTTCTAGTTCCTAAACATCTCAGCCACTCTGTCCCTCAGAATTCTCCAGATGATCCACAAAACACATGCTCATCACAATGCCATGAACATGCTACAAAACTGGAACAGCACCAAGGGAGATACCAGCAGTCCCACTCTTTGCTAATGCAATTCCTAGAGAGAAGAAAATCTATTACAACCACTCCCCTCCTTTTTTTATATCAGATACATACTAAGGAAAATCTTTGTAATATTCTAGCTTCCTGGAATATAAGCAGCATTTGCGCTTTTGCACTTCTGTCTGAGAAATTTCAGATAGTTATATGGATGGATGGATGGGTGGATGGATGGATACAGAGCACAATTGAGCAGCTTGAGAATAGTAAGTCTGACACATGCAGAAGGCAGGAGGTTTTGTGTAGGAGTTCTGCATCTCAGCAGAGGAGAAATTCCCCTAATCCGGCAGCTCAGCTGCAACAGTGGCACCTAGAAATCCTGGAACAATGGAGAAATTTTTCTTTCCTTTTTTTCAAGCTACCCAGCTTTATATCCCTTCTAAGAGTATAGTGTCTCAACACTCCTTCAGGGAGAGAAGTACGGTTAGGTTAAAACACTGCCAAATCCAGACATGGCCTAATCGGTCTGGCTTTAAATTCACTTATGAAGTTGTAGCATAAATGTCAGAGCTGTGCAGAATAGTTGCACTTGCTGAAAATTCATGAGGCAGAAGAATTTTAGCTGACACATCTAGACCCAGAAGAGGATAATATAACCTTTTATAAAACCTTATTTCTCCTGGCATCTCCTGCTCTCCTGTTTTGTGAGAATACATCCATTGCATATTCTGATGTTCTTATGCTCCCAGCAGTTTCCCTCGCTGGAGCTGTGTGGTGCTGGGGTCGTGGTCGGGCTGGACAAGCAAGTCCTGTCTCCTTGATGTGCCTGAAGCTGAGTGACCTGGCTCTGGTTATCAGAGGACACCAGCACTTTCACAGAAGGAATCTCCTGAGACAGGAAAGTCACTGGGTGTGTGGATGTGTGTGTGTGTTTGTGTGCCTGGCCTTGTAGCAAAAGGCACTTTTTTTTTAACCCCATGGACACCTGTTTACCCAGTAGACCAGGAAGTGAAAGAAACACTAGAAGAAAATTGAGAATACAGTAGCACAGGAAATTGCTGCAATGATTGTTTTCCCCTTAATTTTTTTTTATTTGCATCGAACAGGTTTGACTGCAACATTTAATATGTTCTTTGTGGAGTTTGGGAGCTTTCTGCTTCCTCTCTACCCAGAAATAAGTGTTACCTTCTCTAAGGTATCACAGGCATTTTTGTTAAAAATAATTAGTCATGAAAGTATACGGGAAACTAAAAAACCAATAATTGCATAAATAAAGTGTGTAACTTTATTCAGCAAAGCAAAAACATCTGCTTACTTTTGACAACAGTTCACCAAATACATTATGAAGAATATTTTACACAGTTAAAAGACAGCCATTAAGGTTATTATAGAGCTGAATCTCATATATGCTCATTTCTCCAGCAGAAACTGGCAGTCCCCTGAGGGAATGTCACCTGGAACACAGGGCTTCAAAGCTTCCTCTGTGAATTCCTGTGAGTCCTCTTGCTGTGGCTCATACACAGAAATACTGAGCACACTCCCAGAGATATTGACTCCCTGGTTGAGGATTTTGGGTTTTTTTCTCAAAGGAATTAATTACCATTTCAGCAAACATTTCACTTTACTGCAGTCAGCATTCTAGTACCTTATTAAAACCACCACTCTATATGAAAAGTTAAGGTATTTTTAAATTGAGAAAATGCTATTTATAAATGGAAATGGATGGTGATTTCTTTTTGTCATTACTTTACTGCTCAGGAAAAAATTAATAATACAGTTTTGAGATAATTTTTTCTCTCTTGGTTTTGTGAGTGAGAAGAAATCTAGATTATTCTATCCCCCTGCTCCTCAGTTTATCATCAAGATCTAGGATATAAAATTTTGCTCAGAGATACTCTGTAAGATTTGCAGAGACTTCAGTCTATTGTTACCTACAGTTGTCTAGGTGTATGTGCTCCACTTGTAATCCATCTACAGCTCTACATAGGAAAAGTCAGTATTAAGTTGTTTAAGCATCCAGTGGATTTGTTACTTAACATTTTCTCTAGGTGACTCATGGCACTGTTTTCGTGCCTAGGCCTCAGCAACCCTTAAGGGTTTTCTTCTAAATCAATTCCCTATCAGGCCACATAGTAAAAACAAAACAAAATAGAAAAGAAAAAGGCATTCAAACTTAGAGCTTCAAGGGACTGCTTTCATTTCTCCCTTCCATTTACTGTTAGGTGGATGGACTTGAGGGTCCATCCCTGCAGAACTGAGGCCAACCAGCTGATGAGTGTCTGCCAGTGTTCCTTCCAGAACCTGTTGCACTTTGAATAAAACAATTGCTATTTGCTGAGAGAAGAGAGGCTCTGATCTGGAAGTTCTCAGCAGGTAGAAGAGAGAGATTAAGAGATCCCAGCCCTCGCTCTCGTCCATATGTGTGCAACACACATATTGCTGAAGTGACAGGTTCACCCTCTGAATATAAATTCAGGTCTGTCCCCTGAATCAAAGCTCTCCCAGACCTTCGCGTAGTGATCAGTGTCCATGACATTAAGCATTAGGGGCCACAGTTACCTAATCTCAATGTTCTTCCTTTATTTCTGTCATTCAAATCTTTATTCCAAAGGAAAGGGAGGGGGAAGCTACTTGTCCTTTTTCCCAGATTTTCCTCATCTAGCCAAAAATTGGGGGAAAAACATTATGAACTACCTCTCAATATTTTATTGTTATTGCTATAGGTATTATAATTTCAATTTGATGATGGTTTCTATCACCTTTGGCCTTGTGTATCAAAAAAGTTTGCTTTAAAAGACTTTTTTTGTTTGCTTGTTTTTACAAACAAAGCTTTTATGGGATTTTAGGGGTAAGTTTGCAGCTTTTCAAAGAAGAAAAGCCAAAGTGTCCTGGCCATTTGCATTAATCGAAGTCACAATGAATAATGAGGAAAATAGAAATGCTAAAATTGGTGCCTCACTCCCAAGGTGAGACAAGCATGACATGGAACAGAACAGGCAGCTGAGAGTCAGGCTTTTGTTGAGTGCCTGATGAGGATACTTAAACAATTACGGTTGCAATCACAAGCATTATTCAATTTCATCTTAATGCTTGTTTTGTAATTTCTCGTGTTGTAATTCCCGTGAAGCAGTCACAGATCATAAAACTAATAGGTGGGGAAGAAAATGTTGTGGATTGTCTAATAAGACTGGCTATCAAACTAATTATGAGTCGTTAGACAAGCTCTCTCAAGGCTTGTGCACAACATGTTTAACTGTAATCAGAGGGTAATAAAGCTCAGAGGTATTTCTATCAAAGATGGCCTTCAAAATAGAGATGTGGGAGATTCTATTGAATACTTTAAATTAGATATAGATTAGTCACAAATCACTGAGAGAGCTTAACAAGAAATCAAAATCAACACCTTGAGTATGGAAGCTCCTTGTCAATACACAGCTTGCTAATGTGTGACATGATCAACATTTCAATATATTCCACCCCACTCATCCAGTGATGCTTTGGATGAGCTGAGGTGATATGTTCACTCTCTGATACAGCACTCAAACACAACTAAGTACTCCAGCAAACATTATGCTACTAGAATTATTTTTTTAATCACTTCTGTCACTCCAGACTATTACCAGTTAAAATATTTGCAGTAGGACTATTTACATTTTCTCCTATCATAGAAAAACAAATCACAGACGTGGTTTGATCTGAAGTTTGTTTTAATGACTGTGGGATTTCTAATTGTCTTGAGGGCTTTGGATGCAACTATTTCTTCAGCTAATTATATATTGTCATTTAGATGGCATCATCATTCAAAATAAATTTTCCCCTCAGTTCACCTTAGCTAACTTTCCTATATTTCTTTTGCTCTCCAGCTGGATGACAAAATGATTCAGACTCACCCTTAAGCTTGCAGGACAGAATTCACTTGTGATACTCTCAGGCACATGGTATCACTCCTGGGGATGGTCCTGTGCAAGGCTTAGAGTTGGTCTGGAGATCCTTGTTGGTCTCTTCCAACTCAGCATAATCTGTGATTCTGTGATTTTGTGAAAGGAAATTTCTCGGATGATTTGAACTTATATGGCATCTTACATCTTTTTTTTGTTGTTTAGTTTTTGTTTGGTTTGCTGGGTTTTTTTTAACTTGGAGTGAAAAATAGAGAAACACCACATCTATAAATTATATTACTCCAATGCCAGGTCATATTTTTATGTCTTCAACAGATCCTGCCTTCACAAGAAGCAAGCAACATAAGTTATGTTTCTGCAAAGCATTTGAATGTATATTTTACATAAAATAGCCCAAATGTCCTGTCTAACATGTATGGAGTTAAGGTGAGCTTATTCACAAAGGTTTTTCCATGTGTCAGCCTACATTCTCCACCTTCTTCTGCGTAACATATTTTCCAGAAGGCTTTCTAGCAGATTCACAGAAAAAACCAGGAGTGTTCAGTAGCAGAGCTCTACATGGGAAAGGTCGTTGCTGCGTCAATCACATTCGTCCCACACAGATTTCTCAGGTCTTATGTCCACTTTTTCCTAGAACACACACCTAAACTCTTGTGCACTGCACCCTCTACAGGATAAAATACACAGCACGTCAGAGGGAAGGGGAAAAAAGGAAATCTTATAGGGATATCAGAGAGATTATTATCTGCCATTGAAAATCTAATTGCTGGTTTAGGCAGTTAATTTTAAATTATGTATTTGTTAAACAATAGGGTAGGTTCAAGCCATTCGAACAGAAGATGTCAGATAGAAATATTGCTAAATGAATGGAACTGTGCTTCTTTTGCTGCGCAAGAAGCAGGAGCCAGGCTGGCTCAGAAAAACTGAGAGACCTTTCTCAGTGTGCTGTCAATGTATCACTAATCCAAACTGCACAATGCTAATTAAACTTACATCTTACGTAGCATGCAAACGATAAGTATATTTTAAATGGCACTCGCTATCTTTTTTCTGTAATTCTGACAGTTTTTAAGTGCCTCATGACTGACAGATTTCTGTAAGTATAAAATTGGGTATCAGAGGGGAATAGTAAGTAAAGTCAGAATTTCAAAGTGAATAAAATGTTCTTAACTGCCCTTAGTTTAGGGAACAGAGAAACACAACCCCACTTCTGAAGTTTTAAAGTTTTCTTAGGCAAAGTAAGATTTCCTGATTGATAAAAGCAGGTTCAATTTAGAGATATATACAATTTAATAACACTTCAAAATGTGACATAGACTTACATTGTCTGCTGAAGGACTAATTTGATTACTGGTACTTTGTCATACACTTCAGTACAGTCTTAGACTCTCTGTCCCGTCCATTTTTCAGTACTATTATTAAGAAAATGGTAAATAGGAACCAGTTACCTTTCTTCTAATCACCAGTGAATATTGCTTTCTGAGTTTAGCTTCTAGCTAACTTGGTTTGTGTAAGGAATTAAACATCCTCTTGTAGCTTGGGCTTTCCAAGGCGATGAGCAAACTATCAGAAATGTAGTTCAAGACTGCATCCCTTTGGCGAAAATACTTTTCTTTTTAGTAGGATGATTACATGACTATCCCAGTTTTCAGTGTTCATCAAATCCGTTAACATATTACTAGTACAGGAACGGTAAGTTTCCTTCATTGGCAGTGACATTTTGAGGAACAGTTATTTATAAACACATCAGCCACTTGAATGGCAGAACTGCTACATAAACAGTTTCTATTAAATTGGTGGAAGCATTTTTCTAAACTAACTTTTGCTTTTTTATTTTACAGTCTCTGTGGGAAAGCTTAGACTTTGTCTCACAAGTCAGAGTGAAATGCTCAGAGTTATATTCCTTTGCATAAGACCTTCTGCATAAAAGAAGTAGGGTGCCAAATATTCATCTTCATCACTTTTCCTACTAAAAAACTGAAATCTGTAAGTAGCAGAGCAACAAAGAGGAAAATAACTTTTATGAAAGGCATCCTTCTGTAGAGTAATGGATAAATGGAGTGGGACAAATTTTTTTTCTAAGGCAGTTCCAATAAAGTTGGATGATTTACAGCAGGGATGAATTTGGTTCACTGTCTTCCATGCACTGATGAATTCTTTCAATGGGAGCTTCTCTTAGCAACTGTAACCACAGTCTGATGGCAGAGAATTGAGTCTATGATAAACTTACTACAGAATATAGTTGAAATGAAGTATTATACCTCTCCATACTAGCCTGTTATAATGGAGGTGCTTATCTGAAATTATCATGATGAGGCAGAGAGTTGAAAAAAAAAAGCCAATCTCATTTTTGGAAATGGAGAAGAAATCAATGAGGTAGTGCTTTTCATTTCTATTTCCATTAAGAGGCACCTGACCTTACTTGCCAGATCTTTAAAAGAGAGATTCTTAAGAAAGAACGTATTCAGTATACAATGTGAAAATACATTATTGCATAATGGAATCAGTTTGTAATAATTAAAAAAAGAATGGCAATTACATTTCATTCTGAGAACATACCTTCAGCTTTTTCATCATTTCATCATTTCTTGTGGGAAAACTGAAAAATCCCAATCTTGTCTTTTGAAGAGTGTTATTGATCACTGAAATTTACACAGAAAAAAAAAAGCTATAGCAACCACATCCTGTCTTTGTCTTCCTATACCATTCAGCTTTGGATTTTTTTCCTTTATTTTGGTTTAAAGCACTTTCTGTGTTTCTTCTTTTGTCAATCTTAACATGTTTACTTAGGAGTTGGGATTTTCCCTCACAATGCTATAGACTGTCACAGTATCTTTATAATGTCTCTCTGTGCTGAACAGCTTTGTGACCAAGTAAGGAGTGGCATACAAGAAAATAAAGTGTCTCTGTAGTAATAAATATTGGATTACTAAGAGAACTCAAATATTTAAATATTTGAAGAAATTAACAATGAAAGAACCACTGTGGGTGGGGATGTAGGTGTGGGAGGGTGAAAGCATACAATAAGAAAATAATCCAAATGTTTAAAAGGTTATTTGGCCTTTTACAGGTATTCTTCAGTGAACAAGATTATAAAAAGGGATTATTTTCCCACCACTATTGGTTGCCTGTTCAGCTTACTGTATTAATTATTGTCTCCATAAATTCCTGATCAAGAGAAGGAAAAAAAAACAAAACACCACAGCTTCCTCTTCAGGACAATTCAGAGAATGTTTTGACTCTTTTCCATACTCTCTTTATTGACTGTAGAAAGCTTGAGGAAACTGGACAACTTGTTCACATACTTGATGACACAACTTAAGCATTTCTTCTGAAACTACAAAAATTCAAAATAGGTTCATTCACCCATTTCAGCAAATGCTCATATGATACAGTGATGGGCATATTAAAGAAGCAAACAGCAAAGCATTTTTCATGAATACCAACTACTCTGAAAAAATAAAAAGCAATTGTCAAGAAGCAGAGCTAGTTAAGAATATAATGGATCTTTCTCTGGGATATTGGTTACTTGGCACACAGCTTCATGCCTAAACCATAAAAATGTGTGTATGTGTATAACTAGGTATGTGAGTATGCAGAGGTAGGAAGATTTGATATGGCTGTCTCAGTCACAGCCTTCTCCCATACATGTTTCTGGTTTATATCTTAACTGGGAAAATACTCCCTTCAGTTGTGCTGGACACTCAGCTTTTGCAACCCTGTCACACACTTTCTGGTGTAAAATACATGCCTCCTGTGATATTCAGCTTATAAAAATGGGCTGCAGGAGTCTAGGAAACCCTCATACATTCTCTTCAACAAAGCAGGAGAGGAAAACACTGAGCAGCTCTTAGATTTAAGTATCACCCAAAGGGTGCATAGATCATTTGTGTATAGTGCAGGATGATTAAATAATGGAGGATGTTACTCCTTTAAGGAGCAGTATTATTATTCCATAATTTTCTCATGTATGAAGCTTTGCCAGGGTCATGCACGTCAGTTCTCCATTTAGCAGCTCAGGTAAGTAAGCATTTGCCTGCTTTCAGGCTCAATATATGACCAGTCATTTTGTTCCAGAATAATTTAACACTTTAAACCTAAAGAAAACCAAAAACTCTTTCATATTGCCTAGCATTTTGCTGAAATTTGGCCTTGTTAAAAAACAAACTCTTTGTAGAAACATCACCATTACTTGTCCATTTTTAACTTTTGGCATGTCTGTCACAAAAAAATGGAAAGGATGTTGAGATACTTCCAGATACCATTCAGCATGGCAGATGTAAGGGAAATTATAAGACAACTGTAATTTTTTTCTTCCTTTCCTTTCTCCCCACACTAAAGTTTGGCCATTGATGTTTTACATTACTGTAACATGTTTCTGTTTTATAAGAAAAGGATTTAAACCAATGATTATCAAATTACACTCACTGCCAAGTAATCTGCTGGTGATTTATCTGTGGCTCATACAAGAACCAGATAAGGTCTAGTAAGATCAAGGTTAAGGTAAAGCAAACAAGTACTGCTGAAGCTAAGCAGAGTCTCCTTGAAGCATTTGGGCACACTGGTACAGTGGTGTCCTTTACAATCCACATTTTTGCAACCTCACTCTCCCATTAGCTCAGATGACCTGTCCAGTCAGCTTTTCACTCTTTCATCATGCCAACACACATTAATTCTCTATCCAGCTTCCCATTTGGCAAGTTGCTTTTATCATTTTTATGCCAATGTTAATATTCCATACTCATTAAATGTTTTGGTTAAAAAAAGAAAGAAAAAAAAGAGGAAAAAAAGGGGAAAAAAAGAAAAAACAACCTTACCACCGCCACTGCTAAATGAAGAGCACAACACTACGCCATGCATACATTGTCAATAATGAACGACTTTTCAAACTAACAGAACTCCACATAATAGATAAGATGAACCTGAACTGCCCTAGTGTGATGCTTGCAAAGCTTGGAGTAGGGACTCCTGACAGCTCAGTCACCAACCTATGACTACAAGGGACTGCGCGAATCCACAAAGGAAAGAACGGTAACTCTTCTTAACTCCCCAGGATTAAATAATCCTAAAAGGCAACTAAGAAAAACAGTTGGTTGTGGAAATTCACCGGGGTGGCTTTACCTCTTATGTAAAAAAGACAGCACAAGGCGAGGTTACTGGAACTGTGTGCATTTCGTGCAGCAGCAGATCGGTTCTCCAGCCGTTAAATGTCAAGCACCTACACTATAAATTATTTCTCAGTGTCTAAACAGAATTTCAGAGATATCCCCATCATTACATATGAATTTAGTGCTCAGCTTGTTCTGGTATGATTTAGGAACACCAGTTTTAGCCACTCACCTCGTTCTGCAGGTAACTAGAGTGAAGAAAATAAAGACAAGTTTCATGCAGAAAGAAACTGCTTGAAGGTCTTTAAAATAAATTATTTTCGTGTTTTCAGGCTTTGAAGCAATAGAGATTGTAAACCTATTTTGTAAAAATGCACATCAAAATCCTTTTCCTGTTATCAGCTGCAAAAACTTAGAATATTTCTCTTTTTTGCTTACATGGAAGTTTGTACTTACAGGTAAAAAAATATTTATTTTAATCCTAGAAGCCCAAAGATGGTGTATCTAAAAAAAGAGGAAAATTTTTAAATTTTTTTAAAGAGAAAAAAAATAATAGGATAAAAGGGAGCAGAAAAGGAAAAGAAATAAAATTGCATGACTACAAATCTTATTTTGTAGTTCCCGCTATTTCTTGCACCCATTTAAAACCATGGAAAGAGTGGCCCTGCTAATGATGGTAATAGACCCAAAAGAAAATTATGGCTAATTCAACTTCTAATAGAACACACTCCGAACTATAGAAAAATCTGGTTTATGTATCCAAGAAAAATAACTCTTCTCAGCATTTGTGATGTCTCTAAATTTCACTTATCCTGCGATATGAGTGTTATATTCATTCAGTATCATGTATTTTCAATCTGTATTAGGGAGATATTTAAGGAACATAATTTTTGTAAAGTGAAGATCAAACATAAAAGAAAAAAATAATTATTATTAATACATTAAATTAGATGCTAGATAAAAAATTTTGACTTTATTTGGAAAAAAATTAAGAATTCTTCATCAACACCAATAAAAGATACAACAAATTGGCAGACAAATGGAATTTAAATTACTCCGTGCTCTCAAATACCAATCTTTCTACTCTTTCACAAAAGCTTAGATTAAGAGAAAGATATGGGACTAAGGGTCTATTGATTTGAATTATTTTGGAGCAAGGGAGAAAAACAGATTCCAACCACAGAATTCCCATTCAGTGAAAGGCCAGTAACCTGTTGTCTTCTTTAATGATGAGCTCCAGCTTCAGCTTTTGTGACCAAAGCACTAATGAAGAAGGAAATGAGGCCATCTCTGAAACAAATAAGGTTCAAATCATTTAAACCCAAAAGATAAAAGAATAAAGTGTTGCAAGGAAACAAACACTAACCAAAGAAAATTTTTCAACTCTGCCATCAAAAACTTTTTGAAAATACACTGGCAAGGTATGGTATTTGTTCAAAACATGCATTTTTTTTTCAGGTATGATTTTAGAGCCATAGAAAAGGAGGAGGATTTTAGGAGCTCTCAGTATTACCGGAAGAATAAGTGTCAGAAAGCAAAACTCGCTCTCTACTAACTGTTGGAGATTTGTCTATCTAAATAAAAATTAAGAAAATAAAAATTGCAGCCTCTTCTATCTCTGTAAACAATCTAGTCAGTACAGCTGCACAATTTGCCAAACATGGAGATCTGTCCCAGCAGTTTCAAACACATGGATGAAAAGAAAAGTTAAGACTACATTGGCAATTAAAATTGATGCAGTTTGTACACTGAAATATTTGAGTTCTTCCCTAGTCCCTTCCATGTCCCTATTTCCACATAGCTCTATTCTAATCCTATATTGTTATTGATTGATTATATTATTTTTCTTTTCCCCCTAGACAGTTTTAAAATATACACATCTTGATAGCTTAGATGCTTAATTTGGAAATTGATGCAGGAGACTCTTAGCCCCTCTCCAATTATATCTTGTGAAACAGACTCTCTGGAGATTTTCAATAAAATGTTCTTTCATTATCACTCAAATTACATCTTCACATTTATTGACAATAATCCTGAAGAGGGTGAGTTTCTGATATAAATCAACTTTTACCATCAGGAGTAAGGATTTCATGAAAACCCGCATTAAAAATGTACCGCAGAAAGTATAGAATTTTATTTCTGCAGAAAGCTATTGAGTAAATGACTATTATATTGCACAAATCACTGTTATAATATTGGGAAAAAATAGCCTCATTTACCATGAAACAGCATTCAAAAGCTGAAATGATAACCTTGTGGATTTAATGATGGGTTATTAGCTAAACATCGATTCAGAAATTCATTTAGGGAATAAAAAAACAAACAGACAAAAAAAAAAATCCAGATTGTGAGCTGGATTTCAGCAGATATTTCTAGTGTTTGCTGTGATGAATGAGTATTCAGGGGTTTACATTGCTTCAGTGATAATATCCTGTTCAGTCTGGACACCTGGGGAAAGACACACATAGAGACAAATATATTTACGTGGGTTTTTTCTCCAATGAACTTCTGATTTTCACTACCTACTTGCAAGCCAGAATACTTTTAGGATGTGGTTGCTCAGCTTCACCCAGACTCAGAATAACTTGAATTCTTGAAATTAAAAATTAACATCTTAGCTAAAATTTTGAGGTATTTTAGTTCTCACTTGGCATTTAAGTAAAAACATTTAGCGCAAGTAAGTGGCAATTTAGAAGATAGCATTTGCAAAAAAACCCCAACTAAATAAAAAATTAATACAAACTGCAAAATATCTTAGCTAGGTAGGAAAGAAGTTGATGTCATATTTTGAAATCAAATTTGACTACATTTTCTATAAACAATCTGAAAAATCCAAACATTTTATCTGGTCCAGAGCAAACAGGAAAATAGAATTCTTTTCATTCAACTTAAGACTCTGTTTTTCTTTACATTTTTGCTCCTCAGACATCACATTAGAAATTCACACAACTCTCACTGTAGTGCCACATTTTTACACAAGTTAATTCCACGTTGCTGAAACAATACAAGCTGGAGAAGAACTGGTCTTGAATTCAACATAAAATTATTCATTATTCATTATTATATAAAATAACCCTGTTCTTCATTTTGTCAATCTCACAGTTTGTGTTTCAGTCTCTTAGTGATTTGGGCAGATGTTTTACATGAACAAAGAAGGTAATATTGTATGGGAAACTGTTGTGACCACAAGTGTTGTACTTCCAAGGTACTGGTGCTTGGCAACTGGTGGCCAGTTGCGTTCTCAATGGTCCCTCGGGGAATTTTCATTGCTACTTGGTTTACAAAAAGATGTTTAGCTCTAAATTCACCTAGTCATCTTTTTGTTTTCATGACTGACATGTCTTCCTCTCAACTCTCTGTAAAAAATAATGAATAATATTCTCTGATTTTTACTGTGCAGTTCACAGGGGAGTTTTTTATACTATTCTTGAGGATTCACAAGTTTAGAGTTTGCAATCAGCAAAAGTCTTGGACTTTATGTTTTAAGTACTTTTCCTTTTGTAAAAATGCATTGGATACACCCTGGAATAGCAGAAATCAGAAAGAAAATTAAAAAGCAACCAAAACCACTTTAAGAATAATTTGAGCTTTCAGGGCAGTCTCACTAGACCCTACTGCTCAAATGTGGAATTCCAAATTCATGAGACTGGAAACACAAGATTAGAAAATTGCAACCTCTTTTTACTCTCAGGCCCAGTAATAAACAGACAATAACTGGGCACAGGACGAGTGTCATCTATGCTAGTTCACAAAATACAGATGTATCCTAAACTCTTCCTAATTTCCTGAGGTTTACCTGCATTCAACTATCTGGAATATTTTTTAAATATACATAAGTGTCTTAAAGATGCCCCTCTCTTTCCTCTTAGCTAGCTTTCCTCCAACCATAATTTATGGTATTATCAACCTGATTTACAGTGAGTTTCACTCTCTTTTATTCTTGTCACTCTCAGTGGCACATGGATGCCTAAATTTAAAAGAGAGAGAGAGGGAAAGAGGGAGAATTTATGTTAACAGGTTCACTCCTAGTTATGAAAATTTGTCTTCTCTACTCACCACTATTTGGCCAGGTTAGTTGTTCAGAGTTCAAATTCCAGCCCTCTACTCTGCTAGAAAAGAGGCTGTAGAGGATGTGCTTTACTGAATCCACCTGGACTGGTCAAGACAGGGTTTCTCAAGACAAAGCCTAGAAAATCCATAGCCTAAATAGGGAGTGGTGCAACATATTTTGCCCCTCCCTGAACACATGAAGATGAACTAAAAGGAGGAGAAGTAATATTGTGTGAGCTCTCTCATCTCTCAAACATATATGCAGAAAAGATGGAAGTAGCTTTAGGTAACATCTGATCACATTTGGACAGTCCAACAAGGCTATGAGATTCCTCAGTCATGAAGAAAATCTGGCCCCAGAAGGCAGAGCACTCCTAAAAACTAAAATCACTTTATGTTCCATAAAATAAGTCAATGCATAGGCTAAAGGAAATAAAACTCATGAGCAGGAAGATGGGGTGAAACACTGTTGGGAGCATTTGAAGGTGAAGTATCTAGGAGAGGAATCAATCCTCATGGGAAACAGTAACTGTTTGTTCCTTTGTAATGCTGCTTTTCATTTACAGTTGTTGAATATTGAGTATTGAACACTGATTGATCCTATTCTTTCCTCCTATCTCCCCTCCTTAAAAAATATGTTTAGATCAGGCCATCAGGTTTGCAAGAGCAGATATTCATGTGTCTGAGGAAACCAGGGCTTGGGATGTTCCCAGTGCAGCAGAACCTTGTCTTTCCTTCGCTTTTCTTAAAGAAGAATGATTGGAGTGTCTCAGCATGTTATAATTTGTGTGTCCAAGAGACCAAGCACTCACAAATTGGCTATAAATTGCCTCTTGGGATTGGCTTAAAAAATCTGGGGTTTCTATAATCTTCTTTGCACAGAACAGTTCTCAGCCGTACCTGATGTCAGAAAGATCAGTCCTTAGCATACAGTCTTTAACTCTCCATTCTCATTCCCAAGTAATTTCCAGCATAAAATCAGCTTACAGTAAGTAAAACCTAAGATGTACGCTAGTAAATTATTTATAATCAATTTATTTCTCTTTAAAACACTTGACTGAGGAAAAGAAAATGAGATGAAGGAGACTAACATTGGAGCAGCAAGATAATATTGTTGACATAATGGGATAATGTGGTAATTACATTAGTTCAAATACATGATACCTGGGTAGTAGGAGCATAATCTGACCTCTCAGGTTGAGCTACACAAATGTTACTTGACCCTTCTTCCCATGAATTTCCGTGCCCCTGGATATATGCTAAAAAAGAACCAAAGAGAAACTGAGTTGTGCTGTGACACAGTTTCTTAATCAGATGTCATTTTCACACAGAACCAGGCTAGGAAAGACATGCAATTGATAAAATAACTAGATTTTCAGCATGTTATCCACTAGAGATTTGAAACTGGATGTTAAAAGCACTTTGAGCTGATGAACTTATCACAGTTTGCTAGTTTGTATCTTGATTAATTTTACTAAATTTGGAGAAGAAAAAAAAACAAACAAAACAGACTGCTTCATACACAGGAACCAAATAAGGGGCCTGAGGTAATTGAGAATGCAGTCACATAATCACAAATGTTTATTGAATGTGATTCACAAAGTATATAAAGAATACATCAAAAATAGGTAAAGTAGGGGACTATGGGTCTAATAGTATTTCATTGGACTGTGCTAAATGCACTGGATGCAACCTGCCTTTTTATAATGCTGTAAAATATTTCAATCTATTTTAAGAGCATCATTAATAAAACACCTACATGAATTCAACTGGAAAATACTGAATTACTCAGGGTTATAGTGTATGGTTCCTAGAAACTGTAATTTTAAAAGGCTTTCCATAAATTGAGCAGAACGGAGAGGTTATTGGACTACTATGACTGTGACTAAGCAAAGCACTCTTATTTTATGTCTACATTTAAGTGTGATTTTCATTTCATGCCTAATCTTAAGAACATATTAAACGCTATGATATATGTATATATGCAACTATGCTATTGTTCAGCTCATTTTTCTATAACTTGCTTGTTTTGTAACCTTGTGTGTTAGTAGAAGCAAACATATATTTAGATTAATTCTGAATAGGGTAGATTGCCTGTGTGAGGCTAGAAATAACACACAGGGTTGCTAAGCCAATCAAAAAGAGACTGATCAATAATGATATATTGATCAATTTTCATTCTGCTGCAACAACATCAGATTGAGTGATTATATCTACATCAACCATTTAGTATAACAGAAACAAAGTAGCAGTAAAAGGGCATAATTATAGAATCAATTTCTTCCTACTCTGAAACTAGTTTTCTCAGAAAATGTTGCACTTTCCTAAAGCAAATTTCAAGATTAACATTCCAGGCTGTTTCATACAAAGTTTAAAGTTTTGATAGCACTAAAATATAGCTTACCAAAGGTCTCCCTTAAAATACATTTTTCATGTACTTTCCACAGAAGGAACCGAATGAAATTCTCTCACATTTCAAACAGAGGATGTAAAGTAGTCATATACAAAACCATTCTTCAGCTGAGGATGCTGAATACTGTTATTATTTTTCATCCCTTTCTCACTTCTCGATTCAGGCTTTTCTAAGCTGACATTAGGTTTTCCTGCTATTTAGAGAACTCAGGAAAGATTAGAATTTAAAAAAAAAAAGAGAGAAAGAGAAAGAAAAATTAACTTCTGAATAGCTTTTTATTTTTTTGTAGCATATTATAAACCATACTAATTAAAATTCATTTGTGGGTATGTTAGGATTTACTACTAACTCTTCAGTTTGGATCTATGTTGGTGAACTAGTGACCAGAATTATTAGACAGTACTATTTTCTTCATTGTCCCCATATTTTTATGCAACCATTCCTTTCCTCTTCTTTTTTATTTTTTTTTCTAGCTTTCTCCTGTGCATATCAATTAAAAGCATCCACACTACCAACAAGGGAAATATTTTCTTGTCAAAATCAGGGGCTGCATGGAAGAGAGTGAGTGTCTGCACTGATAGTTAGCAGAGCAATCATTAAGAGGTCAGCAGACAAGGGAATGACTAGTCATGCTTTGTTTAATTCAGACTAAAATTGTCAAATTATATTCTTGTTGGAATATTCCTAGTCTGTTGCTTTATACATTTACCTACTGCAATCTTTTTGAGCCCTTTTAATGGCACGGCTACTCTATTACCAATAAAAATTATAATACAGCTGAGGAATGTTAAATACGGAGAATGAATCTCAGAGGTAAAGACCTGAGGTGACTTGTCAAGGGTGTTTCTAGAGAATAATCCATTTTCCTTTCTTATCTTTCTTTGCTGTGTCCCTATATGACCAACAACTTTGTTCAATTTACTTAAAAATCAAAAAAGGTTACTAAGCCTGAAGACCAGACTCCAGCAACAGAAATTCTTGAGTCATGGAGTTGGTACCTAACCTACAAATAAAGCATAGTTAATATTAAGGATTTGGGATTCAGTAGAATACAATCACAAGGCTTTCTTAATTTTCAAAAGATATTAAGTGTATCACAGATGGTATATTATTATTTGGTGATGGCTGATAGTTAAGGTCCTTTATATTGCCTAGTAAAATGGATTATTTTTTATTTCAATGTACAAAACAATATAAAGTTATGATAAATATCTCTCCTTGTCTTTCGGAAGTGCTCCCCAGGAAACAGAGATCGAGATATTTTACAAAAAAGAAGGTTTTTGCAAAGAAAGCAGAACAAAAATCTAGAAAACCATTCAGTACCTGCAGTGCTCTTGTGCCATAGTGCACTTTTATTTCCTGATCCCAGTCTCTGCTACTCCAACCAGCAACATTTTTTGGATTTGCTTTTGAAAAAACAAACATGTTATCATTCTTATTCTCCAATTTAATATTCTTCACTTTTTCCCCAATTTTAGAATTTGTTATGAGCTGCCTGACTTCACTGCAGTCTGTCTGAATGCAGCAATCCAGCCACATGCAGAGCATTGCAGAATTGGAGTCTAACAAAGAATGGTAAAACACGGTGTAAAATATAATGTGAAAGTCAATGTCTATGCAACAGAATAATTGCTCTCCATGTGTATGGACCAGAATTCAGCTATATCTGCTGAATACTAATACAGTGTGGGGTTTGGGGACATTATACTTGATTTCTTTGGCAGTGTATGCAGAACACAATGAACTGCTAAGCAAAAAATACAGATTGCACTTGTGGATCATATGCATTCCTATTATAAATTAATTTAGCTGCTTTTCTTTTAAAAATATCAGCATGAATCTGTGTTCTGCCAAAAATTTTGTCGAAGTAAGTGTTTATATTCAATCCTGTGCTTCACCAATGCCCCTAAACACCTTTCTCACTTTTTATTCCAATCTGTACATGTTCCTATGACAAAAAACACCACCTTCTTATTTATACTCATGGGGTTTTTTTCTTTATTTACAGTGTACAATTTCCCCAAAATATTGCAATATTTTGTGGCCTCTGTCAGGTGATGGGAGAGATGGACAAAGTGTTTCTTTTGCGGTTGGATTTGATTGTGGACTAGTCTCTCAATCCTGTTGCATATAAGTCTTTAAGAAATTACAGCATTTTTATTCTCAGAAAGGTAACTCTATTGACAACACACCCTTGCCCAAGTTGTAATGGAAGAATAATCAAGTACGTTTTTGTGCACTGTTCTTTTAACATCTTCCTACTTAAGCATGGGAGATTAGCTAACACTGACTTCTGGTTCTTTCTTTCTGGGATGAGCAAATAAAAGTCCCTGCTGTTGTCGCTTCATCCCATCCTCCCATGATGGATCAATATTTCTCTGCCAGCCTGTCAGGGGAGGACAGCAGCAATCTGGACTTATATTATAGAGCTCTCAGGAGAGAGATGTTAAAAAAAAAAAAAAAAACAAAACAAAAACAGAACTGCATACCACTGCCTGTCATGCCAGCTGCTATTCAAAAAACACCAATCCACCTCACGACTCTAAAAATAAAGAATTAAGAAAAGTCTTTTAATGGAGGTAGATCACAGATTCTGTTCACAGTTTTGCTATGTTTCCAAAAACTGTGGTTTACACGTGCAACATTTGCAATGTTACAAAATGTCCCCAGTTAGTTCAAATTGAAATCAAAATCAGCTCCAAAATCTGCCTGGAAACTTCATTGGACTACAACTCCCTGCTCAACTACAAATTATGAGAGTTTGAGCATGTCACATGAACAAGTAGCACTTTGCCATTTCCCCCAAGTATCCAAGGCACTTTTAGACTCCTTTCACAGTCTAGACAGCCTTCTGCACTCAAAAAAGTACCCTGAAATACCCAGCACTTTGTGGACTCTGGGCACTAAATAGCAGCAGGAAATTTGCCAAGAGCAAGTTACACAAAAAAAACATATCTAGAAAAAAAAGATATCTAGAAAACACAACCAACAGATTTAATGTCAGCCAAAAATGAGCACAGCACATCCACTAAAGTGCACTTACTACAATTCTCCATGTCCTAACCCAAGCTCTTAACCTCCACAATAGGGTGGTCTGGCTGTCTTGGAAGTGAATCTTTCTTAAATTACAGGTTGAAGATGTGCGGGATCACAGTTTTTGTCTGCAGGCCCTAACTATATGGTAGAGTTACCAAAATAAAATGAAATAAATAAATTGTTTTCAAACACAAATTGTTTCTTTAATTCTTGATGCACTTCCTCATTTTCTATAAATAATAGTCTGGCTCTGAGTTTTTAGAATCTACAATTATCAAGGAGTCACACGTATTAAACTCTTGTGGACAATCCTCAATCGAGGTTCTCCTGTAACAAAGACTTTAAAAGTTAGGCAAAACTCCTTGAAAAAGGAAATTAATTAAATTTAATCTACTCCTAGCTCCAATTGATTCTTCATCTCAGGAAAATGGATTTGAAATATCAGAATTTTCACTAACAATATGTTTAAGCTCTTTAGGGTCTTCATGTTGTCACGTGTAACAAAAGTTCACAGAGCTTCAGATTTTTTCATGCTGCATTTCATAGCTGCATTTGTTAGTGTAAAAACTCATTAAAATTCCCTGCACATCTTATAGACAGCATGCAGACAGTATCAAAAAGAATAAATAAATCTATGAGAATTGAATAAGGCCCGACGAAGGAAAACGCTGATTCTGTAGTTGTAGAAAATTTATAAGTATCTGATATACAAATGTTTTCTATATTACTTAAACCCTCAGAAAGCCATAAAGACTGGTGCTCATATTTGCTGGTAAGTCAATCTTTCTTTCAGACATCAAGAGATGACCTCTTAAGACCCAAAGATTTATCAAGTCAGCAGTTTATTCCCTTAGGCCACCATCTTCAGCCTCTTCCTCTTCCAGTCACGTCTATTGAAGGACTTTGCAAACCCCCATGAGGAAATGGACTAATCTACTTCTTTCTAAAGGACAGGAATGATGCCTATACTGACTGCACTTTATGGGATGAGAAAGCTAATAAAGGGAAGGAGACTACATCTATTGGTGAAAGATTCAGTGTGATGTTTGTATTATAAGAGACAGAGTTAGAGTGCTGTAGCTGTCAATCACAAAAGGAGCACTGTTGCCCAGCAGCAGCAACCACTACTTGGAAATTTTCAAGAAAATTCATCCATCTTTTTACTTTATGGGCACAAAACATCCCTGAATCAGTATAAAAAATACAGGCCTTTAATCTTTCTCTTCTCTCTCCTGTATCACTTGATTCTTTAACAGGTAAAATACACGTGACAATTTAAAGATGTGAAGAAATTAAATGGAAACCCCCAATATTTTTTTTTAATAAAATAACTCTTATTCATTTGTATTGTATAATAATCCATAATACTTTTTTTTTACTGTCTGCTTTAAAAAAGTCACCTATTCAGTTCACATTGTTATTTGTAAATATTGTCACCGTAAAAAGGAAAAGGCAACACAGGCACTGCAGTACCTTTATCAATATATGTACAAAATAATTTCTTACATATTCAGATAACCTGGATAGGGAATCATATGAAAGGAAAAAGAGACTCTGACTCTTTTAGACAGTCACTAATTTCTAATAAGTGGGTCCAAACAAACTTTCTACCCATTAAATGAGCGAAGAACTCTGTGTTATCCTTTTCAGGCAATTGTATAGGTAGGTCTGTTGGTGGTCTCAACTTCACGTGGATGTCTCTCTTATAAGGGCTCACTTCCTGTATTTTTTGATCTGCCATTTTTTAAAAAAATACAAACAAAAATTATCTTCATTCCCCTTTCTTCATATTCCTCCACCATGAGATTTGTCTTTTTTAGTCATGGCAGAGAGCATCTAATTTTCAGGTTCAGAAGTGCTCCATTATCTACTCTGTTGGCTGCTACTGTGCTGAAAAAGTGTTGCCATGGGGAAGGGTAGAGATCAACCTGCAGGGCTCTGATAAGCAATCCTTTATTTTACAAAATTCTATGTACCCTGTCACTTTTGGAATCTAACGTGAAAATACATAAATCAAACTGATGGGAATTAAAAAAAAATTTGCCTCACCCAGTTCAGATTAATAAATACGGGATCTTAAATAAATAATATTATTAATAAATAATTTTCTGCCTCATTCTCTGTTGCCAAGTTTAGAGAGAAGATATGACTATGTAAGATAGTTTAAATTGAGGAGTTCTTGGGGAAGAAATACAGGTTGGGGAAGAAGAAGCTGTAGGGAAGTTGGAGGGAGAGCAGATTCCCCATTGCCCAAGATGGACAACTTGATTGCATCAATTGAAATAAAGTGGCAATGATAGGCCAACACAACACAGAGAACATGTGGCAAGGGAATCGTGTTTAAAGGGTGCAGCAATACTTTAACAACTGAATTATGTTTCATGAATCATAATGGGACAAACTAGCAATGGTGCTATGTGAATACACACAAATTTCTTTCAGTTCTGGGATCTTCTACCCTTTATAGTCACAGGTTGTCAGTTGCTTGGAAAATTGCATGGAACGAAGCAACCACTCCTAAAACTTTCCATGGATCCAGGACATTTTGAAAGTCTCAGTGTGTCCCATTATTCAACAGAAACTTCATGGACTTTACACCAGCCTTTTGCATTTCCACAGCAGTGCTGAAAGCACCAAGGACATCCATTTGAGGGCTTCACAAGCAGTGACAGCACCTTAAACACCTTAAACTGTCTGAGCTCATCTGCTTTTTCTAAGAGCTTTGCTGTGAAATAGTTGGGTTCCTGTTTCTCTGAAATTTCAGACAACCCAATGAAAAACATATTCATGGCCTTCTACAGTGGGTTTGTCAATTAATGACGAGCAGACTAAATTAGAATGGCCAAAATGAAGCCTTACCAGACTGCTAAGCTTAAAGCAAAGAAGTAAAAATATCCTAGCAATATGAAAAGCATTCATACAGGCTATGTTCCAATTTCCCCACTGAAGTACTAGACATAGCAGAAGATACTTATAAATACACAACATGCATATGGAACCCATATGATCCATTTTAATTAGTTTGCTGGATACATAGAAAATCTGTTTGGGTCAGTCAAGTTAAAATTCAGGATTCACTCACAAACAGCTAAAATAGAGTTACTTGATGATAGGAATACAAAGTTTATTTGTTATGTTGCTTTGTATGCTGGGGAGGTTTTTAAGCAAATTACTGTATACAAAGTTTGTTAAGTCATAAATTCTGGTATCGTTTGGTGCCTCAGAACCAGGACAAAATATATATATTTTAGTTTAAACATCTGAGCAAAACATCTGTTACCTGTTGTTATATTTTGGACCTGGAACTCTGCCTCCTTTTCAACAGATCCTCACTACGTTCTTTACAGTCTGCAAGTGTCTTAAAAGTACACAGCAGATGCTGCTTAGTGTTGGACTGCATGACTTCCCATTGTCCAAGACAGCAAATCTTTTTTTAATTCATCACAGAACATAAGGATGCTTCCATAATCGAGTCTGTAACACAACTAAGCCATCTAAAGAGACAGTCATGCCTTCGAAATGCCTTACAAAAATCTTCTTTTCTCTGTTTTGTTCCATGAGAGCAGCAGTCGATAAAAAAATCTGTTTCTTCAATTCTCCCACTAAATAACTCCGTGAAGCCCATTTCTGCATATCCACCACTGACTATAATGAAATTGGCTGGATTAAAACTTTGAATACGATTTTGTCTGCATCATCCGTGTAAGAACTGTGTTTACTCTGGTTTGCTTTCATCAGTGTTCTCAGTATAAGGTAGAATGAGAAGCTGACATTATCATTAATAACATTTTTTCCATTGTATAGTGATTTTGCAAAGGAAACTAAAATGTATATGCAGTTAATGAAATCCCTGGGTTTCATTAGGAAATACAGGAAAATATTTCAAGACTTACACTGGCCCAAAAAGGTTAAATAAACACTCCCGTAGTAATTTTCTGGCTTTTCAAAGGACTGGCAACTACCAGCTGAGAGGTAAGATGAAGCAGCCTCCTAAACTGCATCTTAGCTGTAACTTCATCCTGTGTTCTGGTGTATTTATGTTAAAACCACTGTTTTTCAGGCTCAGTTCTGTTCTGTATCTACCTACCAAATCTACTCAAATGAAACCTTGCTTTTATGGTGACAGGGAAAGAGTTGAGAACATTAAAATCCTTCTGCAGCATCCCATAAATGTACTGGAAATATAAAAATATGACCTGGAAACCAGATCCCAAGTCTTGCCTGGGAGTAGAGAAAGATCTGTTCTCACCAACCAGTGTCCTCTGAGGCATCACTCCAAGTCCCACCAGTGTCTCACTATTGCCACAAAGTCACTGCAAGGTCCCACTCTCTCCATTAACTTCATCACACTCATTAAGAACAGAAAATTTAAATCCAGCAAAGTAGTACATTGCTCTGCAGAGAGTTCTACCACAGACTTCAATGCAGAAATTCTGTTTCAGCAGGCCAAAGAAAAATAATACATAAATAAAGCTACAACATCTTTTGCCTGATTTGCATTACGCTTCCCTAAGCACTTGACTAAAGGACTGAGTCTGGAAGTGATTTTGTTTAGTACAAAGATACACATATTACACACTTATGAAAAAAAGATGACAAAGATGAAAAAAAGCATGACAATCAGCCTGAATGCTTTCAACCTCCTTTCTCTTTGTAAATTGTTCATATAACTTAGAATGAAAATTAGTTCTGACTCTCTTAATGTGAATATGTAGACATTCAAAGGCCTATAAGCCACTGAAGAACTGTCAGCATTTCAGACATTAAATTCTTGGTTTTGGTTTCTTAACAGCTTTGTACATTGCTTTTCAGCTAAAACTGGGCAAGATAATATGTCTAATATATCTATCGCTAAGCTAAGCTAATTTAGCACCAAACTTCAACTTTGAAGTTACTGTACTTCCTTCATCCATCTAAATTATTGTCTGACGGGGTGACTATTCCTCTCCTACTCTGTCCCAGTGTAAAATTAAATAAATAGATTATCCTGTCATCTTAGGCAGGAAACAAAGGCACTGAAAAAACACAAAATAGTGGCAACATGGAAATGTTGCTGTGTCTGATGCCAGACTGGTAACTGATGACTTCTTCCAAGGCTAAGTTAGACTAAATAGTTTAAACCACTGAACAATAGAGGTCAGGGGAGGATGACTTCCACCACCAGGAATCAGACACCAACAGAAGGCAGCTGAAAGGATGGCTTCTGCAGCCAAAACCTCTGTGGAGAACTGCATGGGAATTTGGCTAATGTGTTTAAAGTAGCTCTGGAGAGTCCTCATACAGACACGGGTGCCACTTGTGTGCAATGGTTAGGAAGATATTTTCTGAATTCTGTTTTGCTGTGGCTTTTTTTTGTTTGTTTGTTTTGGGTTTTTTCTATTGGTTGGTTTGTTGTTTTTATCTCATATGTTTTTTAAAATTAATTTTACTCCTATAAATGCTGCATCTCTTTCCAAATACCAACCACCGTATCAAATCTAGTTCATTTGTCCATCTCTCATACACTTCCATTTTTGTCTTGCTGATTCCTCTTTTTCAGTGGCTTTCAGGGCTGGGCTTATTCCTATGGTTTTTGGGGATTACTGATCTTCTCTACCAGAGTCTTCCCTGCCAATGAAAATATAAGCTTCTTTGTACTTACAAATTCAATGTTATAAGCAAAAACTCTATTTTTTTCCACCTTTTTGTCCACATTGGAAGTGGGAGTCTCAGCTTTGCTTCATTCCTGACTGCAGCCTCATAGAAGAGGTTTCAGAAAGCTTCCAGATTTGCATATCTGGAATTCCACATCTGTTGCAAGTCACTCTAAAGCCTCATAATTAACAATTCAGAGATTTGACTTCCTGCGTGGAACAGATAACCCTAAGTGGTTGCATTTTTTACAGGTATGCAGTAACTTTCCAAAATTTTTCTGTCTTTCAACTGTAGCTTATCACACAAATGCCTCAACATATCAGCACCAGAGTAAAGAAAACCTGATTTCTATCCTACTTAATATCATTTCCACTCTCTTTTGTGAGGGTTTTCTTTCTTTCTTCCCCTCTTTCCCCTCAGTTTCTAATTATTGTGGAACTTTGCATTCTGGAGAGTTTGTCCTCTATTCTTCAGGCCTTTCCTCCAAATTCTTCAGTATTTTCATTTATAAACCCGCTGTTCCACCTGCTTTTTGTTATTCATGTTCATAAGTATTGATTCGTGGGGAATCCTTGCATATAGGCAGAAAATTACTGAATATTTGACAAAGTAATACAAAGGGATTCAACCAGAAAGTAGTTCATACCTTCTAAACAGCAAGTTATCTTTTACTAGTTGGTGGATTAGACTCTGCCTAGGAAAAGGGAGTGGCCTTGCTGTCTTGGTTGAGAGCGAGCATTGAAGACAAACTATTCAGTTCTGGGTGGAACACAGCTGCACAGAAGCAGCTCTTGTGTAATTGGAAACACCCAAGAGAAGGTTTAGGAAGCAATTTCTTCCCGTTATTTGCTGTCTTTTAAGTGAGATGAATGTCCAGTTCTAAAAGCATGGATTGACTCAGCATAAGTGACTACACCAATGTAAGGCAGGTTGCTGGCAAGTGTATTTTTAAAAGAGCTAAAGAGTTAAATCACATTACTGCTTAGACACTGTCTTACACAAAGGACAAATATAGCCTGATTTTTTAACAGGTTTTAAGTGATTTAGGATTAAAAAAAACCA
Source organism: Neopelma chrysocephalum (assembly GCF_003984885.1). Lineage (NCBI taxonomy): Eukaryota > Metazoa > Chordata > Aves > Passeriformes > Pipridae > Neopelma > Neopelma chrysocephalum. Next base: position 3,950,832 of record NW_020897749.1, read on the forward strand.
TTGTCTTTTCATAGGATTTGCATTATTTGTGAGTACAGTTTTGCAGGCATTCAGGTCCCCAGTACCCAGTAAAATCAAGAGATCATTTCAAGCTTTGAAAAATACATGATTTGAAACATGTTGAGTAGGTACTTACCACTAATTCTAGATTTGTTAATTTTTAACGAATGTGTGTGTACATTTTGTGCAGAAATAAAGGACATGATAAGTTCATAAGTAAAATAGCTCTTTTCATGCAAACTACCATGGTCATGCCAATTAATCAATCAAATGCTAGTACAGTAAGAATTCCTGAAAAACCTGTGTTCTAAAAGTACGGAGGATGTTGTCTTATCTCTTCACTACCTGAAATTTGATTGTTTTGCTTTGGGAAGTAAGTTTATCAACATCTAAATCTATGTTATAGCTGACTTGAAATTGTTCTTAATGCTTTTCTAAGAAAAGTATTACTCTCATATCAATATGTGTTAATTCCGGGTTCTGATGTCCCTGATATCATGAGATCTTAGCCCTCTGACTGAAACAGTTTTTTCTGAAAGTTTTTTTCTTTAAATTGCAAACAGGAAGAAAATTCCTTCTATATCCAACCTTTCATTCCTATTCAGGTGGCTGATTGACTTTGTCTTCCTTAAATTAACAACTTTAATGATTTGACAAAAACCAGTCAGAAATGCAGGGTCCAGGCACTTCTTACCATTTGCATTAGTTAACTGATAAAACATTAAGCTTTTCTTCAGGGTTCCAAAATGCCAATAAAGATGTCCTTTACCAAAAGGAGTACCGCTGAAATGGGATTCAGCTGGCATTCTGGTCAGAGAAGTTTTCCTTGGGGGCCTTTTCATTGCTTTAACACTAATCTGTGACAAAAAGGCCTTGTCAGATTCTTATTGCATTTAAGAAGCTTTTCGTGAGATTTGTATTGATTTGGAATAAGGCAACTGACAACATTGCAATAAATTTTTACTACTTAGTACTGATCAATATGGATTTTTTCAACCTTTCTCAAGAAAATTGCTTTCTATTGCTTCAGATATGGCCAAGCTGCTCCTAACTTAATTATATCTCATGCAACAGGTCATGCACTTTTTCTAGTTCTAGTTTCTGACATGAAACAATTTTTAACAGTCTAGGAAAATTTTTGTGTCTACCACAAAAAACCCCAAAAGCCTGCTGTCCTAAGAAGACTATGTGAGTAGCAATATTTTGTTAAGTGTGCACCATGCACATCAGGTAAAATGCTTTTGCTGTACAAAAAAACTTAACATTTTTACCACTACAAAGTCTAAACTACAATCTCTTCAAGGTTTTTCTCCTAACAGCTAAAGGGCATGTGAGTGTGCTTTAGTTTACTCAACTGAGGATGCAATATTAGAGTTAACACTGCATTTTAACTCTGTCTGGAAGGTCTCAGCTGTGTGTTAGAATAGGCTCCATGTGTTTGGCACACAGTGATGTGGAGACCTCTGCCCACAAAAATATCTGAGCCACAAGTAGTACCGACGCATAAGCTGTCTCTGCGTGAGGCAGGTGTGGAGCTACAAGATACAAGAATGAGAACTTCTGTGTTGAGGAGCTGATATCCATCTATCCATGATTCAAGGGGTTTAGGATCTGATATCCATACTATCCATGCTTCAAGGG